>NC_042622.1:132785952-133121855 GCF_901001135.1 Rhinatrema bivittatum | reverse complement strand
CCCTGACATCGGGTGAGGCTGAGAGGCAGTGGGTGCAACCTTGAGCGCGGCAGTGAAGGTATTTTTCCCTCTCCCCCTGCAGCTGGAGACCGCCCGGAACGAAACCGGGAAGCGCCGAGACAAGGTAAGGTAGAAATCTAAGTCTCCGGTCTCTGAAGCTCAAGGAGACGCACAGGTTGCCAGCCGGGACCAGTGCCACCGGGTTGATCGGCCCTAGCAGGGCTAGACTCCGGTCAGATCTGAGGGCCCTTCCACATGGAGACCCTCTGTGGCGGTCGCCATGTTGTCCGCGTGGTCGCCGTCACCATTTTGGTTCTGTTCACTGCCCTGTCCACCATTTCGATCTGTGCGCACAGAGGTGATCCGTGCGCACAAATACCTTGTGTATACAGTGCGAAGAGGCCCTAAGGGACCCAAATCATGGCCCCCAGCCAGTACCAGACCCCAGCCATCTCAACGTCTGCAGACTCCTAGTCAGATACCTGGAAAGGTCGGAATTCATATGAAAGACGGACAATCTATTCATCCTTCAGAGCGGGAAGAAGCAAGGGGAAGCAGCCTCGCGAGCAACCATAGCCTGCTGGATCAAAGAAGTCATCAAGGCCGCCTAAGTAGAAGCAGGCAAGCCACCGCCTTTACAAGTCAAGGGCCCATTCTACTAGAGCCCAGGTAGTGGCCTCAGCGGAAACCAAGATGCTGTCACCCACCGAGATATGCAGGGTGGCGACATGGTCCTCCATCCACACCTTCTCCAGGTTTTACCGCCTGGATGTTCAGGCTCGGGAGGACACAGCATTTGCAAGTGCAGCACTAAGTGGGTCACGGGCAGCCTCCCATCTGGTTCGGGAGTAGCTCTTATACATCCCATTGGTCCTGAGTCCATCTGCTACACACTAGCAAATGGAGAAATTACTTACCTGATAATTTCGTTTTCCTTAGTGTAGACAGATGGACTCAGCATCCCACCCACGGCTGCCTTTACTCATGGAATTCTCAGGGGACATCCCTGGGAGCGAGTAATTCATGGAGTGTCGACATTTCTCGGTTGAGGGCACTGGCCGTCTCCAGCTATAGCCAATTCAGCCAGTTCAAATTAATCAAGTTATTCAAACTATTCAGTCATACATATATCCACAATGCTTTTTGAGGAGAATACTCTCATAATTTTCACTCAGTGCTCCCATGCTCTATTTTCTCTCGTTACTTCCATATGTTATTTAATTTTAATTTTTAATCCATTTTTTCCATTTATATATATCTTATATCACTTTTCCTGTAAGGCATCTGATAAAGATGAACAATTCAAACTCTGTTTTATTATTGTT
Organism: Rhinatrema bivittatum; assembly: GCF_901001135.1. Lineage (NCBI taxonomy): Eukaryota > Metazoa > Chordata > Amphibia > Gymnophiona > Rhinatrematidae > Rhinatrema > Rhinatrema bivittatum. The sequence continues at coordinate 133,120,530 of NC_042622.1, read as the reverse complement.
CCAACAGGTTTTCATGTTTTTGATGTTCTTTGTTACATGTAATGCTTTTTCAAGCAAGTTTTATTGTTCAATGTAAACCGATTTGATTTGCATCTAATGCAAGAAGACCGGTATATAAAAACCAAAAATAAATAAATAAATACTGAAGAGCTGCACGTCCTGCAGGGGTATATGTACTAGGGCTGACGTCAGATTGAAATCTGATCAGTCTCCAACTGCTATCAGGAGTACACTATACCCCATTGGTCCTGAGTCCATCTGTCTACACTAAGGAAAATGAAATTATCAGGTAAGTAATTTCTCCATTAAACTTGCATTGGGTGCTAACCTGCAAGCATGTTATGTGCACATTTTCATGTGTGCATAAAAGTCCTTCCTGCATTGATTGTAAACATTGTGTGCACAAAAATGAGCACAACTGCAAGTAATAAGGAACGCTCAGAGTACATAGGTTTGTATCATCCCCCTTGTTTGTGGATTCTTCCAGGATGTTATAAATTTATATGTGAAGCCTTGATTAAATAGTTGTGATTCTTTGGTGTGGGGATGGCAATAGAAGAACCTTTGAAGGTCTGGTGCACATAAACAATACTACATGCCACTTGTCATTGGTAATAGGGGTGTGCTTTGTTTTTCTTTTCATGTTTGATTTCTTTTTTTTTTAATGGTTCAGGGTTTGTTTATTTCAGGTTTCCCTAATTTCGGACTTGGTGTGCGCTAACTGAAAATGTTACTGAAATGTTAGTGTCTCAATTGGGGAAGCAATTTGTTAGCTAAAGATATGGTTCTGCTCTCCTACTGGCTGTCTCCTTGGTTATTTCTTTGTATTGCCATAGTTGCAAGGTGGTGGTGGGGGGGAGAAATGGTCAGTGCCTTGTAACAAATGTAAACAAACAACCTACATAATAGTATCAAGTTCTAGAAAGCAAAATCATGTAATGCAAATGCATATTTTAAATTTGCTAATCCCTTTGTATTTTAGGAAAGGGGCCCTGGCACTTTGGGATATGCACACTTTTTTAATTTCCCGGTGTATGTTTGGTGGGGGGGGTGATTAGTAAGAGGGGAAGTGACAGGTAGGAGAGAGACTGGTTGGGGTGGTGATTGAGAGAGAGGCAGTCTGGTGTGTGTGTCTGGGTTGACCAGTCACCCCCACATCAGACTCCCCCCTCTCTCCAGTCTTTCCTACCTGTCACCCCATACAATCACCCCAATCACTCACCCTCTCACCAGTCACCCCCTTACCTACCAGGGAAATTAAAAGTATGCATATCCCAAAATGGCAGGGCCCCTTTCCTAAAATACAAAGGGATTAGCAAATTCAAAATATGCATTTGCATTATATGCTTTTGCTGACTAGAACTTGATGGTATTATATCACTTGTTTACATTTGTTAGCAAGCACTAGCCATCCCCCCACAAACACCACCTTGGCACCACAAACAAGTAACTAAGGAGACAGTCGGTGCGAGTACAGAATCATACCTCTAGCTAACAAACTGCTCTCTCAATTGATACTTTTTTTTTTAACTTACTGGTAACATTTTCAGTTTGTGCACATTAGCTATAGTTAGTGTATTAACATGACATATCAAGTTTTACAAAATGTTGTCAATTTCTATGTTGTCTCTCCTGAAACAAGATGAAATAGTGTTCCCATTGTCTTTCACTTAAAATGAATGTAATCCCTAATTGGTAATGCTTGTTTGCATAAGGGACCAACTTGGTGGGTGCTTGAACACTTCTAATATCGATAGGAGCCAATAGTCTGGGCTTGAATTGAGGGGGAAATCAGTTCTTCCGTATTCACAAAAAAAACCCCAAACATATTCCCTACCCTATTACATCCCACAAGAGGCAGCAGTGGTAGGAGCATCAAGCTGCATGGGCCCCAAGTAGAGTGCTTACATGAGATGGGAGAATATAGGCAGAGTTTGGGGAGCACTCTGCAATATATTCCTCCAAAAACACATACACTTCCTTCTGCCTCCTAACTGCTGTCCAGGCTTACTGTTTACTCCTTGCCCTTTTGGAGATGTATCAAACCCAGCATGTTCTGCCTGCAGCGGCTTGTGCATGTGGTGCTCAAGGCTGGCATATGATCTCTAGATTTTCCAGGCTATGGGCAGGAAGCACTGTATGCAGCTGTGGCTTTAGGGTTGATATGAACTAGAGCCATTGCCCACATGCTGATAAGACTATTAACAGCTTGACAGCTTTAAGCAGTAAAGCTTTCTGGGAAAGCAGCCACTGCCTGAGCAGCCTTGGGAAAACTACTGAAAGCAAAGCAGCACTAGATGAAGTGGCCCAGCATATAAAATGAGAATACAACACATTTTATTCGAAGAGGACATGGGTAGGGGACTCAGTTGAGAAGAGGGATCTAGCTGGATACATGCTTCACAGAAGCAAAGACAATAGTGTTTTCAATGAGAAAGCTATCGGTGAATTTTCCCACCTGACTTCATAATTATACATATACCCATCAAGACTGAAACATCTGATGTAAACAGGTGTAAAATGTAAAAAAAAAAATAAATGCAAGAATAGTTTTTTTTTTTTTTAAACAAAAAAGACTCAGACGCAAGGCATCATAAGCTGGTTTTTGTAGCAGAATAGCCCACTAAAACAACTATATGCAGAAGTATGACACTGAGGAAGCTTTCATGAGAATTGCTTTTGGCTTTTCTCTGGTATTGGGACTTAAAAGGCTAGAGGTAAGATTGTTAGCTTAAAACTGGGACTACGGAGCTGATGCAGCAGCTCGGATGGACTCTGCATGGGACTGCTGCTGGTTTAGAATCCTTCTCTACTAGGAGAAATGAGGAGATAGAAATATGCTGGTGCTCTGGGAGGACAAGGCAGAGATGATTCAGGCTTGGGAAATCACACAGGCAAGAGGAGTCTAGGCTGCTGAGGAGGAATGGAAAGCTATAAAAGGGTACATGAGCTTTGCTTATAGGAGAGGGTGTTAGCTGGTGAGAAGGATGGGGAAAGGAACTTGGAGAAGAGTAGGTTGGAACGGAATGGGGAGCAGAACCCACTAGGATGGCATTTGCTTTCTCATCTCTAAATATTAAAAACCTCACATGGGAGAGAGGGAGAAGGAAAAGGAGGAAGAAAAGATTAGGAGAGGGGGATTTTGAGAGACTGGTAAAGACTGAGGGGAGGGGTGTGTAGACGAAGGGGGAGAGAAGAAACTAGTAACCTTTAGTGCTTGCCTAATAGCCATTTTGCTCACAGATCCTACCTATCTTCATGTTTTAATCCTCTCCAGATGGTTAGATATAGGCTGGGCAGCCATGCCGTATGACCCCGCTGTGCTTTTTTTGGCTTGGGAAGAGGGAGATTTTTTTGTTGCATTTTGCATACTTTGTTGCTGCAAAAGTTGACTCCTGTCCTTGTGTATGGGGTGGGGGGGTACAGGGAAGGTGGTTGCTGTACTAGAAAGTCCATTCTATGATTGGTGTTCCTAAATTATGGGGCCATACCTAGTAGTAAAGCAAAGAATGAAGGTAAGACCACAAGGTCCTAATTGCATAAAATAATGGGTCACATTTTGTAAGCTTTTAACGTAGCCTAGAAAAAATCCCAAACATTTATTGTACAACTTATGTCAATTACAGAACAATTAGAATAAAATGTGAATCACATTGTACCCATACAATATTCCAGGGATAAGCCAACTCTGGTCCTTGAGTACCACAGGCCAGATTTTCAGGATATCTACATTGAATATGCATATTTGCATACACATCTCATGCATATTCATTATGGATATCCTGAAAATCTGGCCAGTTTGTGGCTTTTGGGGACCAGAGTCTTCCACCCCTGTAATATTTCATCAAAAAATTATATAATCATTGTTAAAACCACTCACTAATCTAACCCTATCTCTCACATAATGCATATAAATTCACACACCCCTCTCTCAGTGCCTCCCTCCCCACTGCCCCCCCCCCCCCCATTCTCAAACCCAAAAAGGAACCCTTGTTTTTCCAGTTTGACTTCATTGGGAGATATTTTCAATCTCCTATAGGAGTGACCCTTCATAAAGAACTGTATCAAATGCAGAGTACTGCAAATATGGGTTGCACAGCCAGTGTTCCCTAGGCAGTATTTTATATGCACATATTCACAGATTATCCTAAATTCAACACTTGTTCACCAAATCACTTTACTGCGAAGAAGCCTTGATAAAACTCTGCTCCAACTGCACCCATAACTGCTTCACAATGAAATAACAAAACCCTCAGGCTACTCGGGCAGCATATTAAAAAGATTTCAAAAACACTGTGCACATAAAACGCTGCCTGGAGCTGGCTGGCTGTGCAACCCATATTTGAAGTGGTTTCATAATACACTTTGCATTTGACATAGTTCTCTACAAAGAAAGAAGGTGGTTTGTAGTCTCCTACAAGATTCTATACTCCTAGGTCATTCCTGTATGAAGCTGAAGATAATTCCCTGATGACGCCATAGACTGGTGCAACAAGGTTTCCTTGTTGGGTTTGAGAAACCAGAAGTTGAAGGACTGATTTGTTTTGAGGAGCCAGTTGAAGAGGAGAGGTGTATGAATTTACATGTCTTTTGATAAATAGGGTTAGATGAGTGAGAATGTGTTGTCTGAGTAGTTTTTAGAGATGGGCATAGTTTTTTAAAATAGTTTTGGGGCCCCTGTGGGAAAGTTTTTGGTTTTCCTGCAGTTCAAGGTTTTCCTTTTCGGGGACCCCTGATTTTTTTTGGGTCAAAGTTAGCGTGCACTAACCCAGAAATCGAATGAAATTTCGGAAAAATTCCGTTCGTTTTTTTTCCCCCGAACCATGCTGAACTAGGCAACTTCATTGAAATTGTGCATTCATTTTTCCTGAATTTAGGCATCTTTTATGAAAAATCTTTATCAAATGAGAACATCAGACAACAGTAACTTGGCTTGACACAGCCAAGAAGTATACAGGTACAGTATCAATTATCTGAATTGATATATACAGATACCAGTATAGCTACCAGTCTATAATGTTCTCTTACCAGGCATCACCCCCCCCCCCCCAAACAAACGTAGATAATCGAGCAATAAAGAACTGACAATAGAACTACCCATCTTAGGAGACAGAGACTAGATATGGGTACTAAATGTCTAACAAATGCTTCAGTTTCCTCTTGTGTTTGTGATGGACAGAAAGCTTCTCCATAAGTAGTAATTGGTGCACTTGAATTCTCTACTGCCCTAAAGTAGGGAAATCTTTACTCATTCATTATATCAAGAGGCATGTCTTAATATAATAGGCCTTCCTCACATATATGTTGTCAGACATAGCATAATCATCAAAAATATCCAATAAGCCTAAGACTGCATCCAATGGCGCTGGACATTTTGCCCAGGTAGAGAGAATGGTCCCATATCCCCAAAAAGAATGAAAAAAGTTCCCAGCTGGAGCTCCACACTTCAAACAAGTGCTCTCTGATGCAATCCGTGCTTGAAAGGCACGTAAGTGTGAAAAACAAAGCCTTTGTACCATGTTATATTACATTTCACAAAAATTGGCACGTTCTACAATTTTATTCACCCAAAGGCAAACCCCCAAATCATTATCTTCCAAAGGAGTACTCAAATCCCTTGACAATTTCCCTATTAAACCAGCTAAAGCAATGGTTCTCAACCTCTTTTTTGGCCGGGACACACCTGACAGATGGTTCTCACATGCGTGACACACTGAACAGGTGACCATCATGGGCCTAAATGTAAACATGCACTCTGCATCCACAGGAATCCCCTCAACCCCCAGCAATGAGTACAGAGCAGATCTAGGGCATTACCCTGTACAACTCGCCATACAAAAAAGATATTCTGGTTCTGATGACATCTCAGTAAAAGCAAAACAAACTCCTTTTACTACTAGGCAAAATAGCCTTCCTTATGAAAAGACAATAATTTACCACTAATGCATATTCTATTGAGAAAACACAACAAATAAGATTGATACAAATGCCTACATGGTAGTTAAATACCTCACCTCGGTCACACACCCTTCAAGTACAGAAAAACCACAAATTATAAATATGGAGACAGAAACTGGAATGGAAAACCAAAAAAGCCACTCTGCATGCAGTATGAACCTGGAGAAATGGAAAGAGAAATACAGCACCTAACAGACTCTCAGGATTTGCAATAATGCACACAAACTAACCCGCACAAAGTTACACCTGTATTATGGAACACACTCAACATTAACAACCCTATCTATGAAATACAACTATTAAACCAGACCCTAAACACTAATATATTTCCTATTGGGAAAATAGAATAAGCCAAGCTGCTATAGAGCCCCACACAGAAATAATTGTAAAGCTATACTAATAAATGTTACAAAACAGCTGCTGAACAGAATAATATCCAACAATTAAAAACTCATAAAAATTATTAAAACATGTCCAAATATCAATCAACCGGCATGATGTGATACTCTCACGAATGCCGGTATAGAAAAAACTAAAATAAAATAAAATAAATATTTCAAAACAGCAGACATCGCATAATACCTAATAATTAAAATGGCAGTCAATCAAGAAAAATAACCTTAAAAAGCCACCTTTACTTACCCTGTCCAGCAACTCTCCTACTCCTTTTCCCTTCCAGGCCAATAGCACTCACCAGAAGCAGCAAGGGCTGCTGAAGCTCTGTCCTCACAGTCCTCTTCCTTAGTGCCCACAACCAGTCATTCACACAGACACACACACCCCCAATTAGACCCCATGACCAGTCTGTGTCTCTCACACCAGTCATCTTCCTGACCAGTCTCTCTCTCCCACACAGAAACACATCACCACCCTGACCAGTTTCTCTCAATCACACTCATGGTCTCTTACATTCAAGCTTTCAATCACACAGAAATGCTCTCACACCCATTCATACCAGCCCTTACCCAGGCACCCATTCACACCCACGCACACACACACCAGCTCTCAGCCAGGCATCCATTCACACCCAGACCACAGCACCAGCTGTCAGCCAGGCATCCATTCACACACAGACCACAGCACCATCTCTCACCAAAAACTTCTTCCTTCACTGCAGGGATGGGCTCAGTTCTGCCGCGGCTTTACTCCAGCAGGCCTTCTTTTTTCGCCACCACGGAGCCTCGGTTGGGGTCAGGTTTCCTCTTTACCACGTGGCTTTGCTTCGTCTGAGTTCAAAAACTTTATTCCTCCCACCCCACGCCCGGGCATTCTGATGCCTGCCTCACCGCCCAATCAAAGGCTTCCTCCTGGTAGGGAGGAGGCTTCCGATTGGCCTGCGTGGCGGCAGGCATAATGAAGGAAGCTTCCCATTGGGCAATGGGGCTAGGAAGAAAGGAGGCTTCCAATTGGCCCGCGGGGGCTGGAAAAAGGCAAAAGGAAAGTAGAACGGGGTAGTGGGACATCGGAAGATGCGACACACCGGTTGAGAAGCGCTGAGCTAAAGGATTCATGTGTGTAGTACCAATCATGTTTATACAGGCAAGTGATCAGCCTTTCTCCTAGGACAAGCAGGATGGTAGTCTTCACATGTGGGTGACGTCATCCGATGAAGCCCAGCCCAGAAAACTTTTATCAAAGTTTCTAGACGTTTTGACCAGAATACTGAGCATGCCCCTATCTAAGAACATAAGAAATTGCCATGCTGGATCAGACCAAGGGTCCATCAAGCCCAGCATCCTGTTTCCAACAGAGGCCAAACCAGGCCACAAGAACCTGGCAATTATCCAAACACTAAGAAGATCCCATGCTACTGATGCAATTAATAGCAGTGGCTATTCCCTAAGTAAACTTGATTAATAGCCGTTAATAGACTTCTCCTCCAAGAAGTTATCCAAACCTTTTTTGAACCCAGCTACACTAACTGCACTAACCACATCCTTTGGCAACAAATTCCAGAGCTTTATTGTGCATTGAGTGAAAAAGAATTTTCTCCGATTAGTCTTAAATGTGCTACTTGCTAACTTCATGGAATGCCCCTTAGTCCTTCTATTATTCGAAAGTGTAAATGACCACGCGAGGTCCCCCTTCAGTCTCTTTTCCACGGTGCAGTTGCCTTGCGGTTCATGGAGCGCTTGCCTTTTTCTTGTTTTCTAGACAAGTATTGGGTCTCTTCCCGGGTTTTCCTCGTCAGGTGCCCCTTTGCGGTCTGTGCCTCCTTGGTGTGATAGGTTTTGTCACCTTTTTCCCAATTATGCGGTCTATTCCAGATTGTTCACCATGTGGTGGCTGCTGGACATTGACCGCATGCCAGGATTTTTTCATGGTGTTAACCGGTTTTTGGCAGTGCCCGCAGACCATGTCCATCACGGATCTGCATGAGGTCTGTATCCTCTGTGTGATCAGATGACCCCCAAGGGTGCCCAAGCCTGCTCAATCTACTCCTGCTTCGGATCCTTAGACTCCGAGACGTTGTAGGGAGCCTTTCAACATGCTTCCCCTAGTTATTCCTCGCCCTGGTCCTTCTAAAGATCACAGGAACAGTGCGAGAACCTTGATGATCTTATCACTCCCAGACTTCGGGATCCCCTGCTTCCTCGGCACTGGGGAAAGACCGATCCGAGCACGAAGGGAGATCACTTAGGCATAGTCACTGGTTAGCGTACAGCTCCAGTTCTGGTGCAGTGCTGGCAGTAGCCAGGCTGCCACCAAAGCATCACCGGCCATCAGAGGCCGCATCCACTGGTGTTCCCCACTGATACCTGTACTGGGCACCATGCTTCCTCAGGGACCTGAGGAAGAGCTGGTGATGCTGTCCCCTCCTTCAGTCCTGGCTACGCCAGACTTTCAGGAGGTTGACCACAGGTTGCAGTCCGCAGCACTCAAGGTGCTTCAGAGCATTCAGCTGCTGGTGTCAATGGCCCCTATACCAGAGCCCCAGCCCCCTCATCTGTTTTAGTATCCCTGCTAGAGCATCTGGGCATCCTTTTAGGGTACCCTACCTATGCAAGCAGTGTCCGAGGACCCGCGATCCTGCTCCTCAGATCCGAGGATGAGGAAGAGATGGGCGATGCCATGGTGCAGAGACCACGATTTCCTGAGCCTCGGCCAGGCCCATCCAGTCTGCTGTGGCCAGTCCCCCTGATACCAGGGGAGCCATTGATGCCTATGGTTGCTGTGTGGCCTCGGAGGCCATCTGAGCGCAGGGATGATGCCCCTCACAGACCTCGTCTGTGTCACGCAGGCCCTAGTGAGAAGGAACTGCCTTACAACTGTTGGGGAGCTGATTTTTTATTTTTTTTTTACTTATAGTTTTATTAATTTTAGATACTCAGAACAACAACAATAGAAAGTACAAAACTGTAAAGCAGTACAAAAGTTCAAAGTAACCCCCCCTCCCATCTCCCCACCTGTATCCATGAGCTCATTAACTAAAACCGTAGACAATATCAGAAATAAGTAAACACATTACCCATGTACTAGAGGTGACATCACTCGATAGGTCATAAACTGAGGGTTATCACAAGAAGAAAAGGGACAAGGTTTCACCTAAGGGCACCAGAAACAAGTTGAGAATGAGTTCACAGCGCCTGCATCGCTTGTTGTTTTTCCCATTGCAGGTATGGGTCCCAAACCTCGGAATGGTGGAGAAATCATATGAAGCTCTGCTGTAATAGCCGCCATCTTACAAGAAAAATGTACTTTCTGCTGTATTAGTTTTAAAGACTGTATCTCCTGTTGTTTCCAGAATCTAGCAATCGCTAGCCTAGTCACAATAAAGACTTGGTGACAAAAACGAGCGTGAGTCTTATTGAAGGCTGGTGGGGTGTGGTGTAGGAGCATAAAGGCAGCGGCCAGGGTGTGCTGAATTCCCAATATACTTTCAATCCATTGTGCAATAGCACTCCACAGAGCCTGTATCTTGGGGCAAGACCACCAGATATGAAAAAAAGGTACCTGTATGGCCACAGGCTCTCCAGCAGGCAGAATCTAATCGAGGATAGCGCTGATGTAGAGTTTGTGGAGTGAGATACCAGTGTGTAATCATTTTATAATAATTTTCCTGGAAGGAGGCCGATACTGAGCAAGTATGGGCCTGCTGGTAGATTTTTGACCAATCCTTAATTGTCAGTTGCAGTCCCAAGTCCAACTCCCAGTATCGGGTGTGCGAAAAGGGAGTATCCGAGGGTCCCAATAAGAGAGCATAGAGTTTAGAAATTATACCACGGCTTTTTTCAATTTCTGTGCAATAAGTCTCTAGATCAGTTTTGTCCCTCTGGCGTGTTGAAAAAATTGCTGGGGTGTGTAGAAAATGCAGCACTTGACTCCCCGCTAAGAAGTCCGTGGCGGGAAGTCTATACAGGGTTTGTATATCCCTCCAAGTCATCAAGGTACTGCCCTTGAGTAAATGCTCGATTCGATGAATGCCTTTTGCTTGCCAGGTATGGAACATTCTATTTGAGCGTCCTGCGGGAAAGTGGGAGTGGTGATAAAGATTGGTGATGTGATAATACTCCCGGTCTCCAGCCAGTTTTCTCTTCCATTTTTCCCATAGGCGTAACGTAGTATCCAGCGCTGTTGTTCTCATCCCATTTTGTAGCCAGGTGTGTTGTGGTTGCCAAAACAGCGTATGTAGTGGCGTGTTCCCAAAAACTTTTTCTCCTCAAAGAGTGCCCATTGTTTAGGAGAATTCCTCCTATGTAGATTAGGAATGGCTGCAAGTTGGGCTGCTACACAGAACCACTCCAGATTGGGAACTCCCAGTCCTCCCTTGTCCCGGGGTCGATATAATAGTTTTCTAGAGACCCTGGGGGGCCGCTTGCGCCAAATAAAGTCAAATAATATTTTTTGCCAAGAACGGAGAATAGTTGAGGAAATGAAGATAGGAATGGTATGAAAGAAATATAGAAACCTGGGTAGTACATTCATTTTTATAATAGCTACACGACCCAACCACGAGTACTGTTCCCTGTCCCATTTTTTAAGATCCCGTCGTACTCCTTGTAGCAGTGGTATAAAATTAAGGCAGAATAAGTCATTAATTTCAGTGCCTATATGAATCCCCAAGTATTTCAAAGAGGTATGTGCAACTTTAAAAGGATAACGTGTCACCAGTGTAGAAAATGTATCTGGGGGTACAGAAATGGATAAAACAGAGTTACTAAACATGTTTATTTTGAAACCAGAAACTGTACTAAAAGCCTGAATCTCCTCGGTGACTTCCCCGATTGATATCGTGGGGTTAGTTAGGGTGAGGAGGATGTCGTCGGCAAAGAGTGAGATTTTCATCTGAGAAGTACCTAATGGGATGCCTGTAATATAAGCAGAGTCCCGTATTCGTGTGGCCAGGGGTTCCAAAAAAAGAGCAAAAAGAAGCGGGGACAATGGGCATCCCTGTCGCGTCCCTCGTTGACCTGGGAAGAGCTCCCCATATCCCCCATTAACCTTTATCCTAGTGCCAGGATCCCTATACAGACATTGGATCCATCGAAGGAACCCGGGGCCAAAAGACATCTTTTCCAGAGTATCAAATAGGAAATCCCAATGAACGAGGTCAAAGGCTTTCTCTGCGTCAATAGCTAACAATACTAAAGGTACCTTTGTCGTCTTTGCCCACCAGAGAACATCAGTAACTTTTCTAACATTATCGGCCGCCATCCTCTTGGGAATGAAGCCCACCTGCTCGTTATGTACTAATTGTGGAAGATAGGAGTTAAGTCGAGATGCCAATATTTTAGCCAGAATCTTTAAGTCTACATTTAGCAAGGAAATAGGTCGATAGGACCCACACTGAGTGGGGTCCCTCCATGGTTTTAGTAACACTGATATGCCAGCTACATTGGAGTGCGGTGGTAAGGAGTCCCCTTCAAGTAGCCCATTAAAATAATCTGCAAGATATCCTACTAATTGCATACTATACTTTTTATAATAGCCCCCGGTAAAGCCATCGAGCCCCGGCGACTTGCCTGGCTTGAGGTCTTTAATAGCGGCTTGTACTTCTAGGATATGAATAGGGCTGTCTAGTGCTCTTTGTTGAGGTTTAGTAAGGCTAGGCAGTAGAATGGATTGTAAGTAATGATCTACCTGTGTCGGTGTTATAGCCTGATCTCTACGATACAAAGCTGTATAAAAGGAGGTAAAACAGTCCTGTATGTCCTTGGTGGCGGTTAATATAGCCCCTTGCTGTGTCTTAATCTTGGCTATGTTAGACTGAAGTATGCGTCTTTTCAATTGTCATGCAAGGACTTTACCCGCCTTATTATGACCTTCAAAGTATCGTTGCTTAATGCTGTCCAAGTCGTGGGCGATTTGTGCTGCATCTAACATTTATTTCAGATCGTGCAGCTCGTAGCTTAGATATATTTTGGGAATTTAAAGTAATAGAATGCGAGCGTGTGAGCGTAGCGATTGAACGCAATAATGTGGCTTGCCGCTGCTCTCTCTGTTTCCATAAAGCAGATGTCAAGGCTATAATCCGTCCTCTCATAACCACCTTCGAACCTTCCCATAGGATACTCGCCGCCATAACTGAACCCTTATTTATCCGAAAATATTCCTGTAAGTGTTCTAACAGGTCTTTGCTATGTGTGGTGTCATGCAGGATGTCCTCTCTCAATCTCTAAAAGCGTATACCAGTATCTGTATTAGCTAGGGAGACTTGGATCCATACTGGAGCGTGGTCGGACCAAGTTATGTCCCCAATGCCCGTGTCCAGGACTTGATTTTGCATTCCTTTATCAACTAAAACAAAATCAATCTGGGAATACGTATTGTGTGGATTAAAGTAGAACGTGTAGGTTCTGGAAGTGGGGTTTCGTTGCAGCCAAATATCAATGAGACTCCAATCATGCATAAGGTGGGATAGCTCTGCTGTGGCCTTCCAATCTCCCACACTTCTATAATTTGAGGTATCCATCCTGGGATTGCACACAATATTGTGGTCTCCACCCTATAGCAACAGGCCCTCAGCAAAGGCAGTGAGGAAGTCCAGTAAAAAGTGGAAAAAATGTTTCTGGTCTGTGTTGGGGCATAAATATTAACAATAGTATAGAGTTGTGTATCAATTTGAAGTTTGAGGAATAGATAGCGTCCCTGTGGGTCAGCAATGTGGGCCTTATAATCAAATATGATATGATTAGCTATGAGGATACCCACCCCAGCGTACCTGCATGCCTTGGTGCTAGCGGCAAAGTAAGAAGTTGGATAGCCCCTGAAGGTCAGCAAGCGCTCATGATGTTTACGTGTATGCGTTTCCTGGAGCAATGCAGTATCAACATGCTGCCGGTGTAGGTCACGCTGCAACAATTGGCATTTGGTAGGTGTGTTGAGTCCCTTAACATTAAGGGACCAAATAAGCAAGGCCATAAGTGGGATTAGTCTACCAATAATAAAACCCCCATTTGGGTACAAGCGCCCCCCCCCCCCAGTGTACATGATTGTGTCTAAATAGGCAATAACAACAACATATCCCCAAAAAGCTCATGGATAGTAAATCCCCCTCCTCCCCCCTTCCCTCGTTTCCCTGTCCAAGGCCATATGTATCCCCCCTTGGGATACTTCCCATCTCAGGGGTCTTAGCCTCCAACGGGAGAGCCGCCTTCCTTGCGGTCTATATAATGTAAAACATAGCAACAGTCCTTCAGCCCGAAGCAAATGGCTGAGGTTTGGTAATCTGCGATGAAAATGAATACCAGTGCAGTAGAAGGAATGATGATCTTTGCCGGTTCAGGTTCCTTTTTTTCAGCGGCCTGATGGCACATGTGTAGATCAAGTAGCTCCTCTCTGGCGTTCTAAGCGCCTAGTGTTCCCTGCCCGCTGCCATCTCGATATTTCAGGTGTTCTGATGGTTTTCGGTTGGTTGTCGTTTGGAGCGGCATTTGGAACGGGCAGGTTGGCTTTACGAAGCGCTTCTTGGGCTTCTGCCATATCTTTAATCCGGTATGTGGTACCATTGACTATAAACATCATACTAAATGGGAATGTCCACCGATACCGAATATTATTGTCCTGAAGTACTTTAGTGGCTGGTCGCAGATCAAAACGCTTACGCAACGTGGAGGCCGCCAAGTCATTATAAATGAATATTTTATGGGTTTCCCAGAGCCATTCCCTCTGTTTTCTAGAGGCGGCATAGATACGAGCTTTCTCTTGGAAAGTTTGAAGGCAAGTCAAAATGTCTTGGGGTTTTTCGGAGGTGCGGGGCCCGAGCGTTCGATGGGCGCGTTCGATGTGGAAGGTCTCAGGGCCTTGCTCAGGGTCCGCTTTACTCAGAAGTATGGCATGAAATATTTTTTTTACCACTTCGGTGCAGTCAGCATATTCGGGGGTTTCCGGTACGCCCCGTATACGTATATTATTTCGTCGAGATCGATTTTCTAAATCTTCGATTTTTTCATTGAGTACCTTGATATCTGCGTGTGACTGGGCAGCATCGTCCGCCATTTTGTGGATCACCTCCTCATGGTGTTCTACGCGGATATCAAGATCATCTACACGGTGTCCAACCACTGCCAGGTCTTCTCGGACCTCTGAGATGGAAAGCAAAAGCTCCTGTTTATGTTGTTTTAAGTCCTTCCGGAGGTCTATAAACCACTCTTGGAGTTCAGTACATGTGGTAAGTTCTGCTAGCGACATCGGTGCGGTATGATCTGAATCTAGCTCCGAGGCTTCGATCGTTGCCTGCTCCGTCGGGGGTGCCTCAGCACTTTTGTGTACTTTAGCATATGAAAATTGCATTAGATCTGGATTTTTCCACTTGGACGCCATCCTTACTTCTGGGGCCGTGAGTAAGCGATCTGATCGGTATGGTTACCGGCAAAATTAGAGTGCTTCAGGCTGATAATACAAAAGGACCGCAGGGAGCTCTCAAGTTAGGCAGCCATTCCCGTCTGTGACGTCAGCACGCCCCCCGGGGAGATGATTCTATGGAGTCGTCCTCTGAATATTCAGACAACCCCCTCTTGGAGCCCTCTCCACCAGAAGAACGGCATTGGTAACTCCTGAGGACCTGCCTTTGTGGGGTTTGTAAAGGCCATGGCTGATGCCATCCCCTTTCAGTTATTCAAGCAGGAGGATGCAAGGCCCAAAATGCTGGAAGTGCTCTAGTTTGTCGACGCACCAAAGGAAATTATGGTGATTCCCATCCACGATATCTTCCAGGACCTCCTCCTCCATATGTGGAAGCACCCCATTTCTATCTCCCCCCCTCAAGAAAGAGGCTAAAGCCACCTATTGGGTGCAGTAGGCCTTGGGGTTTGAGAAACACCTCCCCCACCAGTCTGTCGTGGAGTCCACCTTGAAGAAGGCCCGGCAATCCCACACCCATGCCTCTGCCCCTCCGGGGCGACAGCAGAGTTTGATGCCTTGGGCAGGAAGGTCTTCCAGTGTGCTATGCTGGAAGACCTTCCTGCCACATAACTGCCTATCAGCTCTATGTGACCCAGTACAACTGCAACCTCTGGAAGCGGGTCCAGGACTTTGTAGAGGGCCTGCCTCAACAGCAGGAGGTCCTCTTAGCCATTGTTCTACTGGGTCTAGATGCTGGCAAGCATGAGGGGGCGTTCCACCTATCATCTCTGAAACAGTGGCCCGCCTAGCTGCAGTGGGCATTGGTGCCCAGAGGATGGTGTGGCTTAGAGCCTCTGATCTCTGGCCAGAGGTCCAGAAACAGCTATCCGACCTCCCCTGCACAGGTACAAACATCTTCAGGGACAAAGTCCAGGTTGCAGCAACGCAACTGAAGGATCATCACAACACCATTTTAACCGCTGTCTGCTAATGTCTCCGGAGGCCTATCCTTGGCCAGGAAATCCTCCAGGCTAGGATCCTAGAAGCCCTTTTACCAGCAGAGGAAATATTATTCTCCAGTCTACTGGGCTCTTACACCATGCATCAGCTGCAGGGGCTGTCCTTGCCAGCAGCAAGTGCCTGGACCACAGCCAGTGCCCAGCAAGCCCCAGCCACAGGCTTTTGACTGGTGGTGAGGGAGCGGAAGTCAGTCGACAGTACTCCTGACACCGGATCCCCCAGTAGGAGGTAGGCTTTGCCCATCGCTGGGAAGAGATCACTTCAGACAGATGGGTTCTTTCTATCATCTGTCAGGGGTACTGTCTCAACTTCAGCTGTCTCCCAGAGACCTCTCCCCCATGTCCATTGTGGGATTCATCTGCCCACCAGGTCATACTTCAAACGGAACTCTCCGCCCTTCTCGCAGCAAGTGCAGTAGAGCCGGTCCCTCGCTCCCAGCAGGGCCAAGAGTTCTATTCAAGCTATTTCCTCAACACGAAAAAGAACAGCGGCTTCCATACCATCATTGACTGCTGGGTGTTGAACAAATTTCTTGCAAGAGAAAAGTTCAAGATGGTCTCTCTGGGCATGCTAATTCCCCTCCTCAGAGGAGGAAACTGACTTTGGTCTCTTGATCTCAAGGAAGCATATGCTCACATAGCCATTCTCCCCAGCCACAGGAAGTACCTCTGCTTTGTCGTGGGGAAGGCTCATTACCAATACAGGGTGCTGCTCTTCAGGTTGGCTTCCGCCCCCACGTTTTCGCTAAATGCTTGGCAGTGGTGGTGGCCTATCTCAGATGTCTATCAGTACATGTCTTTCCATACCTCTATGATTGGCTGATCAAGATTGACTCTCAGCCAGGGCCCTAAGTGTGTTGGCCCTGCCGGTGCAGGTGCTACAGATGGGGTTCATTAACAACTACCCCAAGTCTCATCTCTGTCCATCTCCTCAGCTGGACTTCATAGGGGCCAAGCCGGACACAATGCAGGAAAAGGTGTTTCCTGCATTGGGAGCAGGTTCTCGCCCTCGCCTCACTAGCCACCTTTGTCTGGAACAGTCAATGGGTATCTACCTGACTTCTGCTCTACCGGCTGGGCCATTATGGCAGCTTCTGTCCATGTGACCTCTCTTGCCTGCCTGTGCTGCAGAGAGCTCAATGGACCTTGTGGTCCCAGTGGTGACAGGCCTCCCAGGACCTTGAGACTCCTGTCGCAGTCACAGACCCTCTGTGAGCATCTGTCTTGGTGGGAGAACCTCTTCAATTTGGAGAGGGGGGATTCCCTTCCAAGTTGCTCCGCTTCAGGTGATCCTCACAACCGAAGCCTCACCTCAGGGCTGGGGAGCCTATGTGGATGGGATCCACATGCAGGATCTCTGGACTGCCAGCGAAGCCCACTGTCAAACTGCCTGGAGCTTTGGGCAATCCAGTATGCCTTGTGGGTGTTCAGAGACCAGTTGTCGCACAAGGATGTCCTGATCCAAACCAGGTAGCGATTATGGTATATCAACAAGTAGGGAGGCATGGGCTCGTTCCTCCTCTGCCACCAGGCGCTGCAAGTATGGAGCTGAGCCCTTTCCCAGGCGATGTCTCTCTGAGATGACATTGAGTGTGTCATCTCAATGTGCTGGCAGACCACTTAAGCCGCTCCTTCCAGCCACAGGAGTGGTCCCTCAACGCAGAGGTAGCAGCTAAACTATTTCAGCAATGGGGTATGCAGGATGTGGACCTCTTTGCCTCCCCTCACAACCACAAGGTGAGCAGGTTCTGCTCCCTAGGGCCAGGGTGCAGACATCCAGCTTGCGATGGCTTCTACTGGGGGAGAGGCCTGCTATATGCTTACCCCCCCCCCCCCCTCTACTGCTTCTCTTGAGGACATTGCTGATGCTTCAGCAGGACAGAGGGCCTATGAGCCTCGTGGCCCCCCTCTTGGCTCCAACAAGTTTGGTTCCTGTTTCTGCTGGACGTGTCGGTGCAGCACCCATCCGCCTGAGGCCGGCACCCGATCTCATTTCGCAGAATCAGGGTGCCCTGTGCCATCCGAACCTCTGGCTGTTGGCTCTGACGCCTTGGATGTTGAGCATATAATCCTCCAGCCCTTGGTGCTCTCGGACTGCATCTCTCAGGTCCTGGTGGTGTTTCGGAATCCATCCACCCGGAAGTCCTGCAGCCTGACGTAGAAAAGAATTTCCATCTGGTGCATGGGACATGGTTTGGATCCTTTCTTATGTCCCCTTCCCCAGCTGTTGGACTACCTGTGGCATCTGTCAGAGTCTGGACTTCAGCCTAGCTCAGTCAGGATGCACCTTTGCGCTGTTAGTGTGTCCTGGCGGCCTGTCACTGGTGCACCCGTTTCAGTCCAGCCTTTAGTGGGCTGTTTCATGCAGGCCTCCTCCAACTGAAGCCCTTACACTACCCCCCCAGTTCCTTCCTGGGTTCTTAATGTTGTCGTGGTATAGCTCATATGCCCTCCTTTTGAGCCGCTGCAATTATGCAACCTGAAGTTCCTCCCCTGGAAAGTCATATTCATGGTGGCGATCACTTCAGCTTGTAGGGTCAGTGAGCTTTAGGCCCTCATCTCGTACCCTCCTTCCACAAGGCTTTTCCATGATCATGTAGGCCTGTGTGCTCATCCTAAGTTTCTGCCCAAGATTGCCACTTATTTTCACATCAATCAGTCTATTGTTTTACCCACCTTCTTTCTGAGACCTCACTCCCACTCAGGGTAACGGGCTCTTCATACTTTGGACTGTAAAAGGGCCTTTGCTTTCTATCTAGATCGCATTGCTGGCCACAGGCAATCCACTCAGCTGTTTGTGTCCTTTCATTCCAACAGGTCAGGAGTTGCAGTGGGTAAACTAACCTCGTGGCATTGGCTTGCGGATTGCATTGCTTTCTGCTACACGCAGGTGGGTCTTCCATTAGCTGGCAGTGTAAAGGCTCACGCTACAGCATACGCCAACAGCAGTGGCTCATTTACTGGCAATCCCCATTGTCAAAATCTACCAAGCTGCAACCTGGAGTTCTCTTCACACCTTTGCGGCTCATTATTGCTTGAATACAGATGGGTGTCAAGACAGTGCTTTTGGTCAATTTGTCCTGCACAACCTGTTCCAGGCCTGAACCTAGCTCTTCATGCTTCTGTGGGCACCAGAAGGTCCCCTACTGACCTACAGTGCTGCACTTGTGCCTGTTTGTACCTTGTTCGATCACTGTTGGTCTCTCCTATTCTCAGGGACACTCGGGAGCTTGGTGTTCACCCATGGCTGAGGACTACCATCCTACTTGGGCTAGGAGAAAGTGCAGTTGCTTACCTGTAACAGGTGTTCTCCTAGGACTATAGGATGTTTGTCCTCAGAAATCCCACCTGCCTCCCCCTGGAGTTGGGCTCTTCTTCTGGTTTGTTGTCTTATTTTTTTTGCTTGTAACCTTTCCTTCTATGTTATGAGCCTGAAGGGGGACCTCATGTGGATGTGCAGATAGCGGCATGCTCAGTCTGCTGGTCAAAGCTTCTAGAAACTGACAAGTTTTCCGGGCAGGGTTCTATTAGATGTCACCTACATCTGAGGGCTACCATCCTGCTGACCTAGGAGAAAGCCTGTTATATGTCAGCACCTGTGCTCTCTCACATATAGCCATTACTACTGCTCCTTCAAACCCACCTGCCTGAAAAGTATCTTGCCAAACTATAGTGATGTAATTGTAAATAAGCAAAAAAATGCTCATTATCCAACTGAAACTTATCCTGCAACATTTGAAAAATAAGAAGTGCATGATGCGATTCCTCTAGCACCTGACCAATCCTCTCACAGCCTCTGTCTTCCTAAATCTGAAAAACTTCATGGTCCAAACTGGGACGAAATGCCTTATTACTTCTAATTGGAAGATAGATAGAAACAGGAGCCAAATGATTACAAACCCACCCCCATGCATGGATTACCGGCAAAAATAGAGTACCTTGTAGTTCCAAAGGAATATCTGCGATTAACTCCATGTAACAGATAAGAGTGCCACTGGGGCAACCATACTATTATTTCTAAATCCGTGACTGTGGAGCACCCCTATAGCCAATCCTGAACAATCTGAAATATACATGTGATATTATACACCCTCAAATTGGGAAAGTGCTATCCCCATTTCTAATGCTATATTGAAGATTGACAAGCTTCAGATGGGGTCTCTCCCTGTTCCAAATAAAGTGGGGAAATGGTGATTCTAGACCCCAACATCCTTTCTCAATAGCCATAAGAGTATTGTTTGGAAAACATAAAGCCACATAGGCAATATGACCATTTTAACTAATTGCATCTGTCCAAACCATGAAAGAGGAAGGTATTGCCAGCTGTCCAACAACCACTTGGTATATAATAAGGGTCTCACATTCCTAGAAATCCTGCCAGTATTTATTTAGTTAATTTTCAACCCTAAATAAGTAAATGCCTCATCTGCCCAGCTTACTGGGAATTCCCTGTCCCAACTAGAACATAAGCCCCCTGAAATATCCAGTGCAAGAGATTTCCCCCTATTAATGTGAAGGCCAGACATTAATGCAAAGTCTTGCAAAATGCCATCAATCTAGCTAGAGATATCTTCACTTGAGAAATACTTATTTATAGATCATTGGCAAATAAGCCTACCTTTGACATTTAAGACCCACATTATATCCCAGCCACTAATGGATGAGAAATAATGTCTGGCTAAGGGTTCCATACTCAATATAAATAAGAAAGTGAGGAGGCACCCTTGTCTAGTATCCCTACCCAAGAGAAAAGGTTCTAAAATTAAACTATTTGCCATCACTGTGGCCATAGGGAAGCGATATAACAGAGTGAGCATATCAAAGTACAAGCCTTGAAAGCCATACATACCCAAAACTTGAACCAAATTCCCACAATAAATGATCAAAGGCTTTTTCTATATCAAAACTAACCAAAAGAGAGGCATGGTCCTGCTGGTATCCATTTATAAGACTGGCCATCAGCCTATGTATATTAATTGTGGCAGTATGTCCCAGCACAAAACCCACCTCTTTTGGGGAAATAGCGAATAGGCTGTTAAAAATACTGCCTAATACTTTCACATATCTTTTTTAACATCTGTATTCAAAAGAGAAATTGGTCTATAAGATGCAGACATTTCAGAATCTCGTCCCTTCTTATGGATAATAGTAATGAAAGCTGCTTTCATAGTACGAGGCAAGTCCCCAGCTATCAACATCTGCTGAAAAAGAGATTTCAGGGGAGAAAGAATTTGTGAGTGAAGAATCTTAAACTCCACTGCGAAAGTATCCGGTCCAGGAGTTTTGTAACATTTAACATCTTCTGCCGTCATTTCTATGTTTCTATGTTAAGATCCTGTATCACCTGTGAAATTTCTCCTTCAGAAATAGGTTGGTTAAGCCTATCCAACTGTTCGGCAGTCACCTTCAGTAAAGCAATTCACTACAAAAGGAGTCCAGAGCATGAAGATTTGATGCCTCCCAGGCATATAAGTGACTATAAAAGCTATGCAAATTGTCTAAAATCACTTTATTGGAGCTATGTCCCACTCCCTGCTCATCCTGTATCCCTGGGATAAAGCTCGCATCCTCCATGGTTCTTATTAATCGTGCCAAATCTTTCCCTGTCTTGTTCTCAAATTAGAAAAAAATGTTTCAGATACAAAAGAGTATTCAAAGTGTGTTGGTGAATCATAATGCTCACCTGCTGCTGCCAAGTAAAAAATGCTTCACCATTAACATGAGTCATATCACTCACTAGAGCAGCGATGGCCAACCTTTTGAGCTCAGTGTGTCAAAATTCATTAAAAAACCGAGCATAACTCGGGTGGTGTGTCACTTCTAGAAAAATCCATAATTTTGTGATATTTGTAGCTCTAATCAACAAAGTTATAATTTTAATATATATACTGTATTTATTAATAAAGCAAAAACAAATAATTCTTTACCTTACCTGCTTAGTGACTTTTTTGTTGCTGAATTTCATTGGCTAAATCTTCAATTGAAGGTTGGTATTTCGTACACTTCAAGTCCAAGCAAGCGTTACAAACTTCATCTGTCAGTTGATTTTTTATTGGCTCCCATTCATGTTCACAACACTCCCTACCCATCTCCCAGGCATGCACACATTCATTCTCACACACACAGACCCTCAGGCAGGCACCCATGCATTCACACACATACACCCCCAGGCAGAGTCCCATTCATTCACATGCCACACACTAAAGGCAGACCCCCCCCCTCGCTTTCTTTTGCCAGCAACCTCAGAACCTCTCTCATTCCTCTGCTGCCACTGACACTGATGCCGCGTGGCTATTGGGGAGGTGCCGATTGCTGCTACTGACACGGAAGTCCATTCTGCTGCCTCCTCTGTGCAGGCCCCGTGGGCTTCCACTTTCTCCATGCTGATCTCGTACATTGTGAGATCCGTAGAGAAAGTGCTATTCTTGCACATTCCCAAAGATTACATGTGCCAATCACTAAAAAGTAATTTATTTATTTTTTTTGCCTTTGCTGTCTGATCTTAGTTTTCTAATTGGTTGGTCACAGGCTTTTTTTTCACCTTCCCTTTCTTATTTTTTTGCCAATTCCTTTTATATTGTCTTTTTTTCTGTTTCTTTTTTCTCCATCTTCTTCCCTCAAACACACAGTCAGGTTCTCATTCTCACATGCATTTCTCTTTCTCACACACACAGGCTCTCACTGGCACATACTCTCTCTCATACAATCATTCATACACACAGGCTCTCACTGGCACATGCTCTCTCTCATACAATCATTCATACACACAGGCTCTCACTGGCACATGCTCTCTCTCATACAATCATTCATACACACAGGCTCTCACTGGCACATGCTCTCTCTCATACAATCATTCATACACACAGGCTCTCACTGGCACATGCTCTCTCTCATACAATCATTCATACACACAGGCTCTCAATGGCACATGCTCTCTCTCTCACACACACACACACACACACACACACACACACACAGGCTCTCACATGCTGTCTCTGCAAACATTCAGGTCCTCTCTCTCAACTCACCTCATACACGCACTCTACGGGCCCTCAGCCTCTCTCTCACCTCTGGGCCTCCTCTTCGCGGGTCGCCGCATGTTGGGCTCTGCAGCGGCCCTGATCTTCTCGGGCCGCGGCAGCCCTGCTACCGGGCCTCTTCATCTTCTTGGGCCGCTGCGACTTGGGATTCGCAGCGACCCGCGGCTCCTCCTCTTCTGCATGCGCTGGTTCTCTTCCTCCTTCCTGCCCACGCGGCTCCGGCAACGTTTACTTCTGGAGCCGCACAGGCAGGAAGGAGGAGCATAAGCGCGTTTGAACGCGATCTTTGTCTTGAGCCTCATCGCTGGGACGCATGAGCCTCCCTGCGCCCGGGGGCATTGGTGGAGGGTAGGGGGAAACTAGAAAACACATTTTAAAGGGTTGGCGCAGCTGAAAAAGAAAAGGCTCGGCGCAGCCGATAAAAAAAAAAATAAATAAATTCCTGATAGTCCTTGAAACGCTGCGCGTGTCAGCCAAAACGACTCGGCGTGTCACCTCTGACACGCGTGTCATAGGTTAGCCATCACTGCACTAGAGCATGATGTACCCTCTCCAATGACCTCTCTAATCAGAGAAGTTCCCTTGTGCCCCTGTTTTTTTTTTCCAAAAGTTTGAGTAAGAACCCCCCCCCCCTTTTACACAACTTTTGCTGTTTCCCAATATAGTTGTGGGTTATCCACATGTTGGGCATTAAATCTTGAAAACACCTCCAACTTACTAACCACAAATTATTTAAATTCAGGGTCCTGCAATAAATAGTACAGTATCTGCCAGGAATAAGTCTTATCCTTTCTTCCAAAACAGAACCCCAAAATTACTGGGCCATGGGCAGAAATTTTCAGAAGTCCAATGTCCACACAGTTGACTCTAGAAAAACAAATTTCTGAGACTAAAAGGTAATCAAGCCTACTCTGACAGTGAGCCCTAGAGCTATGTGTATCTTCCTTGACTTCAGGATCTAATACTCTCCAGGAATCCACCAAGCCCAACAACCAACACATAAAGGGAATCCTCTTCTTTTGGCCCAACAGCAAGCCCCGAGCTGTACTATCCCTATCTAGAGAATTAGCAGCGACACAGTTAAAGCTCCCAATAATAAGTGGGACATTCCTGATATCCCCCAAAATTGTCACTAGGTCTGAAAAAAAATTATGATCATAAAAATTAGGGACATTATATGGAACACCGCTATTACTAGCAAAGGTAACATGGAATAGACTTAGTTTTTGGGTACTTGCCAGGTTTTTATGGCCTGGATTGGCCACTGTTGGAAACAGAATGCTGAGCTTGATGGACCCTTGGTCTGACCCAGTATGACATGTTCTTATGTTCTTAAAGGACCAATGGTTCCCTAAAGATATGCGCCAACCAAATGACATACCTCCCTTGTGGATCCCTTACAACTCTGCTCCACAGCAGGAAGGGATTTGTGGATCAAAATAGCAACTCCTGCTTTTCTGGAGCTTGGTGCTGAGGCCGCATGACATCATCCCACCCAATCCCGCTTTAGCTTATTATGCTCAATGTCTGACAAATGGGTCTCTTGCATTAGAGCAATGCTTGCCTTTTGTCTATGCAAGGCTAGTACTATCTTTGTCCATTTTTAATAGGTGAACCCACACCTGCTATGTTTCAAGTAACAATATTATCCTCCAGGTCTCTTAAACCCTTAATTGTAAAGATTTGAAAAGGCTATAGAAGGACATCACCCCCAGCTTAAGTGATTCCCCCCATCATCTTGAAAGGTATGCAGTGTACTTCTGTTCTGTCTTATAGTGATTACCTCCTGAACTACCCCAGCCCAACTTCCCTAGTTCCTCCAGAAATGTTCCCCATTCAAGATAAACAACGCAATCACCTTAAACAAAAGGTTGGCATACAGACATCACACATTTGCCACACACAAACGCCCATTCTTCAGGATGCATTAGGGCGCCACCCCACCATCCCCCTCACCAGTAGCCATGTGGACATTCATACTTCCACTCATGTCATTGTAATTAATAATCTTAAGCACTATAAAAGATAACATAATGTCTGGCAGAGCCTAGCAGCAAAAATAAATCATAATATCGGGAATGTTCTGAAGAGAAAGATCCGCAATGGCCATCTTCAGGAGAAAATCATCATCACATCAGCTCTGCCGCTCAAGTCGCCACTGCCGCTCCACATTAAAAGATCAACCAATAGATCTCAAGACTAGAGGTATCAGAAATGTAAAAAAAAAAAAAAAGAATTTCAGTCCATTTGAGAGTGTCTTGGAGCCCACTGAGAAATAGAAGTAATATACACTGCAGCTGGCCACAAAATGCAGAATAAAAACAAAATCCTTAACTTCAGCCAGGTAAGATCACTGAGAATGGGCAAACAGAGCTGTAACTATAGAACAAACATTCAGCTGTAAATCCAACAGTGGAACACAGAGTGCCCACCAGAAACAAAGGAGTCTTTAGGATGTCATCCATGCAGGATCTCTCTTATCCAAAAAAGTGTTAACTGCCGTTGGTGAATCAGATTTATGCTGCTGGCCTTCCTAGCTTAGGCGGAGCATGGCAGGAAGAATCAGCATGAATTTCACCACCTTCTGTGCCAAATATGCACAAAATGGCATTGTGTGGCATTTTGCCACAACAGGCAGAAAAATCATTGAATATTAACACTTTAACTCCATTATATTTCAACTCCTCCAATGATTTAAATGCTTTCAGAATATTGTGTTTATCATTAAAATCCTGTATTTGCGCCATTATGGGTTTGGGGTGAGAATTAGGGTCTCCGCATGCGCCCAGCCTGTGGACCCACTCACATCGGATGGCTGGCTGTAGCCTATGTAAGTTCAGTTCTTTCAAAAGCCAGGTCTCGAACAGTTCCATCAGTTTAGATTCATTGCCATTCTCTGATATTCCCAATACTTCAATGTTATGTCTATGGCTGCAATTCTGCAGGTCTTCCAGTTTGATATGCACAACCCGCACCATAGGCTCTAAATCTGCCACGTGGCTCTCCAAGGCCTGCACCTTTGCTGCATTTTCACTGACACCCATTTCAATTTCAACATATTTTTGGTCAAAGTCAGTCAACTTAGAGTCTAGTGCCAGCACAGAAGCATTTAGCTACCGTAATTAGCTTATCCAACTTATTGGCCATAGCTGCGATCACTCCTGCAGTAACTTCTTTAATAATCTCCGCAGCTTCACTAACAGTTGAAGGGATCGCAGTCACCATCTTAGGACCAGAAGCTGCAACTTTTCCTCAATCTTTTTTTCTGATGCCTCTACGGGGCATACTAATTTAACGAGACCCTCCCACAGCTTGCTCTCAGTGTTGATGCAGCACAAAAGCAGCCAAAATAAGAACAAAACAGCAGCGAAAAGAACAAAAGATGGAGTGGCACCCAGAGCTGTTAAGAGATGCAGCCTTACAGCCCACTGCATCATGTGATCCCTCATGCGTAGTTTTAATGAAGATGATTGTTATATAATCTTTTTGATGGAATATTGTATGCATGTAATGTGATTCACAACAATTAGAATAAAATGTGAAAGTGACATAAGTTGCACAAATATTTTTGAGTGATTTTTCTATAATATGTTAAAGCAAGGATGGCCACCTCGACAGCCACGAACAGGCCTAGTTTTCAGGATACCCACAATGAATATGCATGAGAGAGTTGCATACAACAGAGGTAGTGCATGCAGATCTTTCTCATGTATATTCATTGGCTATTCTGAAAACGTGGCTTGTTTGGTCCTTGAGAACCACCGAGGTGGCCACCCCTCTGTTAAAAGGTCCCATAACTCATACTAGCCATGAGTCCTATAACATTGGCTCAGACTTAGCTTGGCTTTTGGGTAAACTGGAGTCTTGGAATAAACAGGTGCTCCCATGACTTGGGGCAAAGAAGGCAATGTGAGTTATCTGTTTAAAGTCCTGCAGTTACTATAGCACCTGACAATTGCAAGCCACAAACACGTCTGACAATGCCTCCACCTACTGGAACACTTGCATCTAGAATAAAGTTCTCATCTACTAAAAGTATGGCCCAGCCAATATCAGGTCCATATTGTTTTTCATACAGAAAACTATTTTAGCAGCAAGAGCAAGCTTGTTCTTGCACACCATGGGGACAGATGGTGCAGATAGATTACCACTATCTTCATAATATGCAATTTTTCAACCACACAACGAAAGCTAAGTTGTCAAATCTAGGCAGAGCCAAAAAAAAAAAGCATGATGGCTACCAGATTAATTCAATTGATACATGGGTTTGCCAGCGATTTTCACCACATGGTTTATTGAACTGGGTTGAAAGAAAGAAAGGCAATAGCAATTCAACTAGAATAAGAATCTAACATTAATGGTTGTCCATTAAGTGGCATGTGCTGAAGTAGGATCTTTACTACTATGGACTACCTCCGTATAGCAGAGAAGGGGGCGAACCACCACTTCTGCGTCCTGGCTGAAGGCTTACAAAACACACAGAACATGGCAAAATAAGAGAATGAAAGCAGATGGGTTAAAGACCTTTCAAATTTATAATAAGCTACCCGCAGACATTGTGTGCTTTACATATACCCTTGAAATGACAGGGCTTAAATGTGATTAAGGAACTTTTAATATACCAACGTGCCCAATACCTGGGATAAAAACTTGGACGTGCACAGTGAGAAGAGAGTTTAAAAAGCTATTCTAAGTTGGTGAAAACCTAACTTAAATTCTAATTTTTGCAAATGCTTTTCAAGATACAGGGTAGGATGGGGCTTTAAATTACTCACTCCAATTATTGTCTTAACTTTTGTTCTCAGGTGCAACAAGTGACATGTTTTGTGGAATTGACTACTCTAATGCTACATCTGTGCTTTATTGCAGCGTTGTTAAAACTTTTTATAGTAGATTTGACTCTTCCATCAAGAACCTGACATTATCTTCACTTATTGAGGCCAAGGATGTATAGTTGTCTGCAAAATTGTAGGCACCCTGCTCAACTTATGTTTCAATGAATCTTAAGTGACCAAAAGCTGACAAAATCTCTACATGGTACAAAATTAAACACAGATTTCTACAAATTTTAATGCAAAATTACCATCTGATTTTAACAGATTGAAAATAATAAAACAATTAATATGGCATGTATAAAAATGTTGAACATCCTTCTACTTGATTCATTACTAAAAATCAAGGCCCAAAATGTATGGTTTATTAGGCTTTCAATTAGGTGAAGATAATTCCAGGTTCTGGCCCTTCTAACCTCTCAGATTGGGTGTGTTCTGTTTAATTTCCACTAACATAGACTCTTCTAAGCAGCAGATGTATGAGCATTTTCAAATGTGAGTAAGGAACTTTAATATGTTTGATCTGGGCACAACGCATACAGCTTTTTTTGGATTACTGCATTCCAGATGCAGGACTCTGCATTTCTTACTATTAAACCCCAGCTGCCAATCTTTGACCACTCTTCAATCTTTCTAAAAAAAATATTTTTTATTCTCTCTACGCCTTCCACTCTGTTGCAGATCTTAGTATCATCCGAAAAAAAAAAAAAGACAAACGTTACCTTCTATCCCCTCTGTAATGTTGCTCATTAATATATTGAACAGAACTAATCCCAAAACTGATGCTTGAGGCACTCCACTTAACACAGTTCTCTCTCTGATCCTTAGATGCTAGATGTTGGACATGAAGAAAGGGGTGCGTGCAATGGCCTTAACAAAAAGCATGGCTGTAACTGCGTAGAGCAGTGGTTACTACTCTTAACAGATGAGGGTATCTGCACAGATCGACAGCTACAACCCTTAACAGGAGCCATGGGGGTAACCAGAGAGTGGCAGTTATTATCATGCACAGCTTGCTGGGCAGACTGGATGGACCATTTGGTCTTTATCTGCCTATATTACTATGTAAGACAATGCACCCTCACAAAGGAGGGCAAGTCTATTAAAAAAGAAAAAAAAAAAAAAAAGATCACATGATGCAGCGAAGGGAGAGGATGCGAGTTCCCCTTCTCTGTTCTTCATCCCCCCATCCGAACACATCCTTAGTCTGCTAAAGGTCCTAATTGAAAATCTTTCCTACTCCCGCAGTCTTCCAGCGTCTGGTTACAACAATCGACCTGCAATTCCAGGATGGCCATGCGTTTAACAAAGCAAGAAAAAGAGAAAGATAAGACCAGGCCTCTGGAGCCATCGGCAGAGGATGACCCCAGTCCCTCTGACACGCCGCAAGCCTCTGTGATTGCGGATATAAAAACGGCAGTACAAGAAGCCCTGCAGATGGATTTACAAGTAATATCCCACAAACTTACTGAACTTTCAGACTCCATAGCGGGGTTTGAAATCCGTGTTGCAGACATAGAGCAGCATGTGTCGTATATCCAAGATGGCTACCGCAACCACGAGGCAGATCTTGCTGCATTTAAAGTCATGCTGCTAAGCATGCAGATCGCATAGAAGAGCTGGAAAACAGGTCCTGCCGCTCAAAACTCCGCTTTGTCGGCCTGCCAGAGACACTCGCAGAGGGGGAATCTCTCGTCGGTGCTGGAGTCCTGTCTTTCTCGTAAGTTGGAGCTGCCTGCGGCACATGGCCCTTTAAGGATTGAGCGTGGGCACCGACTCTGGCCTAAAAGAGAGAGTACTGCATGGTCCAGAGTAGTGATTGCCAAAATCCTCAATTTTGTGCATAAAAGTGACATCCTACAGGCGCTGTGGGCAGGTAAGTCTCTTACATATGACAATCAAAAAATATTAGTCTTCCAGGACTTTTCAGCAGCTCTAAGCATGCTGCGTAAAACCATGGCCCCCCTTCTGTGCCAAGCTTCATGCCCTGGGCCTGAAGGCCACATTAATTTACCCGGCCCGTTTACGGGTTTCCACGACACAGGGCACTCGCTGGTTCTCCACGCCGGCTGAGGCACAAACATTTCTCAGTACGGAGGAAGCCTGACACACAGAGACTACATCTGTCAGCAATTCCTAGGATCGGGCACGAGTTGCAGTGCTGCACAATTGCCATGGAGGACTGGGAATGGTATGTCCTACAGCTGAAGACGACATGTTTAGCGTTCTTGTGGTTTCGTTGGTGAGCCCTCTTCTTTGAGGAGGGCAGTCCCTCCCTGATGGAACACTTGGAGAGGCAGTCCTTTGTTCTGTTTGCTATACCAGTTTATCCCTTTTCTCATTGAGACACGGATGCCTGGTACCTTTGAGAACTGGCACCACTGTCATCACTGAATAAGTATTGCTGTTTACTAATCCCCGTTACAGGGATTAAATGAGGTCCCCATTGGTGGGGTACAATGTTCGTTCGGATGGGGAGGTTGGGTGGGATGGGGAATGGAATGCACACTTGTGATCTCTACTGGTTGTGGGTTTGTGTGAGATACGGGGAGTAGGGTTAGTGGAGGGAGCTGGGGAAGGCCAGAGGGGAAACCACCCATTCAATTTTCCATCTTGTGTTCCAAGTTCACGTTGGCACCCTACAAATCAGTCACGTCAGTGGTGGGGTGGTAATATGAAGATGGGGGCCTCAGCTGGGAGGGCCCCCATTGTACAATTCATTTCACACTTTTTCATAGAATAAACCATTCCCCTCTTGGATGGCTAAAAGGAGTACTCAAATTTTCTCATGGCATTAACTCCCCTATTAAACGGCCTAAAATTCTAACGACTCTGAGAAGAAAGTCAGCAAACAGTCTTTTTACAAGAAACACATTTGAGTGACTTGGAACACAGGAAACTGTGTAGAAGTTGGGTAGGTGCTGTTTACTTCGCCTCCGCTACAACCCGGTCGGTGGGGGTCATGGTGCTATTTGGGAAAAATGTCCCCCTTAAAGTCCAAACAGAAATTAAGGACCCCAGAGGCAGATATATCATTTTAGTTACTGAGTTCCAGTAGAGTACATATGTCTTTTGCAATTTATATGCTCCTAATAACCCTGGTCTTGATTTTTTTCGAGAAATATATATCCAATTACTGCCTTATGCGGAACATGTGGTCATAGTGGGGGGAGCCTTTATCACAGTACGTGATCCCCAGTTGGATAAAGCCACGGCCCATAAGGGTGCCTCAAATTCTAGTAACGGCATTCTCTTCCTGGAACGGTCTCTGCAGTTAGTTGATGCTTGGCGGACCTTGCACCCCTCAGAAAAAGATTTCACTTATATATCACGGGCACATCCCACACAATCTAGGTTAGATTATATTCTTATAAGCGACCATATCTTTTCCAAATTGCAAGAGGCCCATATAGATGATATGGTAATTTCTGATCATGCCCCAGTGTGGATATCCCTAACCGAGCCGCATGCCCTACCACAGGCTTTTATATGGAGGTTCCCATATTACCTGGCAGATAATCCTCACTTTAAGGAATATCTCCGCGAAAAGTGGAAAGATTATCTACAACTTAATGGAGCCCGTTTGATGGACCCAATCCTATTTTGGTACACAGCGAAGGCAGTCCTGAGGGGAGATATCATTTCCAGCATGGTGAGAAGGAAAATGTTAGACAGTTATTGTCCCTGAGTGAGCAACTCCAGCGGGCAAAGCAGGATCTGTCACATGCTAACACCCGTGCCAATAAAGATCGCTTCCTCATCCTCCAGGGAACCATTAATTCATTGTTACATCAAAGGGCGAAAAAAAGTCTAATTTATTACCAATATAAATTATTCCAATTCAGTAATAAATCGGGCAAGCTGCTATCTAATCTGATTTGAACCCAATGGAGCTCCCGCTATATAGCCACCATTCGATGCCCATCTGGCCAGATGGCTTCTGATACTACCACAATTCTGAAAAGGTTTCTAAAATACTATTCAGGCCTTTACAGGTCAGAATCTTGGGCCCTGGTGGTTTGTGACCACTTCCTCGCTTCGCTTAACCTGTCGCGACTAACCCTGGCCCAACAGCGCTGGTTAAACCAACTTGTTACAGAAGAGGAAGTCAGGCTAACCATTAGACAAGCAAAGCGCTTCAAGGCTTCCAGCCCCGCTGGTTACACAGCAGAATTTTACAAGCCTCTGATGGATTTATAAGTCTCTCCACTCACCCATACTTTTAAAGCACTAATCTCTACTAATTCATACCCTACACACTCCAACCTCCCACATATTACTCTCATACCAAAACTGGGGAAGGACCATCAGCTCACCACCTCCTATCGGCCCATCTCTTTGCTAAATCAGGATCAAAAATTCTTAGCTAAGATTTTGGCTAAGAGATTGGCGACCCTACTTCCTTCCTAATAGGTCCCAGTCAGGTGGGCTTTGTGCGGAAGAGATACACCCTTATTAACATTAGGAAAGTCAACAGCTATGGCCCTTTGTACTCAGGCTGAGGAACCATATTTAGGGGTGAGTTTTGATGCTGAAAAAGCATTCGATAGAGTTGAATGGGACTACTTATTTCATGTTCTTCATTATATGGAGTTTGAGGGTTTTTTTAACGCAGCCATTCACCTATTGTACCAATCCCCGTCCGCGGCGATTGTAGCCAATGGATTGTGGTCAGAGGAATTTCCTATTGGTAGAGGTACGAGGCAGGGATGTCACCCTTATTTCTTCTTGAACTTGAACCTCTCCTACGCATCATCCAGCTGACTCGGGATGTACAGGGAGTGCGTTTCCACACAGAAACATTCAAGTATGCTGCGTTTGCAGATTATATTTTGGTGTTCCTTACTAACCCTCAGGAATCCCTCCCATCACTTTTACAAGTATTCAAGGAGTTTGGCTCATTTTCTGGCCTTAAACTCAACACGGACAAAGCAGAAGCATTAATGTTCCCCCACACAGTTCAGGAGACATGGGTGAGTCCGTTCCCGTTGATATGGGCAAAGGGGAAGCTTAAGTATCTGGGAGTATGGCTTGCTCCTCAATTGTCTCAACTTTACTCCTTAAATATAACTCATTTGTTAGTTGCCTCCCAAGAATGATTAAAGGCTTGGCAGTCCCTTCCTCTGTCACTGGGAGGCCACATTAACCTCTTTAAGATGATTATCCTTCCCCAGTGGCTTTACATATTCCAGAACTTACCTTTGATATTTAAATGCCGGGATCTGATGTGTTTGGAGAAAGCAGTTAGGTCCTTTATTTGGCATGGCAAAAAAGCTCGGATCTCATTTAGCCACCTAAAGGCACAACGGTGGCAAGGGGGAATGGGGATCCCAGATTTGGGGCTCTATAATTTAGCCAGTAACTTAAGATTAGTGCGTGATTGGTTGCTAGGCGAAGCCGCCTATGTCAATCTAATGGCGGAGAGAATCCTTGTCGCCCCCCTAGATTTGCGCTTTGTGATTCAGGCCGTGAGGGGGGAACTGCCTTTTATCGGCCATCCTGTTTTAATAGCCCCAGTCTGGCATGTGTGGCTGACCTTCACCAAAATGTTAGCTTTGCCTTTGCTGTGTGCCTACTTCCTGCCTATCACGGATAATTCTGGGTTCCTGTCAGGCTCACAAACGGTAGGTTTTAAACATTGGAGTAGGCAGGGAATAGCTCAGTTGGGCCATGTTTTAGATGGGGCTGGCAAACTGTTATCTCTGCAAGAACTGCAGGCTCTGTATGGCCTCTCAGGGATACAGACTTTTTCCTATTTGCAGATCAAACATTATGTTAATTCATTGCCCGAATCAGCTCTATGACCCGCAGTATTTCACGGTCTGGAGACCTTTTTATTACTAGATAAAAATCAGACACCCTCACTTTCCTGTTATTACAAACAGTTACGTACCCAGTCACGGTCAGATCCAAGTCAGCTGTTAGCCGAACGATGGAACGCTGACGGAGTGTTCATTGTCTCTGATGCCATGTTCCGTTCTAGTTTTAACTCAATATCTTCAGTATCCCCTAACATGTACTTTCGTGAAATGCAGTATAAGTTCCTATGGAGAGTGTTCATTTCCACTAAACTTGCCTTCCACTCGCACCTGGTGCTCTCGTGAATGTGTGGGAAGTGTGGACAGGAGGAAGGTTCGCTCTCACACTTGTTTTGGGGATGCAGTCATATTAAACGGTTCTGGACTCAGATTGTATGATACTTAATAGATCTGCTGGGCATTGCCATAACACCCACACCACAATTGTTGTTGTTTGACTGTATGCCACCTTCACTGATTCGTGGAATGGGTTCCCGCATGTTTGTTAAAAAAGCCTGCTATGTAGGGAAGAAACTCATATTGTTACATTGGAAAGCTTTGGACCCACCCTCATTTTGGGCGTGGCATAACCACCTTCATCGAATGATGCAGATGGACTGTATGTCTTTGAAAAAAATCACCCAGACTTCGACGGAGGTTCCTGCAGATAGGGGACGCATACATCCAGTCTTTGCCACACAGCTCCAGGAGTCTGCTTCTGAATAATTAATGGAGTGCCTTATGATACCTTTTCAGTGGCTGAGTAGCACAAAGTGATGTTATATCGTTTATTGTGGTTTCCTCTCTGCTCTTATAATTTGGGGGGGGGGGGGGGGGAGAAATAAGAAAGGGGGGAGATGACTAGTGGAAGAGGAATGGATTGGTTAAGACACTAATTTTGTCAGTTCTGATTATGATACTCTGTGTGGATGCATAAGGATTCTTGTATCCGCAGCAGTTGTTGGAAGTGTGTTTTGCAAAACGATAAAAGTGGTTAAACAAAAAAAAATCACCAAATGCTTCCAATTAGCAGTTTCAACTGTAAGAAACATTAAGCAATGGAAGTAACAGAATTGGTACTATATTTGAGAAAAAAATGATGTGTGATGCATTATTGCAGAATAAAAATTATTTTAAAAAAGAAATGGATGGAAGCTCAAGAAAATCTGAACCCAAAACAGAATGCAAAAATCACTGCAAATCTATAACATAGTAACATGACAGTCTACCGTGCTATGCAGATTACCCCCATGTTTCTCTCAATTGTAGAAACTGCCACTCTGTGCAGTTATCCCCAAGCCTTATGATAAGGATCGTAATATTTACAATCAAAACCAGGAAAATGTCAAACCCACAAAAAAATTACTGCTGGCAACATTTTTACTGGGAGAGGAGCCACTTTGAAAACTAACAATGCTGCTTGACTTGCTTTGCTTTGGATTTGGCTGTAGAAACAGATCTGCACTTTTTCCCCCTTATGATGGTGTATCAGTACCCCAGACCTGTTGAAAACACTGGAGTCATTGCCCACACTACAGCATTACTTGCATGATGATTTCGATGGGACAGTTAGAAAATGTTTCCTTCTGATATGACCACATCCCAAAAGTCATTGTCTAAAGTATGCAAAGCAAAACTGTGCCTTGGACTGATGAAACAAACTTTTTCAGTCAAAGCCACCCATATGAAGGAAAAAAACCCCACCTTGCCAACTGTTATGCAAGCATGGGGTTTGATTATGGTTTGGGGTAGCAGCAAGTGGCACATGAAGGTTGTGTGGTGGGGAAGGAAGAATGGATTTGTATAA
The DNA here is from genome assembly GCF_901001135.1 of Rhinatrema bivittatum. Lineage (NCBI taxonomy): Eukaryota > Metazoa > Chordata > Amphibia > Gymnophiona > Rhinatrematidae > Rhinatrema > Rhinatrema bivittatum. The sequence continues at coordinate 133,085,292 of NC_042622.1, read as the reverse complement.
CTAACATATCCTAGAAGCAGTCACAACCCTAAACATATGCTGGGCAGACTTGATAGACCATTTTAGTCATTATTGGCTATCATTTACTATGCTGCTATCCACCAGTTAGTGAAGAAATTGAAGCTGAAAAGGTTTGTGAAGGGCTATTCAAGAGACACCCCCACCACCCCCCACCCCCCAAAAAACCCCAAAAAAACCCCCACTTTAAAGACATTTACCCTGGTCCAACTTAAAAATCCCGCAGAGTGGGAATCCAGTCACCGGGCATTTCCCTGGGGTAGGGAATAAAAAATCAGGCCCAGGAGGAAGCACAAAAATACAGGGACAGATTGCTGAGGTAAGCAGCTTTTAATGATTTTCTTTTTGTATGAGAGGTTGGGGTCCAGACGCGTTTGCTGTCCTCCATTAAGCCTCCCTGATGCCAAGGGCTGCCCCTATGCTGTCATAAGGTTGGATATTATAGTAAGAGAACAATCTGAAATGTACCTCCAAAATAAACTATGAAATACCTATAAGAAAGAAAGGTGAAGGTTTGGGCAAGGATTTGACAATTCCCAGACCTGGATACTTAAAGGCTGGCAGGAGACCTATTTCTTAGAAAAGATCTGCCAGGAAGAGCAGGAAAATTCCAAAAGCAAGAAGCGAGAGACTCTTAGCTGGCTGCAGGGAATACTTAGAAGCTGTTAGTTCTGCTGACGGAGCTGTTATAAAGTTCTGACTGAAAGGGGATCCAAAGCTTTTGAACATGCCACTTTCATGGTTTACTGTGGCTGAGTTTTAACAGAATAAAAATAATTTGCATTAAAAACTGTAGAAAGATAGGGAGGGCCATATTCAAACACTACTTAGCTGGATAAATCGGACCTATCCCGCTAAATGGCATAGCCGCATGCTCAGCAGCTGGCACTTACCTGGATAAATCACTTATCTAGCTAAATAGCCAGATAGTCAGTGAGTAGGAAGTGGATATAACTGGGAAGTGCTACTCATCTGCCTAACTTAGGGGGTTATTTTCAAAGGCTTATCGCATGCGATAGAATGCAAATTAGGGAGAGGGGAGGAGTCGGGGCGGGGAGGGGGGCCGAGTCGGCGGTGTCTTCGCTGCCGGCGATAATATTACAAACATTATTGTCGGCAGTAGCGCGTCGAATAGTGCCACCTTTCAATGTGGCAATATTTGGTGCGGCAGCCGGCGCACCACCGTGATGCGAAGGCTGCGGGCTTTCGCAGGCCCGCCCCCCGTTTTCGCTGGATTAATCATTCTGCGAAGAATGATAAATCCAGGCCTTAGCCAGCTACGTAGTGCTATTCAGCCTTATCCAGCTAAGTTAGATGTAATCCATAGCGGGTCTAAAGTTAGTCGGACAAGCTTTTTCAGCTAACTTTAATACTTATCCGAGTATATTCAGCACCACTGCTGTGCTGCTGAATATTCTGTGAAAGTTAGCTGGATGTCTTATCTGGCTAACTTTCATACAGGCTGATACAGTGTTAACCCACATTTGGACGCGCGTTTTCAACGAGCTAGCTTTACCCCTTATTCAGTAAGGGGTAATAATGCGTCGTAGATGCGCGTCCAAACCCCCCTCCCCCCGAGACCAATAGTGCCCGCAATATGCAAATGCATGTTGCGGGCACTATTAGTCATTCCCGCGCTCGCCCGCTCTCTCGCAAACTTTACTGTATCGGCCTGATAGCTGGTTAGACCTAAATAGCTATCTTGTTGTGTTTAATTTGTCCCATGATTTGTCAGCTTCTGTTCATTTAAGCTTCATGGCAACATTTAATTAGACCAGGAATGCCTTAACTTTTACACACAACTAATATGTATATCTGCTAATAAGTTGTGATTATGCAAATCTCTCCTTTTGCTGCTACAGGGCATTGCACAACCAAATACATAAAAATCTGAATTCCACTGGGCAGGTTGGCCACATGCTCACAAACTATTGGAACTGAAACTGGGTCTGCTCTCATATAGCAACATTTCTGGTCAGGGCTGCAGACACATAGGAGAGTTCCACACCTGCTGTAAGGCTGCAGGCCATCTAGCCACATGGGAGGGTTGAATACCTGCCATAGTATCCTGCATAGATAAAGGAGAGAGTTCCACAGCTTCAGTACTACAGCTGTTTTCCTGCATCATGCTGAACTGAGTAAACTGTGTAAACAAAGGTGGAGAAACAGTAATAGCATACCACATGATTCCTCAAGCCTGTATGAGAAGTGGATTTAACCAATAGAAGCATCTGGAAAGACTATCATTTTAAAGCTGTTACATTATTGTAAACTGTTCATCTTGGCTGTTTGTACTGCATCCCCTTTTGATCTTATTCTTTAGCTTCCTTTCAACCACAATCAGTACTGATACTGAGCATTGTGATCCACGCACTACAAGTTTTTTAAAATAAATATAATCTTACTATATAACAAAGAATAATAGTGTATGCATATATGGTACATAATTCTCTTTTATGGATATAGCTAGGTCAAGAGAGATTAATACCAATGAATAAGTGAATTTTTAATGATTGTTAAATGGAAACAAATGGACAAGCTCAGCAATTTATATGATCTAACTAGTTTGAAAGGGTTATCTAGCCCAGCCCATCCTTAGCTAGATACAAACACAGTGAATGGTGCCTTGTGCCACTGACAAGTAATAGGCCTAAAGATAGCCCTCTACCATGGGCTGGGTTAAATTGAATAGACCTGCCTCTTCCCTATACCAGCTCTCTCCCAACATAGAGGAAGCATCTGGGGATATAATATTCTAGTCATCCTGATCACAATTTGTTAACACTTCCTAAACATTCTGGTCTGCTGCTTCTGTGCGCCAGGTTTTGGGAACAGCAAATCTTTCTCGTTAAAGCTTCTGCTTTAGTCCCAGTTTCTGAATCTCACTATGATAATAGAAGGGCCATTTGTGGGCCTGACGTGTAGGAAAGCATGGTAGAAACAGGTTGTCCGTCACTATGGGGCATATGAAGAACCCTACATTTCATTACAACACCAGGCCCTATGTCTCATGTCACAGCTCTGCAAACATGACATGCTCTGTAACATCCAGTTTGTCTCAGCTTAGTTTATTGACATTTTTCAACTCCAGTTTGCTGCATTGCATACAGAAGCTTAGCTGGATTCTTTTCTGAGCTGATGTTATCAGCCCTTATCCTAAACTATAGTCTGATATTACTCTACTTGCCTTGTCATATCAGCACAGCTTAAACACAGTCTATACTCCATATTCTCTGTAACAGAAGCAGATGTCCATATGAGTGTTTTCAAGCTTAAAGAGGGAGATGTCTTAATCTCTTGTGGTAAATTACTGCACAGCTGGAGGAAAAAAAATATAAAATTGATAATTTTTCTTTTTTTAAGGTTTTTACCTCATTCAATAGTGAGAGTTGTCAAGACTAGTGCAGGGACAGGCAACTCCACTTCTCGTGTGCTGCAAGCCAGTGGGGTTTTCAAGATATCCACACTGAATGTGCATGCGATGCAAATGCATCTCATGCACAGTCAGTATGGATATTCTGAATACCTGACTGATGTGTGGCATTTGAGGATTGGAGTTGCCTGCTCCTGGACTAGAGTGTGTTATAAAAGAAGACTAAATATTAACATGAGCAGATGGTGGCAGAGGTTAGAACTGCTGTGAAAAGCAGCAGTCACAGCTCAGCAGGGAAGGGGAGTGTCCTGGCTACCACAAACGTTATCGCCATACATAAGATTCAGGGTTTATGTATACTGGGCTCTAAAGGAAGTCTCAGACTGGGGTCCCCTAGGTAGGGCTGTTAGGGCAAGGACATGGTTACAGGGAAAGATAGTGGGATACTCAGAAGGGAAGCCCTTGGCGATTAGCAATAAAGGCCAGGTGCCTTGGGCTTCAGGCTTCCTTCCCCCACCTTCTGTCATGAATAGCTGAGAGTGGGGGAGGGGTGCGTTCTGATTAGGCTACAAGCTCTGCGGTAGAGGATGAGTCAGAGAAATGATCAGATGCAGACATGCTATAGGTAAACCAATACCCAGTGACATTTCACAGTAGGCAGCAGTAGCTCCCTTTACAATTTATCACATAAAGGACCAGCTTTCCCCCTGCTTCAATCAAGATTGTCTTTAATAATTTAGAAGGCGGCTGTTTGGTTTGATGCATGTTGGTTTCTCAAGAGATTGATATCGGTGAGGTCCCACGTGCTCATATAACATTTCATGCCTGAGCCCAAGTAATCTAAGAGCAGTGCAATGCATTTGCTAAAATCCTTTGGTGATTATCTGTGCTTGAGATGGTAACCCTACTTTTAGATGGAGAACACCATATAGTACATTCTGTGATCGAAGCAGCAAGTAATGAAGTTCCTCTTCTTCACACTATAGAGGATGTGGTTGTAACACAAAGCATGCTACAGTTACTATTGACTATTGTATTGAATAACCTAGCCAGGGATAGCTTGCGCTTTTTAATGGTATGAAATCCATTGATACATTTTCAGATAGAGATGGGCTGGCTCATGTGACCTTAGGGATGAGAGGAGGAGGTAATCTTTTTTTTTTATTACCACCTTTATGATTTCAGTCCGTCTTTGCCATTTAACCTAAAATATATCTCTCAGTAACAATGTCCATTTCGACAGAAACATAGAAATGACAGCAGAAAAGGACCAAATGGTCCATCCAGATTGCCCAGTAAGCTTATGGTAGTATCAGCTGTGCAGTGTAGGTTACCCTTTGCTTATCTGTTTCCCAGACCATTGGGTGCTGTTTAAATCTAATTCCTAATTCCCCATTACCCCGTGGTTATCAGTTTCCCACACTAGCCCTGGTTGATTGCTGTTGAATCCAATTCCCTGTTATGCCTTGCTGTGGAAGCAGAGAACAACATCAAATTATCAAGGCTTATTGGTTAAGGGAAGTAACCGCTGCACCATCAAGTTACTCCATGCACTCTTTTCTTCATGTCCATCCTGTATTTGTCCATTTGTCCATCCTGTATTTGTCCATTTGTATTACAGGGTCCTAAGCCCCTGTAATACAAATGCTCTTCCATCGCTTTTATTAGGGTAGTTTACATATTTTTCAACATTGAATTATTTCTATTTGGGGTTCATTATAGGAGCTAGGATAAATATGTGATGGGGAAACATGGTAACAGGTGTAAATATGACATGGCTCAAAAATGACCTACATTTCCACAAGCATTCCAGACCCTGCAGAATGCAACATGCTGCCACCCTACACATTCCCCCTCACAAAGCAACAATTCTTGAGTCAACTAGAAAGCGTGCGATAACCATAGCTGGCCCACTCTGTTGGAACAACATGACACCTGAGTTACGTCAAGAAACATGCCCAATAAAATTTAAGCAAAAACTCAAAACATGGCTATTCCTTCAAGCGTATACTTAACATACACACTTTCTTCTGCCCTTCATCCCCGCAACTTTTCTCAATAGAATATGCCTAAGTTCTATACTGCAGTTCTATTCAGTCTACCTTCCTCCATTGTTATACAAACTATCTTACAATTATTTATCCGAATTCCACAATATGGCAATCCCCTCTGCATCTCTATTCATTTATTATATCATGCAATTAATTATCTAAGTTCCACTAGTTGGCAATTCACTTTGTATCTCCTTTCACTTATTGTATCTTACACTTATTTAACTAAGTTTCACTATATGACATTATACTTTGTATCTCTATTCACTTATTGTATCGTTTTTGCACCGTTATTCCTCCCCCCTCCTCGTTACTTGGTTAAATCATTATTTGTAATGCACTGGTGTTAACCTCCTGCTTGTTTTAGCACTGCTGCAATTTTTCTGTTGACTGTGAACCGATGTGAGGTTACTAAACAAATGTCGGTATATAAAAACTGCAAATAAATAAAATAAATAAATAAGGGGTTGAATTAACACAGATGTGAAACTTAGGAGCAAGCGCATCGCTGATCAAGATTTTGAGGCTGGCTATGAGAAAATCATTAACCCCTCACATAATTAAATCCTTGCAGCTCACAATTTTTTTTTTCTGAGGATCTTAGAAAACTAAAGCTGTTCCTGTTGCCCAGGCTAGCACCATGCAACCTCCACTTTGCCATTAGTTATCTCTGTTTAATTTAGACATTCTTGGTTTGTACATGATCTATATTAGTTATGACAAAATGAACTGGGTCTTCTTGAGGCACATATGCCCATCTGTATACCTATAAATAATGGGTATGAAAAAAGAGGAACTACCTAGGTGAAGCAAGAAGAAAAGAAAACATGTAGGAGGAACCAGGCCCATTCTACTTCTGACTGTAATGTGTCTAGCCAGAGCTCTCAAGGAAGGGTAGAGATTTTGGATTTTGTTCCAAATGCTGGGGGAGATGGGACAAAGATTTGTGTGATTTTTAAAACCTTATTGTGTTGAATCTGAGTTGGAGTTGTCCTCTAATCTTTTTTTTTTTTTAATATGAGCAGTGGTACATGTGGTCAACATGCAGCAAAGGGTCAAGGAGCTGTTTCAACTGCTTTGATCCTCTTTTCTCCTATTCTGCTATTTTATCTCATAAAAATAAAACTTGTACCTGCATTGTCATTGGAGCCTGGTTTTGCCCCTGTCCTGATGCTCTGGTATGTTGAAGACTTCAGCATCTTCACTGCAGCTCTTTAGAACAGTATTTCCCAACCAGTGTGCCTTCAGATTTGATCAGATGTGCCACAGAAAAGTCACTACTGCCTGATGCTCAGATCCAGAACAGCACCTGGGCTCTGTTTTCAGCACCTTGCAGAAACACACCCCCCCCCCCCCCCAAAAAAAAAACAGAATACACTAGCAGTGGCTCTTAAACATATAGGGGCTCCTTTCTAAAAGCATGTGTAATAGGTGGGCCCGATATTTAATCGGAGCCCACGGGTTACCTGGGGGAGTGCAGGACAGCCGGGTGCGTCGCGTGATGTCATCGGGACGCGCCGCAAAGCGCGTCACGTCCCGATGACGTCTGGGCATGGTCCAGCCCCAGTTGGGGCGTTCCGGGGCTAGTGTGAGCAAGGAGGGGCGGCGCCGATGGGAAGTGCCGCCCCTCCAGGGGGCGTTCCGGTTGCCGGCGTCATCGGGGCCGATGACGCCGGAGCCCGGATCTCCGCCCCTTTGGGGCGTTCCTGCGGCCGGCGTCATCCTAAGGGGCCAGCTCGGCCCGATGACGTCGGCCGGGGTTTAAAGGGCCGGTGCCTCGAGGCAGCCAGCCCTTTTTCCCTGGAGAGCCGTTTCCCCACTCTCCCACCCTGTACAAGTTGTAAGGTGTAATGGAGATAGGAGGCGGGGATAGAAGGGAGCAATGCAATGTCGCAGCTGGGGGCGGGTACCCGGGCCAATAGGACTTAGGGTAAAGGGATCAGCCGCGGGCTGACAAGCAGATTGCCGGAAGAAAAGGGGGACCACGCCCGGAGGCAGGCCCCCCCTGCTTACTACGCGGCGGGGGGGCCGGTGAACGGAAGTCGCCTTGCTTGGAGCGTGGCAGGCGGCGCGGGGTGGGCGTGGTCCCGGCAGAACGTGTGGCAATAAATATATATAGGTAATGGCCCGGGGTGGTGGGTTGTTATGATTACATTGGATGCTGTTATATAAACATATGGTTAAATAAAAGCTGCGGCCAGTTTTACCCAAGATATGTTTTGAGTGGTCATTAAGCACTGCAGGCGGGCGAGCGCCCGGGAACAAAGGAAGTCACGAGTCCCAGAGTCAATCATGTATGCCTCTTCTTTGCTATAGCTTGAGCCCTGGAATGTGGTTATTAATAGGTGGCATGGACAGCCAAGCCCAGGTTTGTGCAGCAGACACACCCTCTCTCATCTTCCCCTTTGAGCCATTCCAACATCTGTCCACCTATGTGTTGCTACTGACCACTATTAAGTCCACTAGTGTTTCTCCCCATGGACACAACTTGGGAGAATGCCTTCTGAGGTAGAGGAAGTCCCTTTGTACATTCTCTACTCCTGACAAGATCCTGACTCTGAAGAATAGGTGCAAACTGTAGGAGTGCTTTCTTTATCACTCTGGTTTCTAACCAATTAATGAGCCATTTGATCTCTATTGGATTTCAAGTGCTTTGAGCCACTAGGTCTTGATGGCGACAGCATGCATTGAGCATTAGATGTGACCCATTCTGAGTGAAAAGAGGAGTTCAAGCAGTCATTTGATGCAGCCAAGGTAACTAACAGAGCCCCATGCCCACAGCAGTTTCCCTTCTGCATTTGCAGTCCATTGTGATAGCTTCATAATTGCCTCTGCTCTTTGTTTTAAAAATTGGAAAAGAGATTGGTGGGATTTCCAGTGCTTCCTTGCCTCTTCTTTTGACCATAGGAGTGGTCTCTGTCCACGGGGGTCAGTGTGCCCCCATGGACATTTGTTAATGTAGGTGTGGCTTGGGTTTAAAACAATTGGGACACTCTGCTTTAGAACAAAAGGCCATCCATTATAACCAGGATTAGTGTCCTTTAGAGCTGAGCTGAAAGTGATTTAGCCCAAATGAACTCTCCTGCAGACGAGCCTGGACCGTATTACTGCAAGCAAAAAGAAATTCGGCATGTAACTACACAGTCCAGTCCCATCTGTTCCCATTTTGCAGTGTTAATCGTCATGACTCATTGCAGTGGGCAGTAGTTAAGTGAAAAATATAACCTTATTCTAGGAGCTCTAGGCTCCTTTAGGTTGGATCGTCTTAATTTCATAAGCCCATATGTTATGCTTTAACATGTTCGTTTTCTATGGGTATTCCTTTTGGTGCAATGGAGTTGTGGTCTTGAACCAGGACATTTTTTTGATTGCGTATTCACTTTTAGGTATGCGGCAGCTATACCCAGCTTAAAGCTTGGGAACCACATATGGCGATTCAGAATCCTTTTTACCCTTCACAAGACTTCTGTACTCGCACACAAATGTGGCTAATGAGTCATTAAAGTTTACTGCACAGAGGAAGTTGGAGACTGCACCTCAATGTGCTTCTTTTGATTCTCGGCTCACCGCTAATACGCAAGAAAATAATAATAAAAAAAAATCTCTGGACACGCCAAACAAGAGTCGCTCGACAATTGATAAGTCAATCGTACACCTTGCCAGTATATGATTTGTGCAGAAAAATGTACATCAGAAGGGTGATTGAGAGACCAAGTCTATCGCTAGTGTGTTTACAGCTAGCTCGATACATCCCCGATAGGGTTTGGCAGATGGGCACCGTTTGCTTGCAATAGTTCTTAATAAAGTAGACGCCAATCTACTGGCCTTTGAACACTACAAATCCTACTGCAGCCTTATCTTTAATGGGATAGTATTCCCGTAACGCCCTCGAGTCCATGGAGAGCTGGGGGAAGGAGGGGGGCGGGACGTTATCATTAGAAATGTGTGGGAGGAGGAGGAGGAAGATTCCCCGTACTCTGTATTTGGCTCTTCATGGGCGACTAGTGGAGGAAGGAAAGCGATGCCAAAGCTGGAAGAAGGCTGCAGCCGTGGACTGGGGTGGAGGGGACTTTTAATTTGAAGGCGGCTCTGCGGGCTGCTCCTGCCGCTGCGTGGCCATGAGGTGGCAGCAGGTCTTCTCTTATCGCCCTGGCGCTGCCGCCTCGCCCGCTGACGCGCGCGGGGAAGGCTGCAGGCACCGCCGAGCTTGGGCCTTCTGCTTCCGTTGTGCGTGTGTAGTCTTGGGCTCAGCCCCAGCCCTCCCGCCGGTACCGGTCCCGGGAGATCCCGAGCGCGCTTCCAGCCAGATAGAAAGAAAAGGAGGCGGCTTAAAGCTGCAAGTCCCAAATGCAAAGAAGCTAGGGGAGGGGGCACCTATGCTGCTGCGTGTCTGAAATGGATGACCCTCAAGGAAGCTCCAGGTTCAGGCTTGAAACTACCATAAATATGAAGAAAACTTCCATAAAATTTAACAATCCGATAAATACCTGTACATTTTTTTTTTACATAGTCAATTTTTTGTAAGCTTTCACTCTAAAGCATTCTGGGAAGTGTAGTCCTGTTTTTCCTACTGCGACCTTTCAGCTATAAGCCCTTGCCTCCTAGGTACGTTATTCAAAATGCACTGAACTAAATGTCCCATTGTTCAAGGAGGCGTCTACCTCTCTTGAGATAGAAACACCACAACTGAAAATTAAAAATCCAGTTAACCAATCATGCTGGACTAGTAGCTGTCTTTGTAATGGACATGTCTTTTTTTTCTCTTCACCAGCACAGCTCTATGACTAGAAAGTTTATGAGTCGATCTCTTGCTTTAAGAAAGTTACACGGTGGATTATTAGAACACGCCTTCCCTTTCAAGACGCCGATCCAGCGTCAAACTGGTGAAATAGTAACAGTTAACTGCTATTGTTGCTTTGTTAATTTAGTCTATAACCATTAACTCTTTTAAGGGCCAGATGTACTCAAAGGATTTTTCCCATTGTTTTTCTATGGAATAAATGCTTAGTACATTCGGTCCAATACTATGACTTCTGTTGGGTTGTATTCTGATGAAAAGTGAATATTTTCTGAATTGTCTTGTTTCCTTCCATTGCACCAACGAACAAGTCTTCTGTTACAAAGAATGAGCTCAGCCCAGGCTATCTGAATGATACATACCGAGGGTTGAACGTTTTCTTACTGACATGAATTGCTGAAAGGGAACTCCTCTCCCGGGAGAGAGAGCAGAAAAGAAAGGACTTTCTCTTATAAACAGAAAGCCAGTAACTCGATCTTGATGTCAAGTCAAACTTCCTCTATCTGTTCTTCAGCCTTTTGGCTAAGATCTAAGCATGCTGTCTGAGCTACTGGCTGAGGATGGACGCCCTTCTTGGCCTTTTGGCTGAAGTTGGGAACTTAACACAGTATAGAGAGGGTTAACACCCTGCCACCGAAGCCAAATCTTATGATCATTGCCTAAAATGATTAAACTCCTTGTTAAAAAAAATGTGTTCTGCAGTGCTAGCACAATTTATATTGTTATCACAACAAAAGTTAGCCATAAACAGGCAAAATATGCATAATTCTTCCATGATGTTAGGTTCCATATTAGGAGCTACCACCCAGGAAAAAGATCTAGGCATCATAGTGGATAATACTTTAAAATCATCAGCTCAGTGTGCTGCAGCAGTCAAAAAAGCAAATAGAATGTTAGGAATTATTAGGAAGGGAATGGTTAATAGAACGGAAAATGTCATAATGCCTCTATATCGCTCCATGGTGAGACCACACCTTGAATACTGTGTACAATTCTGGTCGCCGCATCTCAAAAAAGATATAGTTGCGATGGAGAAGGTACAGAGAAGGGCAACCAAAATGATATAGGGGATGGAACAGCTTCCCTATGAGGATAGGCTGAAGAGATTAGGGCTGTTCAGCTTGGAGAAGAGACGGCTGAGGGGGGATATGATAGAGGTCTTTAAGATCATGAGAGGTCTTGAACGAGTAGATGTGACTCGGTTATTTTCACTTTCGAATAATAGAAGGACTAGGGGGCATTCCATGAAGTTAGCAAGTAGCACATTTAAGACTAATCGGAGAAAATTCTTTTTCACTCAACGCACAATAAAGCTCTGGAATTTGTTGCCAGAGGATGTGGTTAGTGCAGTTAGTGTAGCTGGGTTCAAAAAAGGTTTGGATAAGTTCTTGGAGGAGAAGTCCATTAATGGCTATTAATCAATTTTACTTAGGGAATAGCTACTGCTATTAATTGCATCAGTAGCATGGGATCTTCTTAGTGTTTGGGTAATTGCCAGGTTCTTGTGGCCTGGTTTTGGCCTCTGTTGGAAACAGGATGCTGGGCTTGATGGACCCTTGGTCTGACCCAGCATGGCAATTTCTTATGTTCTTATGGAGCTGGGAGTCATCCTATAACTTTTAGATTGGATAATCTTCACAATCAAAATACATTTCAAACTCACTGGACAAACAAATGAGGACTTGCTATAAAGGAGAGAAAACATGGATATTACAAGAAGTGCACTGGTGATTTAGTAAGGGGACTCTCTTCCTTCTGCGCTGGTTAGATTTTGGGCATTATGCTGCCAAGGCCTGCCTTCTTTGAGGCCAGTAGCCCTTTGTGGCAAGAGTAGGCATGTTGATACCGATGTCATGACAAATTCTAACATAGACTGTAAGGAGCCAATGCAATACCGCTGCGCACGGCTTAATATGTGATTGGATGTGTGTTTTGGATGCGTGTCCATAACCCCTGATCCAATATGGGGATTAGTGCGTCCAAATCATCACGTAGCTAATGTTCTGCGCAGCCAATGCACCTTCGCAACGCAGTAAATTTTACGCCAGTCCGGGGCTGATGTAAAGGTATGCCACACTTAAGAGTGCATTTGAAAAAAAACCCAGAAAAATCCTGCTTTCTGTTTTTCCTCCTAATACAGTAGTATCATCTGATACTGAGTAGGAGGAACCAAATAAAGCCGTATTTAGTTTAAAAAAAAAAAAAAAAGTTTTTGAAAAAAAAAAAATTCTCTCATCCAATACACACCCAAGGACCTCCCAGCAGTGTATCTTGTGTGTGTCTTTGCCGGTAGTGGGAGAAAATGGACGCTCGTAGATTGAGCGTCTGTTTTCCCAACCTGCTTGGCAGCCACCTCTCCTGGGAGCCAATGCCAAGGAGATGCTAGGGATGTACATTTTTCCCTAGCGCCTCCTTTTTAGCACGACACCTCATTTAAATATTGAATTGTGCACCCATGAGTGGTGGCTGGGCGCGTGTTAGGAAAATGGGCACTCAACACTTGCGCTCGTTTTCTGCACACAATTATTACATCGGCCCTTAAGACTGGGCTGCCAAGATTCCTCCCACTAGTACAAAAAAACATTTATTTCACTTACATAAAACAAACAAACAAACCTTCATCCTTTTCTGATATGTATCCCCTTCTTTTTAGATAACCAATGTGCTTTTGAATAAACATCATTCGTCTGAATAAATAGTGAAAATCAGGGCTTAATTGGTAGTCAAAAAGGAATACCTACAGTACCTGAATGTAATCTGCTTTGAAGTGTCTGAAAAAGCCGAATATAAATCAAATCAAATGGAACTGTGGAGCAGGTGAGGGGAGGGGTCCAGGGCTGGGGGTGAACTGCCTTACATACACACTTACACACACATGCCCTGCCTTACAACTGTGCCTGGAAACTGCACAAAATTCAAGGCCCAGCTAGCTGCCCTTGTCTTGCAGTAAGCAGCTCCAACACTCTCTGCTCTGCTTTCTTGGGGGGCCAGAAAGGATACTGCCATGACCAGCTCTGCTCTGTTTCTGTAGGGAACCGGAACTGATTTACACCGTAAGTGCTTCTCTGTCTCCTTGTGTCCTGGAAAGAGGAAGTAGAACGCCATTCTGGGTTGTTCCACCAGAAATTAGGCTGTGGGTAACAGACACAAAAAGGGGTTGAATTAGCAGAAGTTTGAAAATTGTAAACTGTAGTGCTTATCAAGGCTAGCCCTGAAGCCTTGACTACTGGCTCTATTGCACATACATTTCAAACCTGTGCTAATTCAACCCCCTTTTGTGTCTGTTTTTTGCTCTGCAGCATCTACTTCAGCATCACCTCTTCTCCTCCTGTAGAAGAGGAGGGCAGGGGGAACAGGAGGGAAGGGGCTAGGATTAGAGTGCAGAGTGGCTGTTCTCTTCTCTATCTGCTCCAGGCTCACCTTCTTCTCTCCTCTTTCCTGCAGGCTTGCCTGAAGGGTAGCTGTTGAGCAGAACACCTCTGCTGCTTTACCTCTTAAGTCTGAAAAGAAGTGGTGGAACTGTGATCCCAGGCTGTTCCCCCATAAATTAAGTCCTGGTGAAAATGTACAGGGTCTTGTGTTATTATTTTTATTTTCTAACTTTTTTATTTCCATCTAGAACAGACACCAAATCATATGGTCTTGCAGATCACAGTCAGATAATTAATGAAAGAAATGAGGGAATAAAAGAGGGGGGAAAAAAAAACTTTCTACAGCATCTACCATCAAAAGAATGAGTATAATACTTCAAATAAGAGCATACTGATATTTTAGAACATAGGAATGATACATTAAAATAATACATCTGTTTAGTGTGGTATAGAATAGGTACCTTTGTTTTCAGTTTTTATTAATTTTTCCTGAGACTTTCAGTTATAACAAAATAAAAAATCAGTGAAAAAATAACTTTGTTATAACACAATAGAAAAATCAGTGGAAAAGTAATTTTTCCACTGACTTTTTTATAACATTTAAATTCCCAGGAAAAATAAAATAAAAACTGAAAATGGAGATCCCTAATAATAAAAAGACCAAATCTTCCCTATATGGAATCACATAAACTGTGAGATTCTTTAAGAGAATACATCAGTTTCCAGGCCAAGATTTAGGACTAGGCAATTGCCTTCGGTGCTAAATTTTGAAAAGCACTGGAGCATTGCCCCCTGCTGCATACCTCTATCTGGGTCTGCTTCTGAACTACTTACCCATAGTGGTGCCATTTTGATCCTGTGGCAGCAACCTAAATGATACAATTCAGTCAAGGCCCTGCCTCTCACACTGGTTTCCATAGTAACAGGAAGCCAGTGTGGGAGAAGGCATGGCCTTGAGCGTGCAGGGTTCTGGCTGCAGGCCCTGTGTTCAATTTAATCTTTCAAGTTGCTGCCAGTGCCATCGTAGGCAAGCAGCTGGGAGTGGATATCCCCCCCCTCCTCTGTATCTCGAGGGGTTGGGGGCACCTGTCACCTCCTTTCCCTCCCTCCACCCCTGTGCTGCCTATGGGTGCCGGCAATGCAAATCTGGCCCTGTCATTTTCTCAACACAAAATTATTTCAAAGAGCTATGCATGTCACTCCTCTACCCGAGGCACCTGCTTCCAGCACATAGCTATCATGAATCTAGTTGCTAATAACATTTATGTGATTTATTTTTTCATCCTACCTGATGTTATTTTCCATATCCTGTGCACAGCCATGTTATATTTTTGTCATTTCTCCATGTCATGTTTTGCAAAATAAATTTCAGTTCTGCAAAAAAATGACATTATATACTAGTTTTTCAGTGTCCTTATTCTAGTTTTCAGTGTCCTTAGTGCAGAACTGTTTTTGGCAGCAAAAAGTGTTAATGAGAAAAAAAAAGTTCCTTTATTATTTCACTTTTGGCTATACTGCCTAATCTTAGAGAAGAGAGGAAGAGAAATACCCATAGTTCAGTAACCCAACTACATCTGCAGTGAGATAATTCAACCCAGTCTGGCTCTTCTTAAATCATCTAACACAGGGATCTGTTTCACTGTGGGATTGATCCTGTATCTCCCTCTGTATCTCTGTTAAAGGCTATTTTGCTTCTGTAAATCTTGGGTGCCTTCTGCCTGACTCTGAAATTTTGCCAGTGTTGAAACTAAAGGCAATGGGGGTGCCATCATACATGGATCAAAAATGGTTTCCCACACCCCTACTATAAACATTTGTTACAGGCATTGCTGGCTAGGCACTCTTATTCCCTGCTCATGTGCTTTCCCTTGATGTAGGTTTACTTCATTGATTTGTCTGCATATTTTAATACCTGTTCTTTTCTTTTGTGCATTAGGCTTCCTTGGGGCTTCAGGGATGAGAAGAGTATTCAAGCAATCAAGTCCTGCTCATTTGTTGCAATGATGAATCCTGATGCAGACAAATTCCCTGTATGAATGACAGCAACTTCACTTTCCCTTTTTTCTGATCATCTCTTGTTGCTTTGCTTCCTTAATCATGTCTTCAGGCTTCTAATCAAAATCTACTGCATCTTTTTATATTTTATTTTCTCAGAGTCTTAAAATACTTCATGATCAAATGCACAAGCAGTGAAAAAGCCCAATCATTTTTTGTGCTGTTTGATTCTAAATGGGCTACAATTCCACCCAGTTTTTTAATTGTCTGTAAAGAGACATTTTTGATAAAAAAAAAAATATATATATTTTAGATCAAAATGGCAGTATAATTTTTATACATAATAATCTGCTTAAAATAGCTTAGTAATTATTTTGAGAAATCCTCACCCTCCCCTCCTCTGAACACTTGGTATGAGAGAGGCAAGGGTGAAAGTGAAGGAAGGAAGAAAGAGGAGAACCTAAAGCCATCAGGGTTAACTCTGGGCTCTGGGTCATTGGGCACAGCTGAGTCAGCCCTTTTCTCAGAATATTTCAACAAAAAAAGCTTTAAAAGCAGGACTTGAATAACCAGGACTGACTCGCTTGCTTTTTATAGCCAGGAGCCCACATTCACCTAAAAGTCACTAGCCAGAAGTGAAGAACTTGAGTCAAGAGAAAAATGAGGTTTGAGAGCTCCATGGTAAAGAACAAATGAAAATTACAAATGCCTTTACTACCTGAAAGTTGGTTTAATTTAAGACTCTACCCAGGTATCCAATTTGCATATATGTTCCTAGGACTTATCTCATTCAGCCTTCAGATCAACTTCTGCCTGACTTACAGGGACTATTCATAAATGTCTTCTTGAGGCATGTAGCAGATAAAACAAACAAAAGCCAGAAGCACCTGTTCTCCAGAAAAGACAGATCAATAAAAACAATGCAAACATTCCTTCTTATATATCATAGCACCAATTTGTTTTTTAATTCTGTTTTCCAACAAAGACTAACATATCAAGGTACCACACTCTTGGGGGTCTGCTTTCTTGCAGTTTTTTTTATAGACAAATGTTTTCTATTGAATAGTAAAAATCACAATAGTAACACGGATATAGTGTTGGGACTCTTCACACATTTCAACAGATTAACACTACCAAAACAATAACTACCCCTGGTGTGAGCATGATAAACAACACATACATTACTCTAAATAAAGTACTATCCACAAGATCTGAAAAAAACAATAAAGATCATCTTAAGACATTGAAAAGTTCACACCTCGATCTGTGGGGCAAAGAGTCTATATATGCAGACCAAATACACAAGTATTCAACCTTCCGTCTGGAAGAGGCCGATTTAACCTCAATCTTCTCAAAAAACTGCCAAATTGTGAATTCTATTTCTCCAAAAAGCAAAGCTTAGAGAGTCTGGATCCCTCCAAAACTAAGGGATGGTCTTATTCCCCATTAAAATACTTTTTCATAACCAAAATGTAACATTTATTTCCAGGGAAAAAAAAAGAAGAAAAATCATCAAATAATACTAATGCTGGATCACAGGGAATGTCAATACCTGTAATTCTGTTCACCTTCCGCCAAAAGATCTGAATGATGGAACAAGACCAAAAGTGGTGCCCCAAAGTTCCAGAAGGCAAGGAATCCTTCAAGTAAGAATCTGTAACTGCTATCCTGAAAAGATAAGCTTGACACTGAGAAATAAAGAAACGAATAAGGAATTTGTATTGTATTTACTGCAATGACATGCTTTTCAAAATTACATTGACTTGTTTAAAACACTGTACAAACTGTTTTAAAAAAAGTGTGAACTGTACAGTCCTGGTTCCACTTATTCAATAAAGATTGTTAATCAAATTTGTCATCCGACTTAGTCAGAAACTTTTGGTGAAAGGAAAGAGAAAAATGCGACGGATCCTGGACAACCAAAAAGTCCTTGATAGGAGACCATCTAGTATTGGTCAACTTAATGATGTCCAAGCTATGACTGTAGTGTCTTAATTTCAAATATCCAAAAAATTCCATCTGCAGTACTTGGAATTCCTCTTGAAGCTTAGGAAAGCTGAAAAATCAATCCATTAGAATCTAGCAGCTGGGACAACACAATCAGACCTTTGATTTCCCAGTTACTAAACACCATCTGAAACATACCTGGAGGAAAATGATGGTTACCCATAATCAAAAGAAAAGGTGTACAATAATAATTACAAAACCATCGCTATGTCTTGTTCAACAGCAGTACCAATATACTATTTTTACAGGTAGCAGGGAGACAACCCAAGGAAGTATGTAAAGCAAACCTTAACAATAAGGGGGACATTCATATAGTCTCCATAGGTATAGGGGTATAATATTGAGAAGACAGTAGCCAATCCCCAACATGATGCATGTTTGAGGCTCTATTATAATGTAACAAATGAGGGAAACCTAAGCCACCTAAGAGCCAGGGTTTCTTCATGCAACTTGTTAAATTAAAAAGTGATTTTTTTTTATTTCAAAATGTATTTTTGAATGAAAACAGACCCCAAGAGTGTGGTAGTGCTTTTTTTTGTGTATGTTAGGTTTATAGGGGTTATTTTATTTTATTTTTTTTAACTGTTATTTGATTGGGTTTTGGGTTTTTGTTTTTTTTTTACTTCTGACAGGACCTGGTGTTGGGAAATTTCCTCAGATAATTTGCAATGTTCCAACTTCTCAGGGGTCAGGGAGGTTAAATTCCCCCTGGAAAGTGATAACAGAAAAAAAGTTATAGCTGCTAATTCAGGGACTGATATTCTTCTTTTCCCTCTGCAAGCTGCAGGCACGTAACAGGGACTTCCCCTTGGAATAGTATGAGCATCCTTAGCTAGTGTTTGATTCGCAGAATCACTCTCCTGGTATCACCAACATATGGCATTGAAATATAGAATATGATGACAGATTAAGACCGTTAGGCCTATATAATCTACCCATGTTTCTTGTTGCGGTACAACACACCCTGCTTGATCTCTAGATTTACCTTCTCTTCTCTGCAAATTAAGGATCCATTGTGCTTATCTCCACATGAAAAGAGTAGGACTTAGATTGTGCACGAAAAGTATTGGGACTCTACCAGATGAAAACTACATAAACCCAGTGCTTTTCCCCTTAACAAATATTTTAGACGCTGCACAGCTCATAATATTCAAGAGTGACCATCATACTAGGCTTCCTCGTCGGGGCTTTCGCCTATTCAACTCGGCCTTATAAATAATCATAGGTCATGATGACGAAAATATTTTTTGAAAAATTTTTTTATGCACTTAAAACTCGCCAAATTCGGGGGTATGTTGGACCCACAATGATATCGTACTTTATATCAATCCCAAAGTAAACATTAACTTATCTTCAAGCGCTTCAATATGTGACTGTCAGTCTTCAGCCATTACAAAAATCGCAGTGCTGGTGACCCGACACGGGACCGTGTTTCGGACTGCTTACTCCATCTGTCAGTCCTTCTTCAAGGGTGGTAATTCTGCGTCAAAAAATTACGTTACAATCATATTGAAATAAGCTTAACTATACCATAAAAATTTGTAAGTGGACTATAGTATCCAACGCACAGCCGTGCACTCTAACCAGTACTTACTAGGTTGTCGAACGTTTTCAAAATGGCGCTTCAGCGTTTTTTTGACATTTCCGGTATCCCCCGGAACCCCTGCTTAAATAACAATCTCGACGTCATGCAGCTCCTCCTACCTGTCAAAGGCCATCTGCTACACCTATAACATTAAATCAGCGTATACCATTCGATGGAGGCGTTCAGCCCTGCTGGGCTAACGGTATTTAACCTAAGTATGATGGTCACTCTTGAATATTATGAGCTGTGCAGCGTCTAAAATATTTGTTAAGGGGAAAAGCACTGGGTTTATGTAGTTTTCATCCATTGTGCTTATGCCATGTTTTCTTGAATTCCAATGCTGTTTTGCTCCACTTCTTCCACCGGGAGTCTGTTTAATGTGTCCATCACCTTTTCAGTCAAAGAGTATTTTCTTCTGTTTCTCAAGAACTTAACTCCTTTCAACCTCATGCCATAAAATTAATTTCTACTGAAAAACCCCCATTTATTTCTTATACATTATTTGAGGTATCTTTGAGGTGTACAAATGTTTCTTTCATATTCTCCTTTCTTGGACACTGCTCAAACTGTAATGTCAGCCTAAACTAAGAGCTAGAGGCTTGTTCATGCTTGAATCAACATTTTCTTGTTTAAATATGTTCTAAATGTCTTATGCAAACCAATCCCATAGGAATTAATGGTGAAAAAGCTAAACAGAAAGAAACATAGCAATGCATTATTCTTAGTGGATAAAACATTCATAAGTGGAAGCAAGTAGAATGCTATACAAGAGTTAAGAATCGCTCACATGTATGTGAAAAATAATTTAAAAAAACCCTCATCCCTTTGTACACTTACTGTGCCATCAGTTTCTTATGAGCTGCACTGTACATCAGCAAAGATCATTCTCTTCTCAAACAACACATCTTAGAATTGTATAACTATAAAACATTATTTTCCACAACATGCTCTGATAAGTTCTAAACAGCACTATAAGAAGCAACATGTCACAGGAATGGTAGGAGGAAAGCACATGATATCTAGGACACACGTGCACATGAACATTTAATTGTGGATATCCCATGACTTGTATATATTTATATTGACAGTCCTTCTGTCTAGTCAATACAGCTTGATGAGCAATGAACTGCATGAACTGATATGCACTTTGACTCATTTCTGCTACACTTGGGGTCAGCTAAGGGGCTATGAGTCGTCATTGGTTTCCCCCTAGCCTGACTGGCCATGGCAGAGGCTGCAGCACCTGCATCACTAGCTCTTGCCTACTTCCTATAGCTCATCTATATGGGACAGTACTATGACATGGAATACGTCTCTAGGTAGCTATTCTATACACACACCAATAAGTAGCATCTTTTTATCACTTGTATGTGTACCTAGAATTTTGTATAATGGTAGTAGTTTGTGGATAGTTGTTCTACCCCCTCTTACAAAGGAGTAATGAAATTGTAGCTAATGGGTTGTTCATAGTATATCACATCATTGCAAAAATGTATGATATGCCAAGTTTCTTTTTTTCTTCTGTAAATGTTTTTAGGCAAACAGGTGAGGCCAATGCCCTTATATAAGTGGGGAAGCATTGACAAAGGCTCCCTTAAACTCCAATACAGGAAGGACCAATTACAGGTGGGAGGGCATTTCCATTGCTACAGGAAAGGCCAGGGTATGCTATGCACCATATGGATGTATTTAGTGTGTCCTATTTTTCCCCCACTTTGTCCTTTTCTAGTATTCTTTCTTAAATGCATGGACATGTGTGCTTATGGATACTACTTTGCCTTAATTTTATGCATCTTTTCTGAGTTGAATGGAACGAGTGATGGTACAAGTGCTGTGATCAGTTTATGTGCCTGAATTTGTGCTATTGTTTTGTGATAAGAACTTTGATTATGCTTTGTGATATCGCCCAGTCAGGCCTCCTTTTTGTACTTGAGTTTCTTAGTCATGATATTCGTATGTTGGTTGTCTTCTGCTGCTGCCTGTAATGGCCATGTATTATCGCTTTGGAGGAAAGGTATATCTGTTTGGTCTTCACTTTAGGGCCAGATTGTTGATACTAACAATGTTAACAGTTGGTCAGTTCTTGTGCTTTCATCTTCTCAGGCAGTTATATTATCAAATGCCATTTCCAAACTCTTGCTGTCCCCTCAACTGATTTCATCATAGAACACGATGTAGCCAGTGTCCATATTGTAGCCTGTTTCATTAAGATCTAATGTAATATAGGTAACCAGGATATACACCTCTCCCTGAATTCGCCCTCTTACAACAGAGTCACCAAACATACAATAAAACACACTAACACCTGAGTGGAATCAAAATAGGCTGTAGCTTTATTACAATACAGAACCAGAAGCCCGAGCTGTCAGTACACCAAAAATGACTAAACCCCAGTGATCATCCGCCACTAGCCCAGCAAGATGAACATCCCCAGACCACCTGGTCTGCAGGCTACTGGTATTTCAATACCACAGTTCACACACCCCCCGCCCTGGTCTAGCAAGGAGCCGTACATGGAACAACTGCACCCAATTGTTCCATCCCCTCAATTCCAGACATGACCATCCGGTCAAGTCAGCAAACCATTTGGTATACCGCTGAACTCAAAACCGGCTTGGGCAACCCTTATACTTCCACCCACTGTGACAATCGAGACCCCATAAAACAAGCAACACACAAAGGAACATAAGGGCGGGTGAGTGGGATGCAGCTCCTACGAAGACAACAGGCAAGTGAACCTCCAGCCGGCTGATGACAACCTACTCCCCCCTCAAAAAAAACTTCTCCCCATTTCCCTACCACCCTAGACCCCTGCAACCAATCACACCCTCAGCCACCCAATAGTTTACTTTTAAACTAGACCTATTGAACCTCTACCCTAACTGTCAGGGAACTGACAATCCCCAACTGACATGGAAGGCCGAAACCACTTTGGGAAGGAACGAGGGAACTGTGCGCAGGGAAATTCTATCATCATAAATCCGAAGAAAGGGATCTGAAGAAAGGGATCGTGGCATGACAATGCCTGCAATTCCGAAATCCGGCGGGCCGAGCAAATAGCCACCAAAAACACTGTTTTTAAAGTCAGATCCTTCAACGAAGCCCTGTGCAGAGGCTCAAAGGGGGCTTCACACAGCGCCCGGAGAACTAGATTAAAACCAATCGGGACATAAAGTCCAGACAGGTGGACGCAGATGTTTAACCCCTTTGAGAAAGCGAGCAATATCCGGATGGACAGCTAGAGACACACCATTCAACCGACCCCGCAAGGCGCCCAACGCTGCCACTTGAACCTGAAGGGAATTAAACGCTAACCCCCTAGCGAGTCCTTGCTGCAAAAATTCAAGCACCCGGATGACTTCCACCGTCAACGGATTTGCAGGAGCGTTGGAGACACCATGCCTCAAACGTTTTCCAAAACAAACATAAGCCATAGACATGGCTGGACGGTGAGCCTGTAGGAGCGTGGAAATAACCTGCTCAGAATAACCCTTCAAGCGTAAACGTCGCCTCTCAAAAGCCAGGCCGCGAGAGAGAAGTGATCCTCCCGATCCGGCCCCTGACGGAGAAGATGCGGTAGATGAGCGAATTGCAACGGACCCTTTAGGGCCAGGCGAAACAGATCCGCAAACCACAGGCGACGCGGCCACTCCGGCGCCACCAGAACCACCCTGCCAGGATGGAGTTCGATGCGACGAAGAAGTCGACCGATGAGGGGCCACGGAGGAAAGGCGTACAGAAGAATTCCCGTGGGCCAGGAACACACCACCGCGTCGAGACCCACTGAGCCCTGCTCTCGCCGATGGCTGAAAAATCTGTCCGTCTTCTCGTTTGCCCTGGTTGCCATCAGATCCAACTGCGGCACACCCCACTGGGTGGAAATGAGGTTCCACGCATCGCGAGACAGTTTCCATTCCCCGGGATCAAGCTGTTGTCTGCTGAGAAAATCGGCCTGCACATTCTCCATTCTTGCGACGTGAGAAGCTGGAATTCCCTGGAGATGGCGCTCCGCCCAGGCAAACAGGAGGCGCACCTCGAGCGCAACCGCGGGACTTCTTGTGCCCCCTTGGCCGTTGATGTAAGCTACCGTTGTCACATTGTCGGAGAACAATCGAACCATGCTGTTCCGTATCCAGGGGAGAAACACCTGTAAGGCCAGCCGTATGGCTCTCATCTCGAGTCGATTGATGGACCAGGACCCCTCCGTCGGAGACCAGAGCCCTTGGGCGGTTCTGTCTGCACACACTACTCCCCAGCCGGACAGACTGGCATCATTGGAGATTATTATCCAATCCGAAGGATCCAAGTCCACTCCCCTGTTCCAGATTGTCGCAGACAGCCACCACGAAGACTGAGTCTGGACTCGGGAAGTAGCGGCATTGGGAGATGGAACTGTTCCGACACCAGACTCCAGCGCGACAAGAGCGCACATTGTAACGGTCGCAAGTGAGCGAACGCCCAGGGCACCAAATCCAAGGTGGAAGCCATAGAGCCCAGGACTTGTAGATGATGCCACACTGTGGGCTGCTCACTCTGCAGGAGAGCGTGAATCTGTTCTTGCAACTTCTGCAGACGATCCTCTGCCAGAAACACCTTGCCTTGTAATGTATCGAATCGCGCTCCCAAGTAAATCAGCTTCTGGGTGGGTTCCAAATGACTTTTCTGCACATTGATAATCCACCTGAGTGACTGTAAGATGACCATCACCGTGTGGACGGACCGTAAGCAATCCTCCTGAGACTTGGCGCGAATCAACCAGTCGTCCATGTAAGGATGGACCAGAATACCCTCCTTGCGAAGGAAAGCCGCTACCACCACCATAACCTTGGTGAAAGTCCGAGGAGCTGTGGCGAGGCCAAACGGAAGGGCTCGAAACTGGAAGTGCTGACCCAAGACCTTGAAGCGCAGGAACCGCTGATGATTCATCCGGATCGGAATATGAAGATATGCCTCCGTGAGATCCAGGGACGCTAGAAACTCTCCCTTTCGAACCGCCGCAATCATAGTCCGTAGGGTTTCCATACGAAAACGAGGGACCCCTGAAACAACGGTTGAGTTTCTGCAGATCGAGGATGGGACGAAAAGTGCCCTCCTTTTTTTGGACCAAGAAGTAAATTGAGTACCGTCCCCATCTCTGCTGTGCTTCTGGCACCGGGACAATGGCTCTGAGGTTGAGCAGCCGCTGCAGGGAATCCTGTACCGCCTCGCGTTTGGAGTGAGAGAACACACAGGACTCCACGAACACTTCCCGGACTGGATGCACAAACTCCAAGGCGTAACCGTCCCTGATCACCTCCAAGACCCAGCGATCCGAGGTTATTCTTGCCCATTTCACGTAAAAGCTGGATAATCTGCCTCCAACAGCTTCTATGGGTGCTCATGGCTTCATTGGGCGGGTTTACTGCTACCCGCCCCGAGGTGTCCAGAGTCCCTCCCGGAGCGGCAGCCACCGTGAAAGGAATGTTGGTGACCCGGTGTCGACTTAGGACCCGCCGGAGCGGAATATCTTCCAGATCGAAAACAGCGAGAGTCCCGAAAACGAGCCCAAGGGGGAAAAACTTTCTTGGTCGCTCTTCTATCCTCTGGCAACCTATGGCCCTTGGACTCCCCAAGGAGCTTGACCAACTGATCCAACTCCTCCCCAAAGAGAAGCTTGCCCTTGAAGGGAAGGTTCAAAGTTGGGATTTTGAGGAGAGGTCCGCTGCCCAATTCTGTAACCAAAGAAGGCGACGAGCTGCCACCACGGATACCATGGACCGAGCCGAGGTCCGAACGAGGTCGTATAGCGCAGTGGTCCCCAACCCTGTCCTGGGAGCCCACCAGCCAGTCGGGTTTTCAGGATATCCACAATGAATATGCATGAGAGAAAATTTGCATGCACTGCCTCCATAACATGCAAATTGTCTCTCATGCATATTCATTGTGGATATCCTGAAAACCCGACTGGCTGGTGGGCCCCCAGGACAGGGTTGGGGACCACTGGTATAGCGCAACTGCTCCATACACAATCCCGGCTTCCAAACGGGCCAGCTGCAATGCTCCACCATCAGTGTCCGCAACATTAGTACTCGCCTCTTGGACCCAACATAGACACGCTCGTTGCATAAGACTAGCGCAGACTGCCGCTCGAAGGCTCAAAACGGCCACTTCAAAAACCCGCTTCAACTGGATCTCCAGCTTTCGGTCTTGCATGTCCTTTAAGGCAGCAGATCCCGCCACGGGTATTGTGGTCTTCTTTTTGACCGTCGAGACGGCCACTTCCACTTTCGGAATCTTCAGCAGGTCCAGCACCTCTGACGACAGCGGGTAGAGCTTTCCCATCGCCCGGACGCCCGGCTTCCACTGAGGGATGGCCCACGAAGGTGCCTAATAGCTCAGGAAGCAAACGAGAAGGAAAAATAAAATAAAAAATGTCCTAACTACCCTGAAAAAAAACAAACTAAGACTGCAGGAGATGCACCCTACCACCTGCTGGAGTCAGAGAAATAATGAGGGACTGCAGGTGGCACTCTCGTTATGTAGCAGTGCCCAAAGTTCTAATTGTTCTCTGACTCCACCTGCTGGTAGGGATACACAACCCACTTTTCTGGACTGATCTGGGTATGTTCAGGAAGTAGACATTAAGTTCTTCCTTACCATGCTGATAAATCTGCGACTGGACATTTTTCCGCAATCATTCTCTTCCAAATGAATAATCAGCACCCCAGGCTGACCAAACCACTCCAACCCAAGCCACAAGCAAGGAATCAGTTCATCCCACAACATCCCCCTTCGCCCCAACCAGCCAACAGTCACACCATGCTGAGTCAGGCCCAGATGCACCCCGTAAGGACGCCTGAATGCATGTCTATGGGCCCACATGAACTAAGAATGTCCAACAATCCATGCAATCCGCCCCCAGCATGCATAATCTGAAAAGAGAAAACAATTAGTAAACCAGTAACACTTCACCAGGTGCCCAGGTATACATATCCCTCAAAAAGCATCCAATTTCCAATGCCCGATCCTCTGGATCACATCACCAGAAAGACCCGACCGAGCCACTGACATTGCTGCCCCAGTTGTAAATGAATGAGTTCCAAACTGACCTACGACCAAGCCAAGGGCTGACAAACTCAAGCGCAAAACCATCTTGAATTGGTACTTTGTCAGTGGACGAAGGTTAGCATACACCAAGAACTGTGACCCACCCACTGGAAGAATCTGACTATAACCTTCAATGTTAGCAACCGGACAGATATGTAAACCCCAAACCGCGCGAAGTACCATAGAATTGCCTCTTCCTCCCTGATCTGTTTTAGACCTAGGAATATTTATTTATTTAAATTATTTTAATATACCGATGCTCAAGACCATGTCTTATCGTACCGGTTTACATCAAAACCAGGGGAAAACAATAAATTATAATAATGAAAGTTACAATGAACAGGGAGAGTAATACAGGACAATTGAAAGTAGAAGGAATTAGATTAAGATAACGCTTTTTAAGGAAATGCGAAACAGGCAACTATAAACAATTTTTTGCAAGGAGGCTAATTTAGCGGGTACAATTAGCTAAAATTGTTTAATCTAAACGTTTCCTTAAGGTGGAGGATAAAAGGGTCGAGGCGGGGAGGGAGGGAGGTAGGAGGGGAGGGTAGGTGAAAGGGGGGGGGTAAAGTCATTGCTAGTTAGGGAGAGTCTCATACTGGAAAGGCTTGAGAGAACAGCCAAGTTTTCAGTTTCTTTCTGAAGGAAAGAAGACATTGTTCCTGGCGTAGATCTGGGGGTAGTGTGTTCCATAGCTGTGGTCCGGCGGAGGACAGTGTTCGTTTTTGATAGGAATTGTGGATAAAGGATTTGTGTGGAGGTGCCTGGAGAGTTCCTTTGTATGCTGATCTTTTCGGTCTATTGGAGTTATGGAATTCGAGTGGGATTGTGAGTTGTAGTGAGGATTGATTGTAGATGGATTTGTGGATTATGGTCAGGGTCTTGAACAGTATTCTATAATGGATGGGAAGCCAATGTAGGTTTTTTAGTATCGGAGTGATGTGGTCCTTACGACGTGAATTAGTGAGGATCCTGGCTGCTGCGTTTTGCAGCATCTGTAGAGGTTTAGTTGTGGAGGAGGGGAGGCCGAGCAGTAGCGCATTGCAGTAGTCAATCTTTGAAAACAGAATGGCTTGAAGGACTGAGCGGAAGTCCTGAAAGTGGAGGAGAGGTCTTAACTGTTTTAGAACATGTAGCTTATAGAAGCATTCTTTTAATATACAAAATATATACAAATAATCAAATTAATATACAAAATATACAAAATAATCAAATTACTACAAAACTTTACATGCTGGGCCTATAAACTAGTACAATCTGCCCTTGTGCTAGCTCTGGCCACCAATTCACTAACCCGAAAGGCCCCGAAAATGGCGAGCACAAAAGTCAAAAACGGAACAAGCAACATTCATACCTTGACACACAAATTCTGGACAACACATCCCACAACATAAGCAGGATATTGTGAGTGATGAGTAATAGCCCATCCTACCCTCTCATAGAACCTCTAGACCAACCAAGCAGCAAGCGACGAACCACAAAACGACCCATAGGAAAGCCCCACCTGTGTGCCCACATGAAAAAAGAAAACCCTTGCAGCTGCTTAGACATGGCAGTCTTTGAAACACCCTCAATCTTAGCTTTCTCAATAAATTACAGCAATAAAATATCCGAGACCGGACCCCACTGCCAGCCCATAGAAGCAAGAAAAGACACAACCTTGTCAGTTCCTTTCACATATCCTGCCCACGTGGAAGGGGCCAAGGATGCTTGCAGCAGCTTCCATGCCTCCAGGAAACAAATTTCCAAAGGAAAGGAGGCACCGCGGTCCCACACTGATCTGCCTCTGTAGCAAGCTTCCGAACTGTGCCCACTTGAAACGAGAAAGAGTTAGTCACACCCAGCACATGATGAGCCCAAGCAGTCATATTCAGCATCATGCAATGTAGTACAAACTCCCGCAAAAGATCAGAGACCATCAAACACTTACAGATCTCTTGTTGATAACCTCAACCACGCCCAGGTTATTACACCAGGATCCACTTTCTTGTTATGCAAATGAGGGCCCCGCAAATACAGTGCCACCACTATTGGAAACATCTCCAAAAAGGTAATGTTTTTTGTGATACCAGCTAGCTTCCAATCCTCAGGCCACAATGCCACACACCAGGAAGCCTGACAATAAATCCCAAAACTGAAGGAACCAGCCGCATCTGTATACAGCTCCAAATCATGACGAGATAAAGCACTAGACTGCCAAAGCGAAGTTCCATTAAACTCCTCCACAAACTGATCCCCTACGACCAAGTCCTCGCATATTCTAATGAGTAACTCGAATATGATGATTACTTCTCCTGACACCGCTGCCGATAGCCGTCGCAGGAACACTCTACCCACGGCAATTACCAGTCAGGCAAAGTTCAAACTTCCCAGTAAGGCCTGCATCTGCTGCAAGGACATCTTCTTACAGAGAAGCCCCCCCCCCACACAACCTCCCTCAGATTCGCCACTTTATCCAAAGGCATTCAAGAAATCATGTCAATGGAATCCAATTCCATACCCAAAAATACTAGGCAAATGCAAAGACCCTCCATTTTCCCCTCCGTCATAGGTATACCAAAAACTGAAGAAACCTCTCTGAAACACTGTTAGATTTCAGCACACACACACCCGAACCAGCCTGGCCTACAAACAGAAAGTCACGCAGGTAATGAACAATGTTGGACACCCCAGATCACTGTTCCACTACCCACCGTACAAAGGTACTAAATGCTTCGAAATAAGCACATGAGATAGAATACCCCATAGGCATACACTTATTCAAGTAATAAGATCCATCAAAACAAAATCCCAGTAAAGGAAAATTATCAGGATGAACAGGCAAAAGCTGAAAAGCAGACTCAGTATCCACTTTGGCCATTAACACCTCCCAACCACAACCCTGCACCAAATGAATTGCCAAATCAAAAGAAGCATAACACACAGTGCAGAGAATCCAAGAGATAAAATCATTTACTGAACATCCCTCGGGAAAGGACAAGATATGAATTAACCGGAATTTATCAGGCTCCTTCTTGGGAACCACCGCTAGAGGGGATAAAACCATCTGCTGAAATGGAAGCTCCACAAAAGGCCTGGCAATTCTACCCAACCCAATCTCCACTTGCAATTTTGCCATTACCACATTGGCCATTCTACGCACAGAAGGATAGTTCACACCTCCACCCACCATCCCCAGGCCAGAAAAAGGAATCCTATCACCACTTCCGCCTTCGGATAAATCTGAAGCCAGGGGAGTAGGAGCCCACTCACTGGACTCATTTCAAAGCTCCCCCAGCTGCAGATCTCCAGAATCTCTTCCGCCTGTCCGCTTGGGACTTTTAGTGACCGGATGACTGGCCCCGCAGTTGGAGCACAAATGACGAAACTTGCAATCTGGGAAGTTGCATGCTGATCTATTATAATGCCAACAAACATCAAGCAGTCCTGCCCCACTTATACCTGCACTACCTGATGCAGTCTGCCCACAAAAGGGCCACCTGCTTGCCCCACCAGAACCCCCCCCCCAGCATTAACCGCAGACGAAGCTGTAGCCTTATGTCATCTGCGTTAACCATAAACCGACATCCTGAATACCCCAGGACATAAACTTATTTTCTTCCATTCGATCACGAAATCGCTCATCATAATTGAGCCCAGCCCAACCTTCGTAATCCCTACTGGCCACTAAAATCGCATCCGCATAAGCCAATAAAGGCCCATATTGAGATGCATCATGATGCTCAACAACTCTCGCTAGCTGAAGGAAGCATCAAATCAAATTAAGTATAGTGTGTGGAACCTTCTTCTGAGTCCCCAGGAAATGCTCTTTATCACCTTTCTTCTTATTCCCCTTCCTCCACCCCCTACGTCCCTCCAACAATTTAAAAATGTCAATATATTTGTGATGCCGAATCTTATTCCTCATGGACCTAGGAAATCTTCCTATAGTTCAGAGAGAGCTACCAAGTCGGAGCCCCCCTATCCTCCCTCTTATCCACTGCCCCTGAACCCACCGGAGACTTAACTCATGAAGCCGAGCCAGACAAGGATGAAGAAGAGGTAAAAACGACGAATCAGATGACCTGGATCTATCCCGCTTCTTCCTACGCTTGGACTTACTCCGATCCCTGACCTTAGGAGAATCAAAAGACTTGTCAGTGGCAGCAATTGGCTCCCCCACACCTGACTCACCCACGACTGAACTAACTGCAGCAGGAACAATAACAGGCTGAGCTACAACCCTTCCCTGCCCCTGAAGAACCATCAGCCGCTGACTCACCATGCTGTAATATAGCTGGGTCAGAACCTCCCACAGCTTGGGCCAAAGGATGCGAAGAGTCCATCGCAGCTGACACCGGGTCACTCCACCATCCTTCCTGATGTGAATTACCAGGATCGTCCCTGATATGAGCCGAGTTTTGCAAATGCACTGTTTCAGCCTGTATGCACACTCCTTTTAACTGATGCTATATTGTTGCCTCCCCTTGAAAAAGTGCACTTGCAAAACATAGCTTGTGTCTGGGACGGGAACTTGTTTGTCTTGGCAACTGTCATTTGTCAGCCTCTTTTATAAGAAGAGGATGAAATATGTTGAATAAAGCATTTAACTTCACTTCTCTTTATGGATTTCTTGCTGGACAGTTGAGAATATATATGCTCCAGCACCCTCTTCCTGATCTTCTATTATTTGATGGGTTGGCGCATGACCTGTTCCTCTTTTTTTGCTGTAGATGAGATCTGGTCATGAAGGTATGTTTGTTTTAAAATATATTTTATAGGTAAGTGCTCTGGTAAGTAAAAATGACACTTTAAAAGCAACTTTTGCGTGGGAAGCTTTAGCTTGTGTCTAAAGAAAAGGAAGATTGCAAAATTAAATTTTTATATGTTATGTGTTAGAGTAAATAAAGAGGATTTATGGCAGCTAGCATTCCTATTTCTTTTCTCAAAAATAAAAAATGTTTTCAAGTGTCAAAATTGTTCCCATAGGAAGTATTGGGAGTGGCACAGCTATGACCCTGGACGTATGTCACCCTCTAGCAGGAAAAAAGTGCCTATGTGTTTTGGTGAATTAATATTTGTTGATATGTCTGTGGAGAGAGAAGAGGGGGGTAAATGGTAGCTCCTCCTCCTGGGAATTACAAATGTCTTTCTTCAGACTGTGATGAACATCTTTACTTACCTCAAGGATCTGGTGAATAGCTCCTTTTATGACAATTTATATTTGGTAAAACTTGATTACTTCCCACTTGTTTAGCCTCTGATGGCCAAAATGATTTTGGATCAGTCGTGCCATCATTATAAAAGAAGAAAGAAAATACAATGAGTTTACTATTGTTAAAATTAAGGTTACCCTCTTCATAGTGATTAAGAAGACAAGAAAAAATTATAGTCGTTAAATGTGGCACGGGTTATATGTTTTCTAAAGTTCCATAAAAGTGAATGGAATAAAACAAGTAGCAAGACGAATCATTTTCAAAAACTTACTAGGGAAGGCAATATTGTTTATGCCAGTTATTTTGTTAAAAAGGAAATATTATGTATGTCCCCTATTTTATAGACCAGTTCTGAATCTGGGGCACTTTCAGTCCTAAAATAATTTGTGTATGTGGGTTATGTCCTCCAAGAACATTTGTAATCCATGTTCATGGCTAGAAGTCCCTATTAGGATATTATATAAAAAGCTCATCAGCCAGTGCCCAATAAAATCTATTTTGAATATAAAACTTAAGATAAATATCATCTTTGTTAACAATATATGAACAAATCGATACATCCTAAACTGCATTTAATTATGAATAGCTTATTTACAAACCTGCATGGATATGGTGGTCAAAAGTCATGAATGATAGGTTTTTGGAAGCAATGAACTCACAAGTTTTGTTTTTTTTTATTTACATTTTTTATTATTACTTCTTGTTGTTGACACATCAACAAAATAAGCAATTATTGAACCAGTATTCGTACAATTCAGCTTAATGCAACACCACCATCAGAACTTCCACCCTTCCCCTGCCCCCACATCCTCAGATGTTTTCTAATGTTCAACAGGCTGCCAAACCTTTTGAAATTACAACAGTCTCTCTCTTCTAACAGCAGTAAGTTTTTCTATCAGATGTATTTCACACAGTCGTTTAACTGCAAACAAGTCGGAGCTGCCACTTACCTCTAATTGGATGCTATCGCTCACCAGGCTGCTATTACTACTTGTAATATAAGCTGATTTGTTCTTTGATACAGACCCTATTGAGAAATGAAATAAAAAGATTTTTGGGTCCCAATCCAACTGGTGCATGCCATCTGTTGCATCAGCCTATGAACTTCTTTACAAAAAGGATCAATAACAGAGCAGCTCCACCTAATGTGTTCTATGGAACTCATTCCCCACACTCCCTCCAACACTTATTGAATACCTGTTCATATATGCTTTGTAATCGAGATGGTGTAAGGCACCAGCAAAAATAAACCTTATACACATATTCCATCAAATGTGCAGAAATTGGCATCTTGGCAACATGTTCTTATATCTTCCCAATCAGCTTCTATACAACAATTGAGATCTTTCACATTTCCTCATGCTTAAGTTTCCCCCAAGGATAAGAAACCGAGTGCTTATAAATCTTAAGGCTGGAAACTTTAGCAGATAGCATTTCCAAACTGTACAAGCAACCCTCAAGTAAGTTGTGCCACCATCATGTTCCAGAGAGTGTCGGATTTGGATATAAGCAAACAGATCTGAATGCAACAAAGCAAATTTGCCCCAGATTTCAGCAAAACTTATCGCAAACCCTTTCACATAATTGCCCTATGGAACATAGCCCCTGCTTTTCCTATCTTTTAAAAAAAATACTGCCTCCCATCCTGGAAAAAACCCTTTGTTATATCCAATAGAAGTAAGTGGTAAACAAAGCCCCTTCCCCCCCCCCCCAAGACACCATTCATTTATAGCATGAATCCCAGAGTTTTAAAGTGCCTTGTATATGAATTGAGAGGAGAACCATGACCCTCGATCTTTTAACAACCCAAGGGCAGTAGGAATGCAGGATATCCCCCCCCCCCAAAAAAAAAACCAAAACAAACCCACCTGTTCAATATGGACCTATTGTTTTACCCTAGCCACTCTAAAACGACTTTTAATTGTGACACCAAAAAAATATTTCTCAATATGTGACACTCCTAAGCCTCCCATCCCCTTAGGCCAGTGGTTCTCAACCCTGTCCTGGGGACCCCCCCAGCCAGTCGGGTTTTCATGATATCCACAATGAATATGCATGAGAGAAAATTTGCATGTTATGGAGGCAGTGTATGCAAATTTTATCTCATGCATATTCACTGTGGATATCATGAAAACCCGACTGGCTGGGGGGGTCCCCAGGACAGGGTTGAGAACCACTGCCTTAGGCCAAAACAGCCTGCTCCTTTTCACCCTTGGAGGTTTTTGCCTCCACATTAAGAAACATTTTTTTGAATCATAGTAAGTATAGCTTTCACAACCTCAATAGGCAAGATTTGAAAATAATAAAAAAGCCATAGTACGGCTATCTGCCCCACCCATGACAGTGTCCCAGACATCCACCCTTGCAAGTCTCTGAATATATATCGTAATAATGAGGGACAATTAATCTCATAAATTAGTTTTCTTTCCATCACTATTCTGACACCAACTTATTTTAAAGTTTTGTCGCACACCCAAATGTAAAGAACTCCTGTAACAATTCCATTAGTATACTGGAGATATAAATATTCAATATTTCAGATTTGTTATTATTAACTTTAAATCCTGAAACTTTTCCAAACTTCTTAAGTTCCACCACCAAGCCCTTTAATGAAGTTTCAGGGTTTATTACGGAGAAGATCAGATCACCCGCACAAAACGAGATTTTAAATTCCTCCTTCCCCACTTGTATCCCTGCCACCGCCTCATCTCCTTGTACTCGAGCTGCAAAGGGCTCCATTACAAAAGCAAAGAGTAGCAGGGAAAGCAGGTAACCATGCCTCGTTCCCCTTCCCAAAGGAATATTCCCCAGTGACCCGGACCTGTGCTTCTGGGCCCTCATATATTTTCCTATCCCATGCACAAAAATGAACTCCCACCTTCTGCTGTTGCAATTGGTGGTCCACGGGCTGCTCCACAGACTACTGCTCTTACCTGAGCTGCCTGAGCTGCGGCGGGACACCGCTGCTGACCTCTCCCAAGCTAGCCGTCCTTCTCCAATGCAGTGAGATATGACTGATAGCTCCCGTGCTGCGTGTTCCCTCTAGGCGCGAGCATCTTTTGTCGGGCTTTAAAGAGACCGTGGTGGGGAAAAGCCCTGCGGCCCCTGAAGATAACATCACTAGTACTGGCCTATAAAAGGCCCATCTTCCCTTCACCTTTCATCTAGCAGTATGAGTTGCCAGCGTCTTCATTCTTCAGTTCCAGCCTGAAAATGTACCGAGAAATGGAATAAATCCTTGCCTTCAGTCCTTAATGTATTAATAGTGCAGAAATGCCTTGCAAGAATTAATGCTAGTACAGAAATTGTGTTATTAAGAGAAACTCAGTTCAAATTGCTCCATCAAATGTATTTTTCTCAAATCAGAGCCTTTAAAGCAAGGATATGCTCTATGGATATTTCTGTTAAACGTAAGAAGGATCAAGGGAGTTTTGAGCATGGGTTTTGGAGCTGTGAGGTGATAGAAAATTTTTGGAAGAAAATACAAAAATATGTTCTATGTGGATTAGCCTGAACAGGATATCG
Organism: Rhinatrema bivittatum; assembly: GCF_901001135.1. NCBI lineage: Eukaryota > Metazoa > Chordata > Amphibia > Gymnophiona > Rhinatrematidae > Rhinatrema > Rhinatrema bivittatum. Next base: position 133,050,285 of record NC_042622.1, on the reverse strand, counting down.
GTGCCAATGTGCCCTAGTGTTTGGCTTTTCCCAGGCTGAAGCAAGCACAATGTATATTTCTGGACGTTAGTTTAATAGGTAAACAAGCCATTGGTTGAAAGACACTGGCGCTCCCGTAAGATTATGGCAATCCAAAATGTTTAATTATTAACTTTTGATTATTTGAAAGCGAAAAATCAAACAGGTAAAAAACAAGAGTTAATGTTGGAGATTTGGCAAGACTTTATTCATGCACTGACACAAGAAACAAGAAATTATGTTTATAGTTTATAACTTATAATGGGAAACATAGCTCTTTGTATTTCTATATCTTATATTTCATTTCCATGCATTTATTCCTCATCTGGCTCACATTTCATATATTTCATATATGTTTTTATTCTGGCTGGATGCTATTTTCAAGGGATATAGTTAGTGAGACCACTGATTTAGTCTGAAAGGTGACTGTTAGGCTATTCAGATTTCTTGGGGTACTTGAAATGTTATAGATCCACACTTGGATATTTTTCTACTTGATCAGAATTGGAGGAAGGGGGAGGGGAGAGGGACAAAGGGATAATGGGAAAGATGTTTGTTTGTATGTAAGTATATATATATATATATATATATATATATATATATATATATATATATATATATATATTTGGTCAAGTTTGTAAGTAAGGCCAGCTATGGGATGTTATAATTCCTGTTCATGGTAAACCCAATAAATAAAGATTAAAAAAAAAATTCAGAAGAACAATGTTGTACAATGGACACGAAGCATCTGAAATAGTGAGCAAAACCATATATATAAGCAGCTTACCCAAAAACTTAAAAACACTCTGGACAAAGTGTTAGCTCTAGTAGAAAAACAGCAAATGAAAGTGAAAGTTTATCAAACTATACAAAGAAGCGGACAAAAAGAGTCCATCAGGGAACATTCATTTAACTGCAGACTATAGCCATATACAGTCTGGCTAACACAGGCAAAGTTACCATTAATGGGTAGAAAAAATGACATGTATTTAAAGGACTAGAAATGGTGCGAAAGCGATAAAACCATATATACAAACAGCTTACCTAAAAACTTGAAATCATCTAGTGGAGCTTCAAAATCGGGCAAAAAAGCAGAACTCCTCTAATATAGGTCTGAGAGAGAAATTGGAGCACTGGGAAAATCAGTTCTGCCGGAACAACATCCATATAAGAGGCCTGCTGGAGTCCAGTGAGTACACAAATTGTGTGGAGGTGATGAGGTGGATAGGCAAGGCATCAGACCCAATTCAAATTAATGTTGCGTGAGCATATAGATCATTGGGCCAAAGACATCAAAACCTGCCCTGGGACAGAGAGTAATTGATAATTGCAGTTAGTAATGTCAACTGATCAGTGGGGTCATTCCTCCATAGGATTCTTTGCCAGATGTGGAGGGGGCAAAGAATTGGTGGGGAGTTGGGCTCGAAGATGGAAGGAGGGGGAGTTAGTTGTGGGGGAGGGGGAGAAGCAATGGTAAAGGGATACTGGGAAGGTGCTGGGGTGATAATAGTGTATGAGGATAGATGGGAGATGGGATGGGTTTGTTTGTAATAGCAGGCTTAAATATTTTGACCTTGAATGTTATAGGGCTAAATGTGCCAATGAAGCAACAACTATTATTTAAAGAAGCGTCTTGGTTGAAAGTGGACCTGGTGCTGATACAGAAGAATCATCTAAGAAGGATAGATGAGGGGGTGTTGGCGCTAAGGAAGGATTATCATCACATTATTTTGGCTTCTAATTGATTGAAAAATAAATGTGGGTGAGTTAGATGTAATTTCAAAGATCTTTGGATATTACAGTTTTGGATGTTCAGAAAGATACAAGATGATGTTTTTTTTATTTATCAATGCAAAGATGGGAGAGGAAATGGTTACCATAATAAACTTACACTCCAAATGTGGAGCAAAGTCCATTTTTTGATATATTGACAGAACAGTTGATTTCTTTAGCCAAGGGACCACGGATAGTGGTGAGAGATTTTAATCTAACTATAAAACTGAATTTGCATATCTCGGTCAATCTGGGCATTTCCCAGAGGAGAAAAAGAGGAAAAGTACTTAATATGATTCGTGCCCTGAATTTGGTGGATGTATGGCAGGCAAGAAAGTCCATCTCCAGAAACTTAACTTTTTATTCTAATCTCCATGGGACATACTCTAGGACAGACTTTATCTTAATGTAGTTGGTATAAGTAGCGGAAATTGAGAGTATAACATGGTTGGACCACACCCCAGTTTTGGTAGAACTTAGAGAGTTACAGCCTCAGAATAGAGAAAAACTCTGGAAATTGAATGTTGCCCTGTTGAGAAATGAATGAATATGTTGTAAAATTGAGAAAGAGATTCAAGAATATTTAAATAATGACATGGAATAGGTGGAGCCTAATATACGGGCCAATACAGTAAAAGTCGCCACTCTCCTGTGCGCGCAATTTAGTATCGGCCCACATGCAAATGAGGGCCCGCGGTAAAAAGAGGCGCTAGGGACACTAGTGCATCCCTAGCGCCTCTTTTTTGACAGGAGCGGCGGCTGTCAGCGAGTTTGATAGCCAACGCTCAATTTTGCTGGCGTCCAGTTTCCGAACCCGTGGCTGTCGGCGGGTTTGAGAACTGACGCCGGCAAAATTGAGCGTCCGGTTTTCAACCCGCGAGCAGATTTAAAAAAAATTTTTTTTTTTAATTATTTTTAACTTTTGGGACCTCCGACTTAATATCGCCATGATATTACCGTAAGTCAGAGGGTGTACAGAAAAGAAGTTTTTACTGCTTTTCTGTACACTTCCCCGGTGCCAGCAGAAATTAAAATGTGCGGTAATAAGGGGTAAAGCTAGTGCGTTGAAAACGCGCGTCCAAACGCGGGTTAACAGTGCGCTCCACTGGAGCGCACTGTACTGTATCGGGCTGATAGTGTGGGATTGTTTAAAGGCGGTGGTAAGAGATAAAGTGATAGGGTGGGCCTCACAAGAGGAAGAGGGAAAGGGAAAAGCTAATCACTACTTTATTGATTCCATTAAAAACCTGGAACAATAAGCATACAGGATCCAAGAGGATTTGGGATAAATTGGAAATAGAACATGGTAAATTGAAAGGTCACTAAGCGGATTCTATTGACTATCAAATGCAGCTATTTATTTATTTATTTATTTACTTATTTGTTTTTATACACTGACATTCAAACATGGGTATCACATCGGTTTACAGTTAACTAAGCAAGTCTTTTTTTCAGTTAGGTAACAAGACCTCCAAATTGCTAGTGCATATATTAAAAAAAAAGAATAGGGCAGTCTCAAATCACACATATTAGAGGAAGGGATGGGTCTGAGATATTTATTTATTTATTTATTTAATTAAAGTCTCTTTTATACCGACGTCCGTTCACACATCGCATCGGTTTACAATTAAACAGGAACAGTTGGGCAGAGCCCTTACATATAACATAGAAATACAAGTTAACTTTTGGGCAGGGCCCTTACATGTAACTGATCCTGGGAGTAATTGTCCTATTTACAAACAGGCCGATGCAATACACTGCACTCAGCCGAGTGCACTGTTTAACCCATGATTGGACTCGGGTTTTGGATGCACGTCCACAACCACTTATTCTAAAAGGGGATTAATTTCTGAGTAGCCCAAAAAATGTACAGAAAAGCAGAAAATACTGCTTATGTGTACTTCCTCCGACTTAATATCATGGTGATATTAAGTCGGAGGAACAAAAAGGTCGAGAATGCTTAAAAAATTTTTTTTTAAGAAATGTGCCGGCAGTCAGGTTAGGAAAAGGGATGCTCAATTTTACGAGTATCTGTTTTCCTAATCTGTGAGCATCCATTTTCCTAACCCTCTGACAGCCACTTCTTCTGTGCGCCTAGGGGTGCACATTTATCCCTAGCACCTCCTTTTTAATGCAAACCCCCCCCCCCATTTAAATATTCAATCATGCTCCCAGGAGAGGTGGCTGTGCGCACATTAGGAAAGTGGGCACTCAATACTGATCGCCCATTTTCTGCGGAGATGTATTGGATCAGCCTAAAAGTGTTGAGTTTCCTACACTCAGTTTGCAGCAGCAAGGCTTAGATAAGGAAATCTTAGAATTTGAGATTTTACAGCTATTAAAAGCCTGAAGGTGGATAAGGTACCAGGGATGAACAGGTATACAGTACATTTTTATAAACAGATTGGGGATTTATTGGCTTAACCCTTGGGGGCCATGTTCAATGTGCTTCAAAAGGAGGATGGTTTAGCATCATCTATGAAGGCAGCTTGCATTACTGTGCTTCCTAAGGAGGGAAGGGATAAAATGGTATGATGGTCATATAAATTGATCTCTTTATTGAATGTGGATTTTAAAAAGTTTTCAAATATTCTGGATGTTCGATTGGCTGGGGTTATACTGGAGCTGGTACATGAGAATCAATCAGGTTTTATCTGAGCCAGGTACACTGCAGATAACATCAGGCGGGTATTTAAATTAATTTTGATACTCAAAGAGATAAGATTCTCTCATTACTCCTGGCAATTGATGCTCAGAAAGCATTTGATTGTGTGCATTCGCCATATGTTTGGTCTATTGCAGATGTTGCTGGCATGGACCCTTAGGCTGAGATGGGGTTGACGCAACCTGCAGGGAGGAGCCCTCCAGGGCCCCACTGTCAGCAGGCGGACTCAGACGAGTCAGAGGCCTAACTGGAGCTTCGCCTTTACCAACCCTCGTTCATCTTGGGTTGAGCCTTCGCTGGCAGGTCTTAAGAGATTCTCTGACGTAGCAGAGTCAGAGCAGAATGAGATCAGGTGAATCCTGAGACAGGCTGAGATCAGCAGCAGGTGGCATTTGAGGGTATCCCGGAGACAGACAATGGTCAATGGATGGTGGCAAGCAAGGATGTCTGGGAATAAGGTCAAGTACTGGGTATCCGTCCATAGGGAAGAAAGGATGGATAGGAAGGGCAGGAAGGCAAGGAGCAAACAGGCAGGTGAGGAACATGTAGAAGAACTGAAGAAGGACCACAGACCCTGGAGTCAAAGACAAGCTGGAACTGAAGAACAGGGACAAGATATAGCTGAAGAATGAAGACAGGCTGGACTGAAGAACAAAGATGCTGGCAACTCAACTTCTAGATGAAGCAGGCAGACCTAATGCCAAGGTGAGGAGTGAAGGGAAAAGGGTCCTTTTATAGGCCAGGACTTATGACATCATCTTTAGGGGTCGCAGGGCTTTTCCCGATGTGGTCCCTTTAAAGTCCAAGCAGGAGCCATCAGTGGTATCTCGCTGCATCGGAGAAGGATAGCTGGCCTGGGGGAAATCGGCAGTGGCACCCCCACCACAACTTGGGCCGGAGATAAGAGCGGCGGTCCATGGGGCAGCCTGTGGACCACCAATCGCAATAGTACCATCCCTCTTAAGCCTCCCTCCCGAGGCTTTGAGTTTGCGGAGGTACCAGTGATGAAAACTCCTTTGGACTTTTACTGGTTTCTTGGTTGGTAGCTTCTACAATCAAACAATTGTTTTTTTTCCCCATAGTTCATGCAATTACTGAGACTGAAGCTGAGCCACAGAAAAAGGGATGGTCTCTTCTGGGCTGCTTTGGCAGAGAACAGGACCCACTATAGGGATGGGGCGGATACCCTTTTTTCAGAATCCGGACTGGTAGGAATAGATATAAATGTGAGGTTCCTTCCCTTTTCCTGCTGAAGTCGGATATGCAGGATTTGTATCTCATAATTTTTTCGTGTGATTAGTATGGTTGTATTACTTTTCTAAACTTTCATATTTGGACCACTCTTGTCCCAACTGTTCATGTAATTGTCCATAGACTATTTTAAGGGTTTTTTCCTAGAGATGCTGCAGAGAGGTTTGAATTCCTCTGGACTCCCTGCAAGGAGTTGGAAATGTCGGAAGAGTGGAGACCACAATTACTGCTTGAGCCATGCCTTTGGGCACCATGCAGGATTCGGAGTATCTGGGCCCCCAATGGGTGAGTTCCAATGTGGACCAGTTAAACTGTGGCTGATGTCGCTGGAGCCAGGGCAGGCCTAATATAATCGGACTCACGGCTCTGGACAATATGTGGAAGCTAATGACCTCTGTGTGAGAGGAGTCAATACATAGAGTGAGTGGCATGGTGGAATAAGTCACCAGTTCCAGGAGGGAATCTTTGTAGATAGGCAAGAACATCAGAAGTGGAGTCACAGGGACTGTAGGAATCACGAATCGATCAACTCTTGTTGTATGAAGTTCCCCCCTGGAGCCAGAGTCCACTAAGGACTATGTGGAGAATCGTCTAGAGGACTATCCCAACGAAAGAGAGGTGGCAAAAGGTTGTAGTTTGGCTTCCTTATTACATATGCCATCTTTGTCTTCTAATTTACGGACAATACTGAGGGATCATAAGATAATCTTGCATACTCTCAGAATTTGGCGGATGGCTCAGCGCCTTCTTGTTGAACCAGGGAATTTCAAATTCTGTATGACTTCTTTGATATGCAACCCGCAGGTTTCACCTAGTACATTTTCCCCAGAATGGACAACAGCTGGCCTGAGGTTTTTAGGTTAGCTGGTCGAGGATGGTTATATACGATCTTTTAAAGACTTCCCTTCTTCCACTCGATATCTTTATCCGCAATTATGTAGAGATATTTCTTGGTCTATTTTAATTGATCAGATATTGAAAGAATGTGAGGGGGTGGTATGTTGTACCTCCAGGCCCTGTCATTTGATTTTAGTCCTTTATATTTCTTTCAGGACTAAACTAGGGGATTCAGGGACTTCTCCTGGTCTGATCGAACAATGGACTGTAGCTTTGAAAGAAGTCTGGGACAGTAGGGATTGGAAGTCTATTTGGAAACATTCTCAAAGAATTACAATATGTTGTAAAGGTCAAGAGTTGCTTTTTAAACTGGCCTGCAGATTGTACTGTATAACTGTTTTTTTTTCTTCAAGATTCAGTAACAATGGGGTAGGGTGTTGGAGGGGATGCAGGCAAGCAGGAACATATTTCCATATGTGGTGGGAATGTCGGAAGATACAGGCTTTCTGGGCGGGCATTGCAGACTGCATATCAACTATATGTTGATAATGTTTAGACATTATAATTAAGCCGCCGTTTCTTTTGTTTCATTGCCTTTTCTAGTTCTCTTCAGTTACACTGTCCTATACCTCTGACTAGCCTAGCCTCCAAGTTAACTACCCTTGTTATATGTAACTTCCGCTTCTAGTGAATTGTTCTTGTTTAAGTTATACTCTTTGTTACATGTAAACCGATCTGATATGAAATTTTTTCATGAAGGTCGGTATAGAAAATTGTTAAATAAAATAAATAAATAAATGTTCTCATTCGTTAGAACCGGATTCAGCATTATATTTGTTGGGCTGTTGGCCAAACTGTTTCAGCATGCAGGGTCATAGAAGACTGGTGGGACATCTCCTTAATGCGACATGTCTGATGGTGGCCCACATGTGGAAGCGGATTCCTTCACTTCAATGCTGGAGAAGCAAGGTCATGGAAATTGCTTGGATGGAGAAGCTTACGTTCCAGTTAAAAGACAAAGCGGACATTTATAATAAGGACTGGGGGCCTTATTGAGAATGGAGAGAACTTGAGATGAGCTCCTCAGAGTAATGTGATGGGGTTATATAGCCTCCTCTTATTTTCTGGGGGTATTTTGCTATGATATAGGTTATGGGTCCTCACTGTAAAACCGGTAATATTAACGGTATGTTATATGTCTTATAATTTTTGTTCTGTGTGGTTTAAAATAAACTGTTTAAAAAAAATGAGTGCTTCCAGTGAGGAAGGCAGCTCCCAGGCAGCCAACACACCTTTAATTCTAGGTGCTAAGCCTTCCAAGAACAGGGTGAGCAAGCTATCTCCCCACCAATTCAACCGTGTTGCCATAGTCCTGAATTCTATGGCGTAGTCTGCCAGAGTTCTGGAGCCTTGACGGAGATGGAGTAAGTTGGAATCCATAGTAGTCATACGACCTAGCTGTTCGAAGATTGTCTTGAAAAGATCCGTAAATTGTTGCAAGTTGTGTAACAAGGATTTGAGCATTCCCAGAGAGGAGAGGCCCATGCTAGGGCCTTCCCGTCCAATAGAGATAGAATGTAGGTGATCATGGTCAAGTCATCTGGGAACAGTTGTGCTTGCAACATAAAATGCATATGGCACTGGTTCAGGAAACCACGGCATTGCTTAGGGTCTCCAGCGAACTGGGATGGAACCGGTAACTGAGGTATGAGCCGATTGGTTACCGGACGTGGTGCTGGTACCACTACTGGCGGAAGCAGAGTAGCAGGTATGGGAGAGCCATCCAATTGAGCAGTAAGACGATTTATATTGACAGTTAAGAGTTCCAAGGCCATCTGTAGTGTCTGTAATTTCTGAGCTAAGCCAGAATTAGCCTGAAGGGCACTCAAATCGGCAAAGTCCATTGTCTCAGCAATCTGATGTGGGCAAGGACTTTTAGGAGACCTGTATGTCCCTACTATTGACAGGGGGACTCATATGAGGCAGCGGTCCAACTGAAGCTTCCCTTCACCAGCTCTCGTTTTCCTCAGGTTGAGCTTTTAGGTGCCAGGGCCAGCAAGTCTTAGGAGGGGGAGGTCTGTAGACGGTGAGGATTCTCTGATGTAGCAGGGCCAGAGTGGACCAAGATCAGGCAAATCCTGAGATAGACTGAGATCAGCAGCAGGTGGCGTTTAAGGGTGACCCCGAGACTGGCAATAGTCAGTGGCTGGCAGCAAGCAAGGATGTCCAGAAATAGGCCAAGGTCAAGTACCTGGTATCCGCCTGTAGGCAAGAAGGGATGGATAGGAAGGGCATTAAGACTAAGAGCAAATAGGCTGGTGAGGAAACATAGAAGAACTGAAGAAGGACCACAGACCCTGGAGTCAAGGACAAGCTGAACCAAAGATCAAGGACAAGCTGGAGTTGAAAAACGAAAACAGACTAGAAGAGCTTTGTGTTTAATACTCTGTAAAGCTCTATTAAAGGTTGCACATGAACTACCTTTCTTCCCCTGCCCCCAATAAAATCTTCACCAAGGGTTCAATCTCCCCAAACTCAGGGCATTTCCTAATTATTTCTAATGCATAATGTCTTAGTTGGAGATATGTATAAAAATCCCTATGCGGAAGAGAAAATTCCTGCTGTAACTCTTGAAAACTCTGAATATATCTTCTATCTCCCATAAAGATCTGCATTAAACTCTTGAGTCCTTTCTCTTTCCAGATTTGAAAACTAGGATCTTCTATCCCAGGTGAAAATTGTGAATTGCCTTGAATTGAGAGGAAAGGGGTTAATCTGGCTGATCTCAAATAACTGGCACAAGAAATACCAGGATCTCCATGCCATTTCCGATAAGTGCCCTCTAAGAGATATTGGAACATTCTTCTCTACTTGAAGCAAGGAATTCAAAGAGATAGGAAACGTCCAAGTTGATAAAAATTTTAATGGAGTAAACTTGGTAGTGTCAAAAAGGAAGTCTGTAATGTAAAGAAGCATACAAGCCAGATTGTATAACTTTATGTTAGGGCAGTTTAAGCCCCCCTAGTGAGCAGGACATACCAAAGATTCCAGAGATAACTTTGCCTTTCCATATGAATTCCCTCACATTCCTGTTAAACCTTCAAACATCTTTTTTTAGTAAGCCATATTGGGAGCATTTAATCATTTAGGAACTTCTATAATTTTTATCAAATGAATCAGTCCTATCAAAGAGAGAGGAAGGTGTTCCCAGGCCTTAAAATTATCTTCCATTTTCCTAAGCAATGGTCTTACATTTAGCTCATAAATATATACCCCCTTTTACTGGGATTCTAATACCTAAGTATTTGAGTTCTGTTGTGACCCATTTTAAAGGAAAATTAGTCCCCCATTCATTACGTAGTTCCCCAGTTACGTCTAAAACTTCAGACTTGTCATGATTAATCTTTAGGCTGGCAAACTCCCCAAAGCATTGCTTTATATATAAGACCTTATCCCGTGATGTTCTAGGATTGGTCAAAATCAGACTTAACATCTGCAAAGGCTGCAACTTTAAACGTTGATCTTTCAAATGAAAACCCACTATAGATGCATCCTCATTTATTTTCCTTATTAACGGGTCTATAGCAATATATATAATAGAGGGGACAGAGGGCAACCCTGCCTAACTCCTCTACCAATAAGTATATCTTAAGATTTGCAACCATTCACCACTATAGTAGATGTAGGTAAATGATATAGAAGTGAGATGTACTTTAATACACTACCCTCTAGCCCATATTTCCTCAAGACCGGAACATATAAGGACAAGATACTCTGTCGAATGCCTTTTCCAAGTCAAATCTGACAGCTATGGCAGGAATCTTATCACTACAAGCCTTCATGGTTATGATTAATTTTACTACATGTGAACCTGCCATTCTACCTTTAACAAAACCTACCTGACTATCTGGGATCAGCCTACTCAATCTATCCGCAAATATTTTAGCAAGTATTTTCAAGTCACAGTTTGGAAGGGAAATCAGCCTATAAGATGCTGCTTTCTCAGTTATGCATGCGGTTATGCGCGAAGATATGTGCGCAGCTAGGCGCATACTTACGCGCACATTAGGCTCACAGGCTGGCCCGCATCGCGTTGGACGAAGGGGGGGAAAATGGCACCGCCACCAAACCACGCACAAGATGGCGCAGCCATGGATCATCATGTGGAGTGTCCACCAAGCCTGAAGCGGGGCCTAGTCCATCGGGAGGCCGCTCAACCTACTCGGAAATCCCCTTCCCTCACCCGAATGGGATCGGGAATGCTAAGCAAAGAGACCGGAGAAAAGACTTACCGAAGCCCTTCCACGTCTCTGGATCGGAGGAGTTCTTCTCTACTTACCTGGTCTCAGCACTTTCTTACTGAGTACAGAGACTGCCTCCAGCTGTGTGTGTGTGTGTGTGGGGGGGGGGGGGGGGGGGGGAGTGTTGCGCCGGAGGTGGACCCTTGGCCCGAGGTGGGGTTGATGCTACCCGCAAGGTCCCCACCGGACGGCAGAGCTGGCTGAGTGATGGAGGCCGACTGGAGCTTCGCCAATACCAGTCCACGTTCCCCGCAGTTTGAGCCCTTGGGTGCCGGGGCCAGCTGGTCTTAGGCAGGTCTCCGTCCGAAGACTCCCAGTAGACAATGTAGTATTCAGCCAGGGACCAGCAGTGGTAACAGGAAGGAGGAAGCGGGTCCAGACGAGGCAGAGATCCAGAGACCCAGGCGCCAATGGAAAACTAGAGGCAAGAACAGGCGGTGCCCGAGTAGTAGAAGACCAGAGCCTGAAAGGCCAAATCCAGGGTGATACCAGAGGAAGAGGTGGAGAGCAGCCTGGTGTCGGGGCAGGCAGCAGACAAGGAAAGGTGGTCAAACAAGCGAGGGTCAAAACCAGAAGTCAGTCCGAGCGAGGTCAGGCATAGCAGGGGTCAGAGTCAGAAGTCAATCCAAACGTGGTCAAGCGTAGCATGGGTCAGAGCCAGAAGTCAATCCAAACGTGGTAAAGCGTAGCAGGGGTCAAAGCCAGAAGTCAGTCCAATGAGGAAAAAGCAAAGACCAGGAACGGATCAGGACAGGAACGTAGACAAGATCAGGAACCAGGAACATAGACAGGACCAGGAACAAGCAACAAGCACACATGGAACATGGAGACCTGTTGCCAAGGCAAGGAACTAGTGGCTGGGCCCTGCCTTGTATACCAGGGCCCAGTGTCATCATCATCCGGGGCCATGGGTTGGATTCCCACCGTGGCCCCTTTAAAACCCGGCAAGGCGTGTGGGCATGCCTAGAGGATGGCATGGCGCTGGATGGCGGCATCTCCCCACAGCACATGTGGGGAGACTCGCCAGGAGACAGAGGGGTCCGCGGAGGAGCCAGGGATGGCAGAGGAGGCTCGGGAGCGTAGATGGCTGCCCACAGCCGCAAGGGAGGAAGAACCAGGGCTGGAAGCTGGGCGCCAAGGGTAAGTGGGCCCAGATGCGGGCCTGCCGTGGACGGGCCACGCAACAGGGAGAGGGCTTAGGCCGTCACTGCCATGCTCGGCTTCTGCACCCACTGCCTTTCAGCTGATTCAGCAGCAAAGTCCATGCCGGAAGCAGGCTACCGGACCAATCATCTCAGGAATTCTCAACTGGGGGAGGGACCCTTAGGTATCACCGCAGGAGAGTGGGGCTCGATCTTCCTTTCAAATTAAAGGTAAATTTCTCCTTCGAACTAGTGCTGCAATCCCGCTAAACACCACTGCTGGTGTGGGGATAGTGTCATCTGCTAGGAGACGGAGAGATACTGAATGGATGAGGTCACCTCAGGGGTATATCTAGGATGACGTCAGCTTTGAAGCCTGACTCCATCTCCTAGCAGGGGAGCACATAACCCACTGATCCTGAGTCCATCTGGGTACATGCTAGGAAAGGATCTTTCCCCATCGATGCAAGAACAATGATATAGGCTTTATTAAACCCCGCTGGAAATTTTCCTGCTTGAAAGCACCCATCAAAAAAATTTTGTAACACCCTAGTCACTTTAGATCTAAGATCTTATAAAAATTAAAACCATCCAAGCCTGGAGTCTTGTTTGATTTCCCCTCCTTAATCACTTTGAGAATCTCCTGCTCTTCAATAGGTCTCTTCAGATATTCCAATTGGCTTGGACTCAATCTGGGTAGAGTAAGATTTTTAAAGAACAAGTCTTCTTCTGCCTCTCCCTCTTGTCTATCCTCTGAATAGAGTGATTCATAACAATCCTTAAAAATTTCACAGATCTCTTTACTTTTCCCTGTAATATCACCCTTACTCTTTTGCATTTTCTCAATGTAAGACTTTCCTTTCCAACTTTTAATTGTGCTAGCTAGCAACTTACCGGACTTGTTATCAAAACCAAAAAAAATTATGTTCCACATGCTGCAACATTTTTTGGGCCCTCACATGCAGAAGGAATTTAGACCTTCAAACGCTGTTTTATATTCTAATAAAGTTGTATTGCAGTGCTGTTGGATTAATTTTTGTTTTAAACATCTAGTCTTTTCCTCTAACTGCAGAATATTCTTATTCAAAGACTTATTTTTCCAACATACGTATGAGATTATATCTTCTCAAGGAATGATTTGCTAGCTTCCCAATATAGAATGGGGGAATCTACAAGCCGGTTATTATTGCTCTCTTAATTTTCCCAATTTCCTCTCAGATATTCCTTAAATTCTACATCATCAGCCAGGAAGCTAAGGAATCTCAATAAAAGCTCTATATTTCCTTCTGAGCTAATGTTAATATCTACCCAAATCAAAGAATGATCAGATATCATAGTTGAGCCAATTTTAGCAGACACTACTTTTGGGAAACCACCTTGGGACAATAAAATATAATCAATTCTGGACAGAGATCCATGAGCCGAGAGAAGTGCATGAAGTTCCTAAAAGAAAGGTTAAGAACCCTTCGTACATCTATTACTTGTAACATTTGCAAAGATATGCAATACCTTTTGTTTGTCCTTTCCTCAAAATTTGCCTGCCTATCGATTTATCAAATACAGGATCATATACACAATCAAAATCACCTAGTATTACGAGTGTTCCTTGTACAATTTTAATTATTTTCCCTGCCAGCTCTGTAAAAAAAAACCAAAAACCAAAAAAAAACCCAAAAACATGGTTATATTCATTCAGGGCACACAGATTGCATACGTTAATTCTTTTCCATTTAATTTCCCCAAAAGAATAATAAATCTGTGATCTGTGAGATCTTTGATTCTTTGGAAATTAACCGTTTTCCTAATTAAAATAGCTACACCTCCTTTCTTTCCTTTTGCAGCTGAAAAGCATTCCTTCACCGCACTTTCCCCTGTGGATAAATGTATTTCTTCAATACATGCTATTGCCGCCCTATGTCTATGTAGAGCTTGCAGTATTTTGTTTGCACTTTATAGGGAATCCCAGGCCATCTACGTTCCAAGATATCTCTTTAACAGTAGCCTACTTTGTTTTCTCCTCCTTTTGGAATTCAAAAAGCCAATCCTACTCTTAGACCGCTGAATATTGCTATAATTTCCCTCTATCCCCTCACCCAACCCCCTCCATTTTCCCTGTTCCCCTCTCCCTCCATTTCCCAATCTTTACTCGCATTTATTCTCTATTCGAGAACATAAGAACATGCCATACTGGGTCAGACCAAGGGATCATCAAGCCCAGCATCCTGTTTCCAACAGTGGCCAATCCAGGCCATAAGAACCTGGAAAGTACCCAAAAACTAAGTCTATTTCATGTTACCGTTGCTAGTATTAGCAGTGGCTATTTTCTAAGTCAACTTAATTAAGAGCAGGTAATGGACTTCTCCTCTAAGAACTTATCCAATCCTTTTTTAAACACAGCTATACTAACTGCACTAACCACATCCTCTGGCAACAAATTCAAGAGTTTAATTGTGCGTTGAGTGAAGAAGAACTTTCTCCAATTAGTTTTAAGTGTGCCACATGCTAACTTCATGGAGTGCCCCCTAGTCTTTCTATTATCTGAAAGACTAAATAACTGATTCACATCTACCCGTTCTGGACCTCTCATGATTTTAAACACCTCTATCATATCCCCCCTCAGCCGTCTCTTCTCCAAGCTGAAAAGTCCTAACCTCTTTAGTCTTTCCTCATAGGGGAGCTGTTCCATTCCCCTTACCATTTTGGTCGCCCTTCTCTGTACCTTCTCCATTGCAATTATATCTTTTTTGAGATGCAGCGACCAGAATTTATGCAGTATTCAAGGTGGAGTTTCACCATGGAGCGATACAGAGGCATTATGACATTTTCCGTTTATTCACCATTCCCTTCCTAATAATTCCCAACATTCTGTTTGCTTTTTTGACTGCCGCAGCACGATTTCAATGTGTTTTCCACTATGACGCCTAGATCTCTTTCTTGGGTGGTAGCACCTAATATGGAATCTAACATTGTGTAACTATAGCATGGGTTATTTTTCCCTATATGCATCACCTTGCACTTATCCACATTAAATTTCATCTGCCATTTCAATGCCCAATTTTCCAGTCTCACAAGGTCTTCCTGCAATTTATCACAATCTGCTTGTGATTTAACTACTCTGAACAATTTTGTATCATCTGCAAATCTGATTACCTCACTCGTCGTATTTCTTTCCAGATCATTTATAAATATATTGAAAAGTAAGGGTCCCAATACAGATCTCTGAGGCACTCCACTGCCCACTCCCTTCCACTGAGAAAATTGACCATTTAATCCTACTCTGTTTCCTGTCTTTTAGCCAGTTTGTAATCCACAAAAGGACATCGCCACCTATACCATGACTTTTTACTTTTCCTAGAAGCCTCCCATGAGGAACTTTGTCATAAATCATGTGCACAGGTACTCCCCTTCGCCCAACCTCATTTATTTTTGTTTAGACCTCCTTCTGTATTTAACCTTTTTATGAATCATAGCCCCTCATTAAAATAAAATAATCATTGTGAGTTTAGCTTTCACATATCCCTAAAGATAATATGCCAAACATAAAAAAAAGAAAAAAAGAATTTTTAAATTTATTCTAACTGCACCCAGAATCATGCTGCATCCCAATAAAAACTAGGTGAAGCAATAAGCAATTCTCTGTTTTGCATCTCAGTCTATAGAACACTTGACCAGACTAACAAAAATCAGAGATCTGCACATTGGACAATCTGTCGCTGTAGCTCCTGAATGCAGTCTTAGCAGTTTTAAAGGCCATCCCTGGCATGACCTAGTTTCCCCTTGTTTTCTTCTTATCACAATATCCACCCAAGCTGCAGCGCTGAAATTTCGACTTCAGATTCTTTCCCCAAGTTCAAGTCTGGATTTTCTACTCAAGAGATCATCTTTGGCATGATCTGCATGCAGTTCAAATTGCTGTTTTCCCTTTCTTCTCTTTTTTTCTTTCTTTCCTCCTTTTTTTTATAAATTGCGAGAACAACTTCTATTCTTCCTCTCCTTTCCTGCTACAGAGCAGAATCCCTCACAGACCTGCCTGGCCAAAAACCATTACAAGCAGTCATCTAGACGCCAGTCACCCTCCATTAATGTGCACAAGATCAGGTCCTCTTCTCAATCAATCTACAAGAACATTTTGAATGGTCCACATGAATAATACCATGCCCAAAACACCTTGCTCTCATGTCCCAAAATAATACAATTTTTTAATCCTCCAAGTAAACATTAGGATCCATCATTTGATCTGCATTGCCAATAAGCAGCCTGACTTCTGAAACTTTATTGCAATAGTACACAATAACTCTTGAACAACAGCAGTAACGTTTAATTGCAGCTTACTTGTTAAATTAAGATGCTTATAACTTATTTATGAACTGGCGAGCTTTCTCCACTTCTTCAAACAACTGAGATTTTCCTTCATACCATATTCTGAGCATTGCAGGATATTGTAAGGTAAACTTAATTTGCTGCTGATGAAAGCTGCACACAGCGGGTGGAATTCCCGATGTTTTCCTGAGACAAGAAGGGAGTAATCTTGGAACAACTTTATGGGAGTATCTTGGTATTTCAGTTCTTTTACCTTTCTAAATTTTTGCATCACTCTTTGTTTATGAGCGAAGCTAAGCAATTTTGCCAATGTTATTCGTGGCCTGGTCTCTCCCTCTTGCCTACTGCCCTGGCAATGCACTTGCTTAGTCTTCAGTTCTTCCCGCAGCTCGGGGATTTTCAGAGCCTCCGGAAGCCATTTCTCCAGAATTTCTGTCAGCTTGGTTTCAGCTACTTCCTCTAGTAGGCCAATTATTCTTATGTTATTCCTGCACGACTGATTTTCTAGCTCATCAGTCTTCCCCTTCCTGTAAATTCAATAGTTTCTCAAGTTTACAGATTCTATATTCATGTGATATCGACTCATCCTCTACCACTGAAATCCTGCCATCCATGTTATCCATCTTAGAGCTGAACCCTGATGGTCGTTTTTAAGTCTGTTATTTGGTAAGATATAGATGACAGCTTCTCATTTAGAGCCGAAACCACCACTTTTTTCAGCTCAGTAATCATTTCTTTAGAGAGGCCTGCATCGGCCGAACATCCCGCTGCAGCGGCCATTTTCCCTTCTCCCCCGCCAATTTTTTATTTTGCCCCTTTAATGGGCATAATGTTAGGCAATTTGTGCATAAATTGGTCTATAGACATATAAACACTCATTGGATTAGTTTTCCTTCCGCTTACAGACCCTTTAAGAGCAATGATGCCACTGATACGAAGGGAGGGTACCCGGAACCTTGAGAAGCACGTCTTCCCTGGCTCACCACATTATGTGACCTCTTCTGAATTTTATTGTATTATTAGGTTCCCTCATGACACAGTTCTCATGAAACACGGCCCATGTCAGGGGACCATCTACCTTGCTATGCTTGCATACTACAAGTCTGCTTAATAAAACTGGAATGAACTTTTGATAAATTGTATGGACATTTGTAATGGTTATATCCTTCGTCTTGATTTGCTGACACACTCTTAGGCTAACCAAAACAGCACTGCCACAGTTTATATGCCAATTTAGTAAGCTTTTATTAATGCCCCTGGTCAGAGCACAGCAATTATGCTGCCATCTTGACCAAAAACATCACTTTCTCCAGAAACCCACAAGTTCTAAGAGAAAGAGTGTGGGTTCTCATAAGATTTTATTTTGCATGCTGTGGTACTTTGCTGCCCAGGTGGTTACTTTAGTAGCCAGGTAAGATTTTAAGAGCCATATAAAAAAAAGTGGCATCTCAAAACTTCACACTTCATAATATTTTATGTTAAATATCATCAAATGGTGAATCTAAGCTTAGCGCCGTTTCGAGCTTTGACTCAGAAAAGAATTAGAGGAAAAAGTAAGAAGGTGCAGGGTCCTCACTGCAGATGGCTGGGGGAGGAGGGGAGGAAAGAAATGCTAGGTGAGACCAGATGATTGTATCCAGTCCCAGGTCCATGTAAACATGGGGAGGGGAGGGGAGGGGAGGGGTGGGGGGATGTCTTCAGGACCCTCAGGCACAAGATTCACAGTCACTCCAATGACTCAGTCTTCATACAACAGATGGTTTTCCAACAAATAAAAGTTTTCTGAAAGGAAACTTGTTCAGTAGTGATGATTTGATAAAGTATCCGTTTATATTAGGGATTCCAATTCTAAGCGTTCATAAAATGCAAATTTAGTGATTAATTTTTCAGGCAATTAGGGGTTTTTGGTGGGTACCATAGTTGTTTATTGGTGTTTTTGCAGTGCAAATTAACATTTTGGCACATTTTTAGGTGGATTCAATTTAATAAGGCATAAATTCGTTTATCTTAAAATGTTTACATGCTGTGTTACAAGGTGAGTGTGTTTGTGTGAGGCTAGCATGAAGGTGGAAAGGTGTGTGTGGCTAAAAGGGGTGGCAGTGTGTGTGTGGCCGAGTAGATCCCTTCCCACTGTATTTTCCCACCTCTTTCACTCCCCATTTCTTTCCACTGCTCATATGTCCTGTACTCCTCCTTCAGCTGGTAGGGCTTGGGCTCCTTGCCGGCCTGATACTCCCATATTCCTCTTCTTGGGCTGGTAGGGCTTGGGCTCCCTGTCAGCCCGCTCTGATGACAGCATCCAACTGCTGCTAGCAGCAGCTGGATGGCATCATTGGAGCACCTAAGGTAGGCCATTTTAATTTTTTTCAGATTACAGCAACAAAAAACCCCACTTTCCCCATTGGGGGTATATTAATGAAGTTTTTGGATTTTAACCAAAAATTAGAATCCCTGGTTATAGTGAATGCATATTTCAGCAATATCATAAATCTTCAACACACTTTCTTAAAGTTCCTGGTCCTATCAGTCAGGATCTCCTTTTGGGAATGACTGTAGTGACTTCTATGCAAAAAGGATCCACAACTATCAATACAATCCCAAAACACTATTTGCCTATGTATCTGACCTTACCAGCCCCACCCACAACCCTCCCCCAAACGACAGCCCGGACAAAATCTGCGAAGATTTAGCGCAATTCTTCAGCAACAAAACCACTAGCCTGATTGCAAACATCCTTAACACCAACGCAAAAACACCCAACCACCCAACATATCCTTTCCCTCCTGGGCTCATTTCAATCTCATTGCATCAACTGAAGTGAAGCCAATCATACGAAGTACAAACCTAGCCACACACCCCCTTGACCTCATTCCAATAAAATTCCTTAAACAAGTCTCAAACATCATTGCCAAGCCAATAGCCGACATCATTAACCTCTCCTTGGAACAGGGTATCTTCCCGGACAGTCTCAAATCTGCAATCATCAAACCTATCCCCAAAAAACCGAATCTAGACATCTCAGACCTTGCCAACTACAGACAAATCTCCAACCTGCCCTTCATGCCAAGATCCTGGAAAAAACTGTCAAACAGCTCTCCGAACACCTAGAACATCACAACATTCTTAACCTGGCTCAACACGGTTTCGGAAAACTCCTCAACACAGAGACACTTCTTCTATCCCTCACCGACTCCTTTCTCAGAGGCCTGGACAAGAACACATCAGACCTCCTGATACTCCTTGACATTTCCACCGCATTCGATACTATCAACCACAACACCCTGCTAACCAGACTAAAAGAAATTGGTCTTTGTGACACCACACTCAAATGGTTTGACTCATATTTCTCCGGCAGATCCTACTCAGTAAGAATAGAATCATCTCAATCCAAACAAATCCCCCTACCACACGGCGTACCCCAAGGTTCATCCCTCTCCTCCACCCTGTTTAACATCTACATGCTCTCCCTCTGCAACCTTCTTTCCAAAAAAGGCCTTACATATTTCTTATACGCAGATGACATACAGATTCTGCTCCCCCTCAAATCATCCCTCGAAAACTCTAAAAACCTGGGTCACCCACCTGTCGGATATAACTCAACTCCTCGCTCAGCTGTCACTCTCCCTCAACCACAAAAAAACTGAAATCCTACACATCACCAACAACGCCAACCGCAATCTCAAACATCAAAGCACAACAACCCTCCCAAACCAACAACTAACCCTTTCAGCAAGAAACCTCGGAGTCACTCTGGATACGGAAATCAACCTCAAAAAGCACATAAACACCATCAAAGACGGATTTTTCAAACTCCAGACCCTCAAAAGACTCAAACCGCTCCTCTTCCCACACGACTACAGAACCGTCCTCCAGACCTTACTATTCTCAAAGCTTGACTACTGCAACTCCCTTCTGCTCGGTCTCCCTGCCGCCACAATCAGACCGCTGCAACTACTGCAAAATGCAGCAGCCAGATCCCTCACAAACAGAAAGAAATCGGACCACATCACTCCCATCCTCAAGGACCTCCACTGGCTACCCATCATCTTCCGAATACAACACAAAGTCATATCACTCATCCATAAGTCACTCCACAACGACAAATTGAATTGGTTAAGCACGCCACTACGATACCACACACCCCAACGAAACTTCCGTTCCTCTAACACTGGTCTTCTCCACATCCCCACCCCAAAAGAAGCACATCTAACCACAACAAGAGAATGCGCACTGTCCCTAGCCGGACCCTCACTTTGGAACCACATTCCAGCACAACTAAGATCTGAACCCTCAACACAACTCTTCAGGAAACACCTAAAAACCTGGCTTTTCCAACAAGCCTTCCTCCAATGATCCTATCCCCCCACCACCACCTTTCTTTTTAGGACCATATTCCCGTTCGACCCTTGTTACACATATTTTTCTGCTTCCAAGACCCATTTCACATGCTCATTATGTTCATTACTTTTCGTTATAAGAACTCAAGTTTCATTAAGTTGCATTAGAACAGATTCGTACCTACTTATATTTATTATATTTTTTATCATGTTGCCTCATTAGAAAGACACAAGAATATGTTTCATTATGTTGCATTGTTAGAAATATGTTTCGCTGTAAGAAATAAGCACCCCTCCCCGCTTATTTCCTTTCCGTTATCTGTAAATGGATGTGACATCACTGATCTAATGTCGGTATATAAAAATGTATAAATAAATAAATAGTGATTCCTATCTGCAAGGCAGCCCTTGTACTTCAGTTTCCACCATGCAGACCGGCTTGAATCTCCTTCTTTCTCCTACTCTTTATTTCTCTTTTTCTGTACTCCTTCCTTCTCCTTTGATTGAAATACCAGGTGGGCACTTTCTCCTCACTCTCCTTTAGATTTAGTACCAGGATGATACCAGTACACCAACTAGAAAGGTTAATGTCAGACTCCTCCTCCACAGCAATATAGTGCAATAAAATGCTACAGGTTCCTAGAACATTTCTAGAGAACCAATTGGCAGAAACAATACAAATTCAAAGAGGGATCTTCTTTGGCAAATGTGGAATCTCTCCAACCGAAAAGAGAACAGAGTGGAGGGGGGTGGGAGGGGAAAAACTTACATCGCCATTCCATTAAGACAGAGGCTGTTGCGCTGGAGGTGGACCCTTGGCCCGGTGCAGGATTGGTCAGACCCAGAGAGTGCCTGCCATCAGGAGGCGGAGCACACAAGAAGACAGAGGCTAACTGGAGATTCGCCAATAACAATCCGGGGTTTCCGCAGGTTGAGCCCTTGGGTACCCAGACAGCCTGGACTTAGGTGGGCCTCAGAGGGTCTCCCGGAGAGGTAGCGGAGAGGTGTGCCCACCATGAGCAAAGGTGTGCGGCTGGTGAAGAATGGAGGAACTAGACCTAACCAGGATCACCGGAGACTTCTGGAATGCAGCAGGAGATGAAGGTCCTCCGGGCGAGATAGGCAGCGCCTATTGGTCCAGGCTGATGTAGGCCATGGGCAGTGTCCAAGCAGGCAGAACTGGTGGTCACAGGAGCAAACAGAGTATCCAAGTGTAGCGCAAGGGTCAAAGCCAGGGTATCCATCCTAGGGTGGTCAGCCAAAGCAAGGGTCAGTTCCACGATCAGTCCATACGTAGTCAAGATGAGCAAAGGTCAGTCCCAGGCAGCGGTCAAGCGTGGTCAGGAGACAAGCAGTGGTCAGTTCCAGGCAGTGGTCAGATATGGTCAGAAGACAGGCAGTGGTCGATTCCAGGCAGCGGTCAAATGTGGTCAGAAGGCAGGCAGTGGTCGGTTCCAGGCAGCAGTCACACATGGTCAGGCAAGCAGAGGTCAGTACCGGGAATCAGTCTGAGAAGGTACGACAAGAGGAGGAATGAAGAGCAGGAATCAGGAGAGACGCTAGAACACAGAGAGGACCACGGGAACACAGGCATGCAGGAGAACTGGAACAAGACAGGAACACAGGAGCATTGGAACAAGACAGGAACACAGGAACAAGACTGGATCAAGGAAGCAGGTAAATGCAGGAACAAGGAACAGCAAACTAGTTACACTGAGGTGTCGACTCGATTGCCAAGGCGAGGCTCTGGGGCCTGGACCTCATATATGCATATTAGTTGAGGTCATCATTAGGTGCCGCGGACTGGCTTCCCGCGCTGGGCCCTTTAAAGGGCCGAGCGGTCCGTGTGCGCGTGCCTAGGGGTGGGGCCGACGCCGAGCCCCAGCGTGAGGAGCGCTGAGAGTCGGAGGGCCCCGATGGGCCTGGAGGTGCCTGGGGGTGTCGCAGGCGAGAGGCACTGGCGGTGGCTGCAAGGGACGAGGAGCTGGTGCTGGTAGATGGGAGCGTGAGGTGAGCAGGGCCAGTCTCGGCACCAACGCGGCCGGGATGCGCAGGAGGCTTTTTTTTTTTTTTTTAACCACGTCTGCCTCTAGAACTCTCTAGGGGTCACTATACTAAATAATGGAGGAACATTCCATAGGGAAAATGCATAAGCACATGGTTCAATCCATCTACTTACTAGGGATGTGCAATCATTTCATATTGTTTTTGAAATGAAAATGCATAAAATTGTTTTAATGTTAATTCTGATATTGGGTCCCCTTCTCCACCAGCTGGTATCTATATAAATAAAAATGTTAAATAGTTTGGACAAAATCGCTAATCTCAGAAACCACTGAACCGATTGCTTTCAAATTTGGACACAACCTTCATTTCGCACACAGGAAGGTTCTTCTGTACTTACATTACAGATGTGTCACACCTGTGACAGGTAAAATAGGTTTAAAAGTTTTTTGAGAAAACAGCGACATCTGCTGGACGTAAGCGCCATCTGTTACACCTTACACTAACACACGCTACACTAATCATTTCGCCAGTCCAGGTCCACGTTTCACTTCCATTTTAACACATTTGCGCACTTTTTTCGCCGGAAGATAACTATTTCCTTTACAGATAAAATACACCCACCACCCTCCTCACAACCCCACACACATGCCAAATTGATTTACTTCCCACAGCCTCCCAACACACACAAAACGACCCTCCTCACACCCCCCCCCCCCCCACATGCCAAATGTATTTACTTCCCAGGCCCTCACAACACACACAAAACCTGACAGAAGTCCGGGAGGCTCCAGCAGGGGGCCAGGACCAGTCCGGGACACATCTCCTGCACTACGGCCGTCAGCTGCCAGCAATCAACATGGCACCGACGGCCCTTTCCCTTACTATGCCACTCGGGGACACCAATGGCAGCAGTAGCCCATATAACATATTAAGGGCGAGGGCCCCTCGGCGCCATTTTCAGGACTGGCAAGCTGGCGGCCCTTTGCCCATACTATGTCAGAGGACCTACCGCTGCCATTGCTCCACCCCACTGACATAGTAAGGGCAAAGGGCCTTCGGGACCCGTTTCAGTGCTCGCAGCCGACGGACCAACGCCAATACATCGCTCCCAGACTGCTCCTGAACGCCTGCTCCACCGACTGACATTTTTATCAGGTCTCGGGGGGTCTGGAGGGTGGTAATGAATTTATTGCAAACATCTTGGGGAGGGGTCACGAGGGGGGGGCAGGTTTCATTCATTCAGCAACTCTGGGGGGGCAGGGGGTGGGCTACTGTTTTTTGCAGGGCTGGGGGGGGGGGGGCAGGAGAGTGTGGGGTGGTTAGTTTAAGAGAACTTTTCTCATAGGGTTGTTTTTTGGGGGAAGGGGGAGGTTCACACACAAATACATACACTAAACTTGCACGATCTCGGGAACGCACCAAAATAGCCCTCCCCAGACCACAAAACAAATTTGGTTAGGCACTCCCCTATTTGGCTACGTAATGCGCACAGACGCCCAGGGACAGATCACATGTAGCACCAACAATTTTAATTTCCCAGATCTTGGGAGGGGGCAGGAGGGTGGGAGGTTATTATTTGATTTAAAGGGTTGGGATTGGGGGTTTTTTTTGGGGTGGGGGGTTCCCACAGAAATAGAAAGACAAAGGTTTTCTGATCTGAAGGGTAGGCAGTAGGCGGGGGGAGGTGACAGTGAGGGGAGGGAGAATGAGGGGGGAGGTGAGTGTCAGGGGAGGGAGAATGAGGGGAGAGGTGAGTGTGAGGGGAGAGAGTTGGAGTGGGGACAGGGGAGGGAAGGGGGGGTGAGTGACCAAGGGGGAGGAGGATGAGTGACTGAGGTAAATGAACAAGGGGGAGGGAGGGTAAAGAACCTAACTCTGCCACTGCAACGCGTGGCCGGGTACCGCTAGTTTTAAATAAAATCATGTGCCATGTGATTACACAAAAAGTCCCCCTGGGCTTTCTCCCCCCCCCCCCCCCCCCGCCAATTCCTCCAAATTCTCTCAGCTTACTCGCAATGATAGGAGTCCAAAGA
Source organism: Rhinatrema bivittatum (assembly GCF_901001135.1). Taxonomy (NCBI): domain Eukaryota; kingdom Metazoa; phylum Chordata; class Amphibia; order Gymnophiona; family Rhinatrematidae; genus Rhinatrema; species Rhinatrema bivittatum. The sequence goes on along the minus strand of NC_042622.1, from coordinate 133,025,601 downwards.
GGGACATGAACAATCCCCAGTCCTGGTGAAGGATTTAAAAACTGCAACGGCTGGCACAAGACCAGTGTTTTTTGGAAATATGGTTCCTACTTTAAAATGGTGTCAGCCTTGGGTCAGTTCTTGCTCCTTTTTGAACCACTACCCTTGTGGGTAATCTGGGTGGAGGTCCAGAGGGGATCTTTTGTGTAATCAGGTGGCTGTTTTAGTGCACATTATTGTAAAATAGTGTGAACTAAAATTGAAATGAACCCCCCCCCCCTCCCTACTGATACGAAATAAAAGAATTAAAAAAAAAAACCTAGTGCAGAACTGTCACTAATACATGTCCTTTCTACAAGAGACAAATGTTCCTGGTAAGGATGCTATGGGTCTTTACAAATGTAAGATAATATTTTACTATGTACGTGGTTTGAAAGGAGCTGCCAAAGCCCTGTATGCTGTGACTGCATAATTTTTTTTCCAATACATTTAGGGAAAGTTAAAGACTGGACAAGTGAGGCCTCAGGATTGCTTTAGGATTCACATAGCTGCTGCATCTTTGGAGAGTTTAAATGGAGAGGAGGCAGATTTCTACTATAAAACTTAATGAATGTATTTCTTGCTAATACAGTCTGCTGGCAGCTAACTAGTCTTGTACTAGTGTAACCCCTGTTCCACTGGCTACTAGAACTTTGGGATATATTCAGGATCAGTGATACAAGTAGACAGGGCTGGGGGAAGCACAAGGTAGACTCGGTGGCTGCCTTCCCAGGAAAAAGATCTAGGCATCATAGTGGATAATACTTTGAAATCGTCGGCTCAGTGTGCTGCAGCAGTCAAAAAGCAAACAGAATGTTAGGAATTATTAGGAAGGGAATGGTTAAAAAAAACGGAAAATGTCATAATGCCTTATCGCTCCATGGTGAGTCCTGGTCACCACATCTCAAAAAAGATATAGTTGCGATGGAGAAGGTACAGAGAAGGGCAACCAAAATGATAAAGGGGATGGAACAGCTACCCTATGAGGAAAGGCTAAAGAAGTTAGGTCTGTTCAGCTTAGAGAAGAGACGGCTGAGGGGGGATATGATAGAGGTCTTTAAAATCATGAGAGGTCTTGAACGAGTAGATGTGAATTGGTTACTTACACTTTTGGATAATAGAAGGACCAGGGTGCATTCCATGAAGTCAGCAAGTAGCACATTTAAGACTAATTGGAGAAAATTCAACATACAATTAAGCTCTGGAATTTGTTGCAGAGGATGTGGTTAATGCAGTTAGTGTAGCTGGGTTTAAAAAAGGTTTCGATAAGTTCTTGGAGGAGAAGTCCATTAACTGCTATTAATCAAGTTTACTTAGGGAATAGCCACTGCTATTAATTGCATCAGTAGCATGGGATCTTCTTGGTGTTTGAGTACTTGCCAGGTTCTTGTGGCCTGGTTTAGCCTCTGTTGAAAACAGGATGCTAGGCTTGATGGACCCTTGGTCTGACCCAGCATGGCAATTTCTTATATTCTTACAGTGCCACAGGTTTTGGAGCAGCTGCCTAGTGCTTCCACAGGTCTAGCTCAGATATCTTCAGCAGTGGAGAAGGCCTCCTGATTCTTCTTGATGGCAGGTCCGTGGTGATTGAACATCCTCCTTCCTGCGCAAGTGGGCCTCCTGGACACCACTTCTTCTTCTGGCCTGTACAGGTTGGAAGTTGGTGGCCCAATCGCTATAGCAGGAAGGAACAAGAGGTATCACCACCAGCCCCATGGGGCCAGAAGAAAGAAACAGGATGTTTGGGGGGGAGAGTGAGGAAAAGTAGCAGGCAGCAGCCCAAAAGTGAAGGAGCAGAAGCAACAGTAATGTCGGCTGGGCTCCCATAGCTGAAGAGAGGAGGAGGAGGAAAAGCATCTGCCAGCCCTACCAATAACAGAGAGATGAGGCTCCCAACTGTTGTGGGGACCCAAAAATGTGTATGTGCATGTGTGTGACAGCATATGTGACTGCAGGTATGTGAGAGTGTGTAAGGATGGAGAACGTGATTTTTTTATCCTTATTTTAATTATTGGGTGTTATGTCTGTTTTGAAATATTTTGAGAAATTTTTAAAAATCTGTATATAAGCTTTTAATTATTAGATATTATTCTATCCATCAGCTGTTTTGAAATATTTATTCTTTTTTATTAGTATGGTTTTACATTTCCTGATTTTATTGCTTGAAATGGTGATGTATCTGTTTTTCCATTGTTGCACTTTCCAGTTCAGTTTTTCTCCATAAATTTCTATTTATACTTTGTGGTCACTTTATTCTGTATTTGCTGAAGGTCTGTCTGTTTTCTGTATGTATGACCGAAGTAATATATTCTGCTAGCATGTTTCTGTGTAGGAATCTATAGCAGCTTGGCTTACTCTGTTTGTCTAATAGAAGGTGTATAGGTGTTTTTGGGCCTGGTGTAACATTGGATTGTTCGTGTTTGAATAATGACAGTTAGTGCTGTTATGGTATGGGAGGTTTATTATATTGTAATTGTAATTCAGTTTGCTCATCGCTTTTTGAGGGCCAAGCCCACACCCAACACGTTTTACAATAGACCTAATACCATACAGGTTCCAAATGCTTTTTTTGCGGGGTTTTCTGGATGGCACCATAATAGTGCATGTAAATATAATATACATATTAGTGATATTTTTACTACAGAATGTACTTTTTCATGTTAAATATGTTATTATAAATGCATACGTTTTAGTGTGTGTGAAGGGAAGGGGCACAAGGCTGTAAGGTTCACCTAGGGCACCTTACATAGAGTTCCATGTATTTTGGGTAATACGTAGAAAGTACTTAGTTGAGGTTCCCGGGGTGTTTCCATGTAAATCTATTGGTGTTTTCCACTGGGGAATTCCTTCAGGAGTTTATGTAGTTCCTTCTGCTATTTCCCCTGCCCCCATCCCCATATATTTTACTCACTTCTGTACTTCATCTGATGAAGTGGACTCTGCCCTCGAAAGCTCATGTCTCAATAAGCCACCCGCCTCGTGTCATTTTTAATACCCTTGCACTGTCTCTGGAAGTAGCCACTCCATGCTCCCTTGGCTTCTTTCCTGATGGGGGGAAAGTTATAGTCTTGAAAGACTCTTAGGCCTTTTTGAGGTTTCCAACACCTTCCGGTAAGGATAACACATTGCCACAGTGTTAAAAAACAGGCCTGGCGTGATTGGGTGTGCAAACTGTGCAATTGCACAGAGCGGCATTCCCGGGGGGGGGGCAGCATCAGGAGCATGGAGAGGCCTATGCTACCATCGGTGGAAGAAGCAGGAGGCCCATGTGGCCGCTAGTGGACCCCATCCCACCGGTGGCTGAAGAATCAGAAAGCCTGTGCGGCCACCAGTGGGCTCCATTACACCACGGTGGAAGAAGCCCATCCTGCACCTACTACTCATGTGCTAGTCCCGCAAAATTAGAATACAGGAAGGGCTAGCACCGCGAGTGTTGAATTATTGCATGGCCAGCATGCAGGAGGAGATGCTGAATGGCTGCGGTCCCCAACAAATATTCAGGCTGGCGGCATGTGTGTGTGTGTGTGTGTGAGTAAATGGAAGGCTGACTGAGATGGGTGTGTGTGTGAATGGGAGTTTGTCTGGGTTGTGTGCAAGTGAATGGGAAGCTGTCTGGGATGGGGGCTGTGAGTGGGTGTGTGTGAATGTGATGCTGCATGGGATGGGTATGCGTATGAACGAGAGGCTGCCTGCGATGCATGCATGTGTGTGAATGGGAGGATGCCTGGGATGCATGCATGTGTGTGAATAAGAGCCTGCCTGGGGTGGGTGTGTGTGTGAATGGGAGGCTGCCTGGGATGGACAGGGCATATGTGTGTGAGAATGGAAGCCTGTCTGGCATTTGGGTGATGTGATTGGGAGCTTGCCTGAGGTGTGTGGGTGTGACTAGGAGCTTGTCTGGGTAGTGTGAGAAAGAATGGGAGCTGCCTTGGTTATATGTGTGTGTGTGAGAGAGAGAGAGAGAGAATGGGGCTGCAGGTGGATACCAACCTGCCAGCAGCTGAAATGAAGAGGGCCCAGGACTGCTGGCAGATCCCAACCAAAGAAGAGCTGGAGATGCCTATGGGTTTGTCTGAGAGGAAGAATACGTGTGTGTGAGCTTATGTGTATCTGTGTGTGTAAATATAAGAAAGAGATGAGAAAGTTTGTGCACCCCACTCCCACTAATCCATGACAATATGAGGGTTACTTCAAATCAAAAGTTCCCAGGTATGGAGAGGGTACATTTTTAAAATCCTTTTTAGTTTTATTTTCGGGTGTTGTTTAATCTGTCTGCTGTTTTGTAATATTTTATTGGTGTTTGGGACATTAAAAAAATTGTATGACAGTTTTTAATTGTTCAATCTTATATTTGTCATCTGTTTTTGGAATATTTTTATTAGCATGTTTTTATTATTATGATTATGCATTTATTTAATTTCTTGATTTTATTGTTGATGTTTTAGGAATGGTGATGGTTCTGGTTTTTATTGTCCCACTGCATAGAGACTGGCTTCTTGTGGTTTCCAGTTCAGGTTTTGTCACATTTATACAGTCACCTGTAAAATAGCAGTATGTATTATTTTTATTCTTTTAGTACTTTTAGTATTTTTACTCACAATTAAATATTAATTTAAAAACAGTATATACATATGATTATCCCAATAATCAGATAAATAAAAAATACATCCCACTTCTAACAGAGTATATTATTGAACTGTGTTACCGTATAAAACTGGCACCCTATAGATAACTTAGAAACCAGACATATTTTGTGCCTAACTGTAAACCTTTGTGATGGTGCATTACTAAACGACGGTATAGAAAAGCTTTAAAATAAATAAATAATAATATTTCTACTTTATGGTTGCTCTATTCTGTATTTGGTGGGGGTCTATTTATGTTCTACATGTGTGACTGAGGTGAGTATTCTCCTAATAGGAAGTGCATTAGTGTTTTTGGGCTTTTGTAGGGTCAAACACACACAACACACGTTACAATAGGCCTAATAGGATTTCTGGTTAGCATCACAGTAGTGTAAATATAATGTAAGTGATATTTTTTACCTCAGAATATTGTACTTTGATATTTTTCATATAAAATGTTATTAGAAATGCATAACTCTTACCTGTGTGTAGAGCAGGCCAAGGGAGAGGTTGGGGTTTGGGCATTGTGCAAGGCTATAAGGTTTGCCTAGGGCACCTACTACCTGGGGGGGGGAAATAATATCAGTTTTCAAAGTTTATCACTGAAGGGAGCTGGGATTTTTTTTGGTTGGCCAGGAACAGATAATGAATGAACAAAGGAGGCACAGCACAGTAATTGTTCGCACAGAGAAGCAAAAAAAACTTGCACCCACCCTGTTAAAAAATAGTATTGTTAAAAAATAAATCTTTTACTGAAATAACTTGGTTGCAGATGAAAACACACAGCAGATTTACTTTGGTATAGTGTATTTTAATATAGAACAGAAAACTATTGGAATGTTCTGCTTTGAATTAAAATGCATAATCGAGCGATATCAGATGCAAGTCCAAGATTGTGGAACTCTATGCCAGAATATTTAAGAGTAATACCTGAAACTGAAGTTAATAATAAATAAATAAATAAGTCTTTAAAAAAAGTATTGACAACCTGGCTATTTAAGGCATTATTCGAAGCAACAAAATGATAAGAGGAATGAATGAACAGCATTTAATACATTGTTCTCAATAAGAAAATTAAGAGGGGACTTTTAAGAGTATTATATATTAATATGCGTCTCATAATTTTGTTAAAAAAATGTATGTATGCTTTATTTTTATTACAATCTATGGAGTGGCGGTATATACATACTTTTAAATAACTCAATAAATGTGCTTTCAATGTGGTATAAAAACTAAACTGCAGATATTCTACTAACCCTGCAGGCTAATAGGGAAAGGGTGATATTGAGCACTGTGATATCAAGATGTTTCTGTAATTAAGAGCATCCCGTCGCAAGGGAGTTTTTTTTTCTTATAAAACCCTTAAAAAACAAGTCAGGAAGAACTCAAACTAACGATAAATATTAAGCGATTTATTGTCTTCCCAAAACATAGAATATTATTTCTGAATTTGGAAACATGGAATTTGTTAATTTCCACAATTAAAAATGAATCGTATCTTCCTCCTTGGCTATTTTACCATTTTTATGGAATATACGATTTTAATTCTTCGTGCCCGCTCTAACTTACATGTATAACCAGCCGGCCAGCCAACTTTTGGAATGGCACGAGTTTAGCCATGCTGTGGCTACGGGAGTGGAGGGGGAAGTCTTCTTGTACGGAATACAGGAAGACGGGCGCCGCCATGATGTGGGAGAACAAAAAAAAAAAAGAATAAAAAGCCTCAAACGTTGGCGCATGCGCAATTTTCGTAAGCGTCTCTCCCCGTGGCCCACGAGCACCAGGCTAGAGACGAAAGTGAGTGCTCGCCGGCGGGCGGGAGGCTGCGAGGTGAATCATGACGTCAGCGGCGAGGAGGCGGGGCTACACTCCGGGCTCCAGCCATGGCTACAGTAGATGCCGAGGTAAGAGAGAGCGGCGCGGCGCCGCTGCTTTATAATCATCCTTACGGGAGGGGGGAGGGAGCGAGTTGAGAGGGAGGAGGGGGAGGGGGAGGGGGAAGGAAGCCGGCTAGTCTTCGTGAGGCGGGAAGAGAGGCGGCCCGGGAGGCCTGCCAGCCCTGCCTCAGCCTAGCCTGGCAGACTCTGGGCGCCAGGGGCAGCCGGTGCCCGTCAGCCTCTTCGAAGGCAACTCTTGAGGTGAAGTGCCTCCCGGGAGCCTGTAGGGGAGGAGGAGGCGCTGGCGGGCCTGTGCTGGCTCGCTTATCCCTTTCGCCGCAGCTGCTCGGCCATGCTCTCTCCCGGGGCCTGCCTCCATGAACGGACAGAGAGGGAGGGAGGGGTTGGGTGCAGAGGATCTTTGCGCTTCACTTTTGTAATTTGTTTTAATTCGCAATAGAATATGTGGTGATAGGGTAATCAGTGAGATCTTCCAGCTCCCTTCGACTGATTAATGGTTGGGGGAGAGCTGCTTCAGCCCCAGGGGTTCACATTGGGTCATTCTGTTTAATGATGAAGGCACTGGAAATCTGTCCATTGTTTAATGCATTTGGAAGGTTGCTTTGGTAGTTTACGCGCTTTTCAGTTAAAGCAACTCTTTTTGCCTGGAGTTTTCTTCTGGCATTTCCAAGCACGTCTAAACTTGATTTGATGGTGGTGGTAGTGGCACTGGCCAAGAGATGTAAAAAGAATGAGAGGTGACCCTGGGATGCCCTTTAATTTTGAAGAGATGGGAGTGAGGAGAGAGAATGAAAATCCTAGTTTGTTTTACTAGGAGATGGAGTGCACTTTTGATAATTAGTTCACTTTTAAAACTTGTGAGAACAGGTGTTGGCATTGGCAGATGAAACATACACATTTATTTGTAGCAATAAAATTTATTTGCTAGCCAATCATGATGACATGACATGACAAAAAATTACTGAAAAAAAGGCCAGTTGGCCCATCCAGTTGAATCGGTTCACACTGCTAAGGAATATATCTCAGATGCTAGTCATAGAAGGTTGGATGATATTAGTCCTTATCCCAGTCAGTTTTGACTGTCTTCGTCATTGGTTCTCTAGCATCCTTAGCAGATGAGCATACAAGTTTCCATAATAAATCCAACATCCATGCCAACTGTAAAGTGCCCCCCCCCCCCTCCTTTTTCCATGTAATTACATTGGGCACAGATTCAGCACGTCACTCTTATGGGTATTTACAAATCTTTCTTTCACAACTCCTCATCATGGTCCAATGTGAGGACCCACAATCATCCCTCAAGAATACACTAGTTCTGTAGATAAGTGCTCTCTATATAGCACATTCATTAAAGACTATTAACAGTGTTTTATACACACACACACACACTCAAAGTACATTGTAATTTTCAAATAGTGCCACAGATTCTCCTTTGGATTGAGATCAGGACTTTGAATTGGCCATTGTAGAACATTCACCTTTTTTATTGTTCAACTACTCCTCTTTTGCTTTGGCCTTGTGCTTGGGATCATCGATTTGCTGAAAGATTAACTTTCTCCCAAGTTTGTTTTTTAGCAGTATCTCCCTGTATGTTGCACCATCATCCATCCTTCAGTTTTAACAAGATGCCCAGTCCCTGCTGAGGAAAAGCATCCCCACAGCATGATGCTGCCAGCCCCATACTGTACTGTTAGGATGGTGTTTGCTGAGGAATGGGCAGTGTTAGGTTTGTGCCACACATACCATTTTGAATTTTGGCCAAAAAAGTATTTTTGTTTTATCTGACCAGAAAATCTTATCCCACATTTTAGCTGGGTCACTGGTGCCTTCTATCAAACTCCAGATGTGCTTTGATGTGTTTTTTTCAGTAATGGCTTCTTTCTAGCCCCTGCAGTCCAATTGTATTCCGAGCTCTTGATATGGTTGACTGGTGCATCTCCACTCCATTCTCCGTCACCGACCTCTGTAGGTCCTTTAAAGTGATTATTGGCCTCTCTGTGGCTTCCCTCACAAGTCTCCTCCTTGCTCTGATGCTGAGTTTTGAGGGGTGGCTTTGTCTAGGCAGTGTCTGGGTGGTATGATTCAGCTTCCATTTCCTCACAATTGATCCAATAGTGCTCACTGGGATATCCAAGCACTTAGATATTATTTTGTAGCATTTTCCTATCTTGTGCATGTCTATAACTTTATCTTTAATTTCCTTAGAATGCTCTTTGGACTTCATTTTCACAGCTTTCCTTCAGATTATCTTTCATCTGTGTAAACTTGGAGCTTCCACAGCATTTTTCAGTGTTTAATTTTATTTTACAAAAAAAAATGCAAAGAAATAATGAATTGTGACTTTGAAAATTTACTTTAACAGCAATTGGTTTGCAATAAACTTACTGTCTGTGTAAGTGTCATTTGATAATTCACACAAATCTGAGTTTTTAGGGGGTTGAATAGTTTTGCAAGCCCTCTCCATATGCTAGCTCTGGGGGATATTCAGCTATTTGATGGAGATTTACCCTCCAGTATTTGATCTTTTGCACAGCTCCCAGTGTCACTAAATTAAAGCTTAAAAATGTAAACTTGTCATGGAAATCTGGAATGAAATGGAGGGAAATGATTTTGCTAAGATGTAAAATTCACTACTGGATCTCAAGTCTCCTTTTGGTAGTGCAGACACCATTTCTGATGAGATTTTACTTCTTTCATCATCATCATTATGTATATCACACTTTTCCTAGAGAATTCAAAGTGTGTTAAATAGGTTTGGTTCTTTTAAGAGTGACTTTATTTTAATTTTCTTTTTTTTTTTTTATCTACTGGTCTTGGATTTAGTCACCTTTCCAAACCCATACATAAGATGAGTTACAAATCAGGTACAATATGTCTTCATTTCTTTCCTGCCTGACCACTCCAGACTGCATATCTAGGCAGCTCAAAGTTACTGATAGATGGGGGGATTTGAACCCTGGATCCTCTGCACCAGAGCCTGAGCAGTGGAGTCAGTCCAAAAATGACATTTCTTATGGCACTTTGAATAACAGCTTATAGCTCCTTTCTGTAATACCCACCAAACTGAGATTATTTACCACCAGCCATGTTAAATTTTATGGCTATTGGAAAATTTTAGAAACTCCTTAGAAATTACAGTAGCCGGTCTGAGGCTCAGTGGCAGCACTGTGCAGAAGGTCCCCTGTTCAGTTCCAGAGTTGGGCCTTCTGCTGCCCGGATCAGCTGGGGATGCTGTGGAAATGACCTTCACAGACCTCAGGGCAGAGGGAGTCCATGCTTAAGGGTGACACCTAGTGGCCAAATTCAGAGTCCATGGATGCAGGATTCCAGAAGGAGCCCTGGTGCAAGACTTCTGGCATAGGACCATCTCTGTAATGATCAGACTAGGTAAGTTTTGTGTGTGGGGAGAGAGAGAGTTTCAAATGAAGGCTCATGGCACCAGACCTGAGCCCTCACTCTGACTGAGCTGGAAGTAGGAGGAAAACTGGCAGGTACAAAAAAAAGTTGCAAACAAGGCACAGTTTTCAAAGTTACAGAATACGATGACTTCATCATGACTAAGTTAGATCCAAGTCTAAGTTAGGTCAACAAAATGCAGTGACCAAAATGACACTTAATAATTTTATTATTTCTATTCAAATGATTTTAAAATCAAACACCTAGTCAATACACACTTTTATAATTCTAAATCTATGAAACTGACTAATTGCACATATGTGCCAGAAATCTGCTTTGGCATTCTATTAATCTGTTTTAGTATTATGTTCAGATGGTAGAAATCATTTTTATGCCTTATTTGTATTCTTTTTACTAAAGCTATAAACCTACTCGGAAACTGGCCTACAAGACCATGGAACTAACAAAGCTACTGTTAACATATCTTATTCAGACATCCTTATGGTGAACTTTAACTATGATTCCAAATAAAGAGATCATAGCCAGAATACTTTAGAATAGCATACTTTGTGTTGTCTTCACTTGCTGATATAGTTCATTAATGGTGGGCTGGGTAATGTGTCATTGTAAGAACAGTCATCAACAAAGCTACAGTAAACTGTAGCTAGAAACAAAGAGCAGTAGATTGTTCATTTTCTGTTTCCAGTTTGCACTAATTACCATGTGTATCTGATGCACTTTGAGATACTTGAATTTTCTCTATCCTGTAATTAAATTTTGATGACTCTTGCTCAAATTTGCAGGGAGAAGGAAAAAAAGATTACATTTCCTTCTTTATAAATCTGTTCTAGGAGCCACCAAGGGGTTATTCCATTTGGGGCACATGCCTTATTATTATGCAAAATGCTCTTTAAAATTTAACTTTTGGCCCAAACCATGTATTGCCATGGAACGTGAGAACACATGGCCTGCAGTGAGGTACAAGGAAATTCATTTGTAGTTCAGTAAAAGTACAAAACTCCACTGTTCAGTATACCAGACCCCCCCCCCCACCTCTTAATAGCATGCATGAAGAGAAATGATGGCATTGGTTAATCTCTGTTTTTTTGTACAAACCAGATGAAAAGGGGTAGGATTTGTTTACCTAACTTTCATAGTTTTCTGAGGGCAACAAAGGAGAAATGAAGTAAGAGTTTATCACAAATTCATCCAAGAATCTGCCTTTTTCTGCCATCATTTACTAGGTTGTAGACGGTATGCTTTCTTTTTATTGTTAATTACTATGATCATTTATAAACTGAAGGATGGTCAATCCAAATAAATAAAAATGCTTTGTCAGATCTGTTCCGCTGGTTATACATTTCTGTATTTAGATTTCAGTATTTGAAATGAAAAAAAAAAATCACTTCAGGTTGCACCCTGGCTCATGCAGGTGTTTCCTTTGAGACATCTGTATCACGGTTGAGTTAAACTCTGCCCAGCCTTCATATATTAACAGGGTGGAAGAGCTTTTTCTTTACCATATATGACTAAAGCATTGATTTATTTATATTACACCTTTCAGGTACTTCAAAGTGGATTACATTCAGGTGCTGTATGCATTTCTCTGTCCCCAGAGGGCTCACAAGAGTGTACCTGAGGCAATAGAGGGTAAAGTGACTTGCTCATGGTCACAAGGAGCAGCAGCAGGATTAGAACTCTGGCTTCCCTGGTTCACAGCCTGCTGCTCTAACTTTTAGGCTACTCCTCCATGCCTTTATGTTTATGTGAGTACTGGTACCACATATTGTAAGAATAAAGAAAAAAAAAGTTAAATCTCATGCAGGGTGGAGAAATAGCTTTATTTAGTTTACTGAGATGATATTGAAGCAAGTATATAGATTGCAGCAGAATGCCATGTTAGTTTTTCAAAGGGACTTTATTAACAACTGGACCAGATATTTCCTTAGAAAAATCAACTTACCTTTTTTTTTTCTCACTCTGTTTAGGTACATAGTAACAGTTCTCTTGCTTTGCAAATTTGCCTTTTTCCCCTTGTGTACTGGTAGATGCTCACTCATTCCTTCTACACATTGAAACGATTGTTCAAGCTTTAGGATACAGATAGATTTTGACTGTTTACTTTTATATGTCAGCACATTTTGAGTATTTGGGTCTGTTGATCCTATTTGGCATGCTTGAAGGCCTATAATAATAGCTCTATATACATAATCTATTTATATACGACCAACTTCTATTTCTATACACCTTCAGTTCTTGGAATGTACAGTCTTGGCATGCACTGATTTTTATTGATTAATTGATGAGTATGAAGAAGCTTTCTTGTTCTTACATCTAACTCTGAGAGATTGTTCTTGGGCCAGACTACAATTTCAGAATTGTAGAAGAGAATTGATATAAGTAGAGTTCTTAAAGCCCTGCACAGAACACCTATCCATGGGGCCGATGTAATAAGCTGTGGTAAACCTTCCACGGGTTTTTGTGTGCGATATTACAAGTGTTTTTCCACACTCAAACGTGTGTATGTAATTGCGTGTTTAGCATAGAAGAAATGTGTGCAAAAAGCTGCGGCTGGTTTAGCACGAGTCCATGCAAATGGTATACAAAGGAGCCAATTAACTATTCATAGGCAATGCAGAGAGCCATGCTTGCAAGGAAAACAGTTAGTGCAGGTTTTTTATGATAGTTTTCTAATGCCTGGGTCAGGGCAGGAGTTAAGTTTAGTGCGTGTCTGAGATACATAATCAATGCCAACTCTCCTACATATTTGAGAGCATATACCTCAGAATATTCCTCAGCATAGTAAGCCATGGCAACTGTAAGTTCTGATTGTCTATTGTCTTTATCCACACCAATGACATATGAGGAATGAATGGGTGCTTTACCGTGTGGAAGGTGTACAGTGTGCCCTGATCTCGAAAGAACCTAAAAAAGTGAAGATACCTTTGGGTGGAGTTTTATTTCTAAATAACGTACCACACATACTTCATCTTTTGTTGTCTTTGATCACTTGCCCGTGTTCTAAGTTTGAAATGAACTCTGCAGCGATTATCAACTGGTGGGTCGCGACACACCAGTGTATCGCCAAGCATTGGCAGGTGTGTTGCGGCTCCCGGTGTCCCACTGCCCAGTTGTGCTTCTCTTCTCCCTTCTGCCTGCCCCCCGCTGGCCAATGGGAAGCCTCCTCCCTTCTGCCTGACCCTGCTGGCCAATGGGAAGCCTCCTCTATTCATTCAGCCCCTGCTGGCCAGTGGGAAGCCTCCTTTCATTTTTCCTGCCCCCACGGGCCAATTGGAAGCCTCCTCCTTCCCCAGAAGGGAGGAAGCCTCTGATTGGCTGGTGGGGCAGGAAGAAGGGGGCATCCCATAGCCCAGGGGTGAGGTGGTTTGAGGGGGGGCCGGGAGGATTGGTGGTGAAGAATTCCAGGCCGGCCGCGCTGAAATTAAATGTGGCGGTGAGCCGCAAAGAAAAAAGGCCAACCGCTCCAGGATTTCCCTCTTCTAAAGAGGTAGGGAGCCAAGATGGAGCAGGGATTCCCCAATGCGCAGTGAGCCCGGTTGCTCTGGGGATTCCTCCCCAGAGGAGCAGTGAGCGTGACAGATCCGCGATTAAAGTAGAAGTGGCACTCAGCCGCGCTGGTTACAGATGGGGCCATTAGAGCTCCTGGCGGCTGTAAAAGCAGGCAGATGTGGGCTGTGGGAACCTGGGGATTGGATGAAATTCAATTGAAATTCAGTTGTTTCACTGGGGGGGGAGGGGGAGAGCCACTCCCAGACATAGGTAAGGAATAAAATTAAACAAAACTCTTCATCTAGGTCCCTAACACGCTTATATTGCAATTATGTTACACTTGCCTTTATTTCAGTAACTGTAAACTTAGTTTGCACTGTGCACAGAAGTCTCTTACCTATTATTATTCGTCCGAGCAATAATGTTCTGAACTGATGATAATGTTACCTGGGATAATTTATGCAATACAGTTTGCACTGTGCACAGATATTCCGGCAGCCAGAAGCTCTCACTCACGCACCTGGGCACCCATTCTACCACACACACAAACGCCTTCACTTGCGCATACAGCACCCAATCTACCACACACACAAGCTCTCACTTGCGTATCCGGGAACCCATTCTACCACACACACACACAAGCTCTCACTCACGCATCCGGCACCCATTCTACCACACACACAAACGCCTTCACTTGCGCTCCCGGGCACCCATTCTACCACACACACAAGCTCTCACTTGCGCATCCGGGAACCCATTCTACCACACACACAAACGCCCACACCCAGGCTCCCATTCTCACACAAATGCCCACACTCAGGCATGTGTGAGAGACAAAAGACACTGGTCAGGGAGGTGATGTGTTTTCTGTGAGTAACTGGTTGTGGGCCTTAAGGCAGAGGACCATGGGGATAGCTTGGTGAGTGCTTTTGGCCTTCAAGGGAAAGGAGTAGGAGAGTTGCTGGAGAGGGTAAGTAAATGTGACTTTTAAAGTTTATTTTTCTTGATTGACTGCCATTTTAATTATTGAATATTATGTGATGTGTCTGATGTTTTGAAATATTTTATTGATTTTTGGACAATTTTTAATTATTTTTATGTTTTTAATTATTGGATGTTATTCTGTTCAACAGTTGTTTTGTAACATTTATTAGTATAGTTTTACAATTATTTCTGTGTGGGGATCTATAGCAACTTGGCTTATTCTGTTTTCCTAATAGGAAGTGTATTAGTGTTTAGGGCCTGGTTAAATATTTGTAGCATTGCCTTTTTATAGGTAGGGTTGTTACTGTTTGAATTCCATAATGCAGCTGTAACTTTTGCACATTAGTTTGTGTGCATTATTGCAGATCCTGGAAGTGTTAGGTGCTATATTTCAGTTTCCATTTTTCCAGTTTTGCACTGCATGCAGAGTGGCTTTTTTGATTTTCCATTCCAGTTTCTGTCTCCATATTTATAATTTGTGGTCTTTCTGTACTTGGTGAAGTTCGGTTTTATGTGTGAGACTGAGGTGAGGTATTTTACTAGCATATAGGCATTTGTATCAGTCTTATTTGTTGTGTTTTCTCAATAGGACATGCATTCATGGTAAATTAGTCTTTTCATAAGAAGGGCTATTGCGCTTGGTAGTAGAGGAAGTTTGTTTTGCTTTTAATGAGATGCCATCAGAACCTGAATATCTTTTTTGTATGGTGAGTTGTATGGGTAATACCCTAGTTCTGCTCTGCACCCATTGATGGGGGTCGAGGGGGTTCCTGAGGATGCAGAGTGCATGTTTACATTTTGCCCCGTGACTGTCACACATGTGAGAACCTCTACTAGGTGTGTCTCTGCTGAAAAAAGGTTGTGAACCACTGGTTTAGTGCATGTTTTACTCCTGGAGGAATTCTTCGCACAAAAACTTAAAATTCTGCAAACTTTTTATTGGTCAAAATAACACAATTTACATGACACTCTTTAATTACATTTTAAATTAATACAGAAAAAAGTTATTACTTAGAGATGCAGAATTTTAAATATTTTGAGGAGAATTTCCTAGAAATTCACTGTAAGAGTGTCCCTTCCACTCGCTCTCCCTACTCCCCTGGCCACTTTGCTCTCTCAGGCCCCAACTCCTCCACCTGCTAGTATCTCTTCCCTCCACCTCTAGGCTCAACTCCTTCCACTCTATTGCTAGTCCCAGAGTTTGACCCCGTTCTCAGTACTGCCCCTCACATAGGCTCCCTTTGTCTCTTCCTCTCACACACATGCTCCATCTCTCTAGTACACACACACACCCTCATACAGGCTCCTTCACTCTCTTGCGCACACACACATATCCCCTCATACAGGGTCCCTTTCTCTTGCATACACACCCTCACAAGCTCCCTTTCTCTCTCAAGCATACATCCTCTCACAGGCTACCTATGTCTATCTCACACATACACAATCCCTTCACACAGACTAGAACCCTCACATACACACGATCCCTTTTTCATACACACCAGCTCCCAATCTCTCACACATATAACACACTCCTTCACAATCTCCTCATATAGGCTCCCTCTCTCTGGCACCTACACTCAAGCACTCCCTCCCCCGCTCTCTCACCTCTCATGCTCTCTCTCACACCCCTCCCCCCTGCTCTCTCATCCTCCTCCTCTCACACCCCCTCCCTCTCCTGTCTCTCTCTCTCTCACACACACACACACACTCTCACACTCTCACTGGGGCCTTCATCTTCGCCGCGAGCAGAGCACGTCCCGCAGATGGCGCACACTCCGCGGCACACGGGGGCCTTCATCTTCGCGTGCTCTGTTCACGGCATGCTGGGGTCTCTTCTGCCATTTTCTGCGCAGAATTTGCAATTGTGCAGTATCCCCCCCCTGCGCAATTCTGCGCAGGGGGGGGGGAATAATGTACAAATTCTGGAAACCTATTTGAAGGACATGGCAAAGTTTAGTCTGAAGAAGGGACTCTTGTTGGGCTTTGTACTACATTATCTTTTTTTTTTTTTTTTTTTAATTATTTGGACCTTAAAAAAGGTATAACATTGCAACCTATAAAGACTCCCAGTTTTTCAGGAGCAATATGTCTGCCAGAACTCAGCCATAAAGGATCTAGCCAAAGTTTGTATTCACAAAAAGAGCAGATTACTGAAAGAGAACATTTTCCAGAAAATTGATGCATAATTTTTCATGGCACATGACAAGTCTAGAGGAAAAACACAGCAGAAAATGGTGTAGCTGGACCTGCCTCTCTCCTGTATCAGTCTTCTCTTTCTGGAAATGCATCATTAAGACAGTTTTTGAAAGGAGGTCCTCTCTGTACCATTACACAAAACTCAATAATGCATCATAGTGGGAACAAAGATGGTTCCTTTAGAGCCCTGAGACATTGCACTCAGTGTGTTCCCAATTAATCCAAGCCAGGCCAGATAAAATGCCTTAAACATAAGAACTTGCCTTATTGGATCAGACTGAGGATCCATCAAGCCCAGTATCTTGTTTCCAACAGTGTTCAATCCAGGTCACAAGTATCTGGCAAGATCCCAAACAGTAAATAGATCTCTTGCTGCTATCGCACAGAGATAAGTAGTGACTATTTCTTAAGTCTACTTGGTTAATAGTGACTTCTCTTCCAGGAATTTGTTCAAACATTTTTTAAACTCAGCTATGCTTCCTACCTTAACCATATTGTCTGGTAATGAATTCCAGAGTTTAATTGTGCGTTGAGTGAAAACAAATTTTTCCTGATTTGTTTTGAATGTGCAAACTCCATGGAGTGCCCCCTAGTTTTTGATTTTTTTGAAAGAGTAAATAACCAATTTACATTTACCCATTCTATTCCACTCATAATTTTATAGACTTCTATTATATCCCTTTTTAGATGTCTCTTCTCCAACAGACCCAACCTCTTTAGCTTTTCCTCTTAGGGGAGTTGTTCCATCCCCTTTATCATTTTGGTTGCCCTTTTCTGTACCTTTTCGAATGCAATTACATCTTTTCTGAGATGTGGCGACCAGAACTGCACACAGTATGTTAAGTGCAGCCTTACCATGGAGCGATACGGAGCCATTATGACATTTTCCGTTTTATTCTCAATTCCTTTCCTAATAATTCCTAACATTCTTTTTGCTTTTTTGGCTGTTACCGCACACTGAACCAAGGATTTCAAAGTATTGTCACTATTACAGTCAGGTCCTTTTCCTGGGCGGTAACTCCTAATATGGAACCTAATATTGTGTAACGACAGTGTGGGTTACTTTTCCCCATGTGCATCACTTTGCACTTGTCCATATTAAATTTAATCTGCCAGTCAAAGGCCCAGTCTTCCAGTCTTGCAAGATCCTCCTGCAGTTTTTCACAATCTGCTTGTGATTTAACAATTTAGAATAATTTTGTATCGTCTGCAAATTTGATCATTTCATTCATTGTTCCCTTTTCTGGATCATTTATATAAAAAACAAAACAAAAACAAAAACAAAAAAAACAACAAAAAAACCAGTCCCAGTACAGATCCCTGACGCACTCCAGTAGTGTTCATTGCCTAACAGGTACACTGTGATGCTGCCATGCTTTTATGCTGAGTCAAACTGGCACATTTAGAGTTTCCAAGACCTGCAACTAAGTTAATGGCTCCCAAAATGTGGGTCCTAACCCTAAATGGGATCACAGAAACAGGGCCACTCTTGCTTTGGGTAAGGTGAGGGTAAGGAGGTGGGGAGACTGGAGAGCTGCTATTTTGTTTTCATCATTGTCTGGGGTTGTGGGAAATTTCAAATATTAAAATGGGGTCACACGATAGAATTTTGGCAAGGGCTGAACTAAACTATTGAATAGAGAGCTTTCAAGCCTTGCTTGGTTATTTCTTCATGGCTAGTAGTATTTTTTTTTTTTTTTTTTTAATATGGTTAGACCCTGTGACTATCCCAGATACATTTCTAATGGTAATGTAGGGACCAGGCTGATGCTTCAGAATAAAAAATATCTTTAGGAAGCTTTGATTGTATGTAGGTAAAATGCATCACTCAGGTTCCAGACAAAAATTACATTAGAAATATTAAAGCCAGTGTCCTTCAATTTGTAATCATTTTTAGATTCAGTTTCCCCATTTAGCTTTACATCTCTAGAAGTCCAGGCAGCAGAATTATGATATGCAAGAGTTAAGGGAAAGATAAGTGAGCATGTGAATAAATGAGAGGCAGCTCTCTTTACTAGGTTTGGTTTTACAGGCTGTTGTCTGTGAAAGACAACTGTCCTGTTAGAGCTGTCTCTAGTGATTTGAAAGGTGATGCAATCCCAAGAATCATCCTGTTCTTTCTATTTCTAGAGGAAGGGATCATTTTATCCTAGTACCATTCTTTCCTTTCTGGCAGTTTCAAACCTGTTTCTCTTTGATACCCATTCAGGCTATGATGTATATCTTCACAAAATTAGTTGAGATCCAAATTTTATTTCACAGTTTTATGCTGCAAGCCTGTTTTAAATTATATTAGTACTGACAACAGATAGGGGCCGATGCAAAATAGTGCGCTCAGGCGCGTGCACTGTTTAACCCGTGGTTTGGATGCGCATCCACAGCCCCTTATGCTATGCACCGCTTAGGAAAATTGGATGCTCATAAACTTGAGCATCCATTTTCCTAACCCACTGACAGCCACCTCTTCTGGGCGCCTGCTGCCATGGAGGTGCTAGGGGCGCACTTTTGTCCCTAGCACCTCCGTGGCAGCGCAACCCCTCATTTAAATATTGTATCGCGCACCCAGGAGAAGTGCCTAGGCGTGCATTAGGAAAGCGGGCGCTCAACACTGAGTGCCCGCTTTCCGCGCTCATTTATTGCATCAGCCCCAAAATTTACTAGTATAACCTTATTACATTCCAAGTGTGCAACTCTCTAATTTTAATTTAGACTCCAACAAATAATAGCAGTTTGAGGTATGTTGACGTTTTGTATGACGTTTGGGTCATTCCATATCAAGTGGACAAGGGGTCCACACTCAACCTCCTCCAAATTGAACACAATTTTGCACGGATGTTCTCTAGGGTCTCAAACAAAATCATACTAAATTTTTCATCTGGATCTCCATTGGTTGGAGAGCTAGAGGCAGTTGAATGGAGGTCACTTCTGAGTACCATGCTCCATGCAACCTAAAATGGCCATTTTGTCCAGGTGCTTCAGCCCGACAACACCTCTCAGGGGCCTGAAATTTTGTGGATTAGTACAACCCCTGGTGGTAAGTCCCAGTTCAAAGTTTGGAACATAATGTGAGCTTGTCTACCTTTTTAAGGGCCAGCAAAGTATGTGAAAAATGTTACAAAAGAAATATAAAGCCTACTTTCACTCCTCATTGCTCCTGACCTATACTTTGAGTCAGGTCCTGACTGGACCAGTAGTCATGGCCCATGCATAAGATTTTCACTAAGAGACTTTACTGGCAACTGGAAGCAAAGATATAATTACATAAAGACATGGTCACTTTTTTAATGCAAATTTTTGTCAATTTTCAGGTGCAATTATCACTACTGTGTAGTTTTTAATTCTTTTCTTTTTTTATGTCATTTGATAGAACATCTTTTTTTTTTTTCTACAAAAGTCGCCCCGTTTCATTTTGGACCCAATCTTGCTTTGGTCAAAATTAAGGCCCCAATGATATGCATCATTTGCATGCGTGGGCATGCTATGTTAAAAAGAAGCGCCTTGCTGTGTAACACGCAGATGAGCTAGAGATGTGAAATTCTACACTGTGGTGAAGCTTGTTGTGCTTACCATGTTTGTAGCTTATGACACATCTTGCTTCAACATACTTTTATAAATGACCCCTCAAAATGGATATTTTATTGTGCTGTGTTATTTACTGCATGCAAGCCTGAACGTGCAGAAGATTCACTTTCACAAGGAACTATGGTAATGTCATGTTAGCAGTGTGTTATGGCAGAGATTTTGGGAACATGCCCTGGCCTGTGACACCATCAGATTTTTCTTTTGGCAAAGGAGGACATTGAAGCAATCAGACCTATTCAGGAATAGAGGTTTAGCAAAGGTCTTAGAGTTGCTGGCACAAGGGAAAATCATCAATTCAAGTCCATTGATGCAACTAAAATTTGCATTAGCAAAATTTCAAATGATGTCACTTCATTCATTGCAACTGTTCTAGAACATGAACATGATTATTTTCATGTCCTTCAAGTATCCAGCTTCCAACCTGGTCAGTATTTACCTCGTGTCTATGATAAATCCTGGTGGATTGGCCATATATGCGAAGTCTCAAATGACGAATGTGATGTCTTGGTCAATTTCTTGCATCCCCAAGGTCCTGCCAGGTCATTTTACTGGCCGCCCCATAGAGACACTTGTGGAGTTCTAGAAGAGCCCATTATTGTTACCCTTGATGCACCCATAACAACTTCATCAGGCAGGCAGTACATTCATAAGCCACTTTCTCATGCATTGATGGGACATTCAAAAGTATGTGCAAGGCAGGAAAAATCACTAGCAGGCCGATACAGTACAGTGCGCTCCAGTGGAGCGCACTATTAACCTGCATTTGGATGCACGATTTTGACGCGCTAGCTTGACCCCTTATTCAGTAAGGGGTAATAGCGCACCGAAAACGCGTGTCCAACCCCCCCGAAACTAATAGCACCCGCAACGTGCAAATACATGTTGATGGCCCTATTAGTTATGCCTGCGCGATTCAGAAAGTAAAATGTGCAGCCAAGCCGCACATTTTACTTTCAGAAATTAGCGCCTACCCAAAGATAGGTGTTAATTTCTCTTGGCACCGGGAAAGTGTACAGAAAAGCAGTAAAAACTGCTTTTCTGTACACCCTCCGACTTAATATCATGGCGTTAAGTCAGAGGTCCCAAAAGTTACAAATAGTTAGAAATAAAAAAAAAAAAAATTTAAAATGGGCCTGCGGCTTGCGGGCTGAAAACCGGACATTCAATTTTGCCGGTCTCCGGTTTCCGAACCTGTGGCTGTCAGCGGGTTTGAGAACCGACGCTGGCAAAATTGAGCGTCGGCTGTCAAACTCGCTGACAGCCGCCGTCCTGTCCAAAAAGAGGCGCTAGGGACGCGCTAGTGTCCCTAGCGCCTCTTTTTACCACAGGCCCTAATTTAAATAAATTAATTTACTGAATCGTGCGCACAGGAGAATGGGCCTCCCGCGATCTTTACTGTATCGGCCTGTAAGTGAATTTTTGTGAAATTTGCAATTTAAGCAATTCTCGTATATAGTGTCTTGGCTTTTCTTGTTTTATGCTTAAATAAAAGCTTGGAAACCTGTGGCTGGTACCTTGTCTGGCTGTCTGGAGTGGTCAGTTTTCCTGATTTGGCAGTGGCTCTGACCAATGCAAGGTAACTAATCAGCATACAAAGTTTTGCACTGACTTTGACTAATTTATGAAAATATGTCTAAACAAATATGTGTCAGAAACTAAAAGTGTGGTAAGCATAGTAAACTGAGCTGTATTGTAAAATTTCACATCTCTAGCTCATTTGCATGTTTCACAGTTGGGTGCCAAAGATGGCTCTTTTTATCATAGTGTATTCACACATGCAAATGATGCTTGTCTTTGGGATTGTAGTTCTGACCAAAGCAAGGCTGGGTCCAAGATGAAACAAGGTGACTTTTGTAGCGAAAAAGGTGCTCTTTCAAATGACATTAGAAAGAAAAAAAATTAAAAACTACACAATAGAGATATTTGTACCCAAAAAAGGTGAAACGTTGCACAAAAAAGTGACATCTTGTCTTTCTGTAACTATATCTTTGCTTCCAGTTGGCTGCAAAGCCTTCAAGTGCAAATCCTCAATGTACGTCACGGGCCATGACTACTGACCCAGTTATGGCCTGAATCAAAGTATACATCAGGAGCAATGAGGAGTCAAATTAGGCCTTAAATTTCTTTTGTAAAATTTTTCATGTAGTTTGGTGGCCCATAAAAAGGGTGGCAAGCTGATGTTAGGTTCCAAACTTTGCATAGGAGCTTAGCATGAGAGGTTGTAATAATCCACAAAATGTCAAGCCTGTAATGGGTTGTTTGGCTGCAGTGCCTGGGCAAAGTGGCCATTTTGTGTTGTGCGGAGCACAATACTCTTAAGAGTGACCTTCATTCAGCTGCCTCTCGCTCTTGAACCAATAGAGATCTAGCTGAAAAAGTTTGCATAGTTTTGTTTGAGGCCCTAGTGAACATCCACACAGAATTTTATTCAATTTGAAGGAGGCTGAGTGTGGATGATTTTCTAAAATGGTCCCATTTGTGGTATGGGTGATGGGATGATAGGTATGTGATAATTTAATTTTTTGTAGTCTGAAATTTTTATTGAGGAAGTGCAATGATAGAGTCAGTCCGAAAGGAAATGAAGAAAGTGTGCATGGGGTAACTTGCTGGTGCAGCAGTTACTATTCTTAGAAGAAGGTGTGGAGATTACTAACCTTAACTGATAAGTCTTGATGCTTTTAATGCAACTACAACATTGTTTCCCACTTCAACGGCAGGGGGGGAATGGATTCAGACAACAACCAAGAGGGCCCCGACGTCTATGGTTTGAGGTACTGATATGTAGAAATAAGGGGAAAAGCAAAGGATTGCTTCTACAGCCAAGTCCATAAGCAAAGCATGTCAAGCAGTATTGTCTGAATTTTCAAGAAAGCTCATCACTTAAAAAATGTTGCTAGCTGCAATTTTTACAAGTTGTTATAAGGTTTGAAGTGACAGTTAACTACCCTTAACAGAAACATGGGAGTAACCTGCACAGAGTGGCAGTTAATGCCCTAAGAAGCTTGCTGAGCAGACAGGATGGACTATTTGGTTCTTTTCTGCGTCATTTGTATGTTCCTATGTTTCAATGCCAGTAACATATAAAGACAAAAAAGAGAAAACATTACTATTCAAAACTGTATACAGTTCAGTGTGACCCCAAACTACCAATCTCAAATACACATATAACTATATAGGCATTTTAACTGTGGCATCCACCCTCCCTGTTTTAGACTGTTCCCTTTTACCATCTTCCCCCTTCACCCCCTGCCTAAGTCTAATCGATCTCTCTCAAAATCTTTCAAAGGCCATTCCCCCAACTAGACAGGTATATGATTGGAAAATGAAAACAATAACCATATTTTAGTCTTACCCCAAATTGTCCAGAATGTCAAGGATTGGTTCCAGTTTGACCTTCTCCATCAGGAGGTTCTTTCCTTTCTGTGGGCAAATGCCATAGAAACTATCCCTATTCAGAAAAAGAATCAAGGATCATGTGCTTAAGAACTTCCTCATTCCCAAGAAGTCAGAAGGTTTTCATCCTATTCTGGATATTTGGGACTTGAATAAATTCTTGAAGAAACTAATTCCTTAGCCACCATTCACCCTTTTCTCAACCAAAAAAACTGTCTATACTCCTGGATCAAAAAGATACTTACACTAGCTTATGAATTCTCCTCACTCGTGAGTTATCGTCGTACTGGGACCTCAGCACTTTTTATATCTGATTCTGCCTTTCGGCATCTCAGTGTCTCACATAATTATCACGAAAAGCCTCACAGTAGTCACAGTATATCTATGTAGACTGGGAGTCTGTTTTTTCATATTTGGACAACTAGATTATAAATAGTTTTTCTCTATGAAATGCATCCCTCCAACTCAACATTTAGTTCCTGGAAGCCATGGGATTTGTCATCAGCTATCCCAACTAAGCCTGGTTCTGTCTCTGTCTAAATGTCATAGGCACTCTTTTTGACACCACACAAGGAAAAGCTTTAATACTTGGAGACTGGGCCAACAAATTGATCGTAGGCATTGATTTAATTCACAGAAAAATATCTGCTGCTTCCATACCAAGAACGAAGGAACGTGTGAGGGCTTCAGCTCATGTAACACCTTTTGTACTTCTCCTCTTGCGACTGGTCCTTTGGGAAGGAAAGTCCTAAATGACTCCATGACTATCCTTTACAATTGCTGTCTCACAACTTTTAGATTGTTCTGTCTGCTGATAGTTGAACCAGGCCAATTTCAGCCAAGATCTGCCTTTTCAATTTTCCTCGTAGAAAAAAGACCCTTAATATCATAACATGTAATCTCAACCTGAACAATATAAGACCTGTTAGATCGATGTCTGATTTGAAATATGTGATGCTGAGTGTACCTTCATACGATGCTGCTCAATAATTCAGCTATCGTGTCTATGAGCCTGAAACAAGGCTTCTAAATCATTAGGTACCTCAGTGATGCTCTTTGAAATGTCCACATCCAAATTATTATAATGATGGTAGTAAACGTGCCATTACTGTCACTTATCTTATATTCAATCTGTCACAGCCGTTTCGGAGACTGGCTCCTTCATGAGGGGCTGGTTCCTTAAAGAGAGACTCTTGGAATGTAGATTGTTACACAATGGCAGCTGTCATTCTTCAAATTGTGGACTGTGTCACTAAATACGCGGTTTGTGGAGCTCCGTGCTTAGTGACCGGCTGCTCCTGCGGCGGCTGGGTTTTTTGAGGATGGGCTTAACCACAGCTTGTTTTAGTATGTCGGGGACCAAGCCTTGTTCAAGGGAACAAGACCAGTTTTGAAATAACCTGCCTTAGTTTCACACACAAGTGCCTAGTGTGAAGTAACTATTTAAAATATAATCATATGACAGAAAATCTTGTGTGTAAATAAATGAAAGTTGCATCCGAAGGTAGTGTGCTGTTATTAGTGCAAATTAAGAGAACCCTACATGAGTCATGTTTTGCTAGTCAAGGCTGCTTCAGAAGAATAATCTCAAAATTTGGTTGCAGCTTCCATTTACAGTCTGAAGTTAAGATACATTTATTTTTCAGTTTTGTTATGTGATTAAATTTAAAATAGTCATTTGAGGCTAGGCTCCTGTGTGTGTGCACTGAAAAATAGAATTTAAAAGCCCTGCGTGCACCAAAAGCGGGAGATATGTGCATGAGTTGGACCGGTGCGTGCTGAGCGTATTTTATAAGCCACCCATTGCATGTGCATATCTCCCTCTGCGCGCAAAGTGAAGAATTTCTAAAAAGGGGTGGGGCGTAGAAATGGTCTGGGCGGGGCATGGGTATTTTGGGGCTGGCCAAAAAATGTGTGCACAAATACTTATGCGCACAGGCGTGCGTCGGGGTCCCCTGCTGCGTAAATTTACTTTTAACCTATCTGAGGATATGGCTCAAATTCTTCTAGCTTCTAGAAAGGATTCCACAAGGAAATCATATGGTTTTAATTGGAGGGAGGGGGAGGTTTGTCTTCTGCATGAGGGAAAGGTTCTAGACCCTTTCTCCTGATCCACACAGAAACTGACTATCTTCTATAGCTTTCAGAGTCTGGTCTGAAGAATAATTTGCTTAGGGTTAATCTCAGTACAACTAGTGTTTATAACCAATTTGCATATCTAGTGATATGAGTTCAGCTTTTGATATAGTAGATCATTTATTAATCTCTAGATTAACAGAAATTTGATTGGCTGATGTGGTGTTGAGATGGTTGAATCATATTTGAGTGGTCTTACTTTTCAAGTGAAATGGATTTCAGAATTGTCAGACATAAAAGAACTGCCTCAGGGATAAGTTTCAGTCCCCATTCTTTTTTCTCCTTTTTTATAATTCTTTTTATTAATTTTTCAATGCACAGAACATACATAACTGAACATTTAAACAGCTAGATCAATGAAAGTGCACAATTAACTGTCCCTACAAGACTCCTGTTACATCTTACCACCTCCCCCCCTCTTGTTCCTTCCCTACCCCCCCATCACCCCATCTGAGGGAACTGCAATTTACAGGAAGCCATATATGAGTACATAATAGAGTAACAGCCAAGATAGAGTATGAAACTGCAATATTTATTTTATTTATTTAAAAACTTTTCTATACTGTTGTTTAGTAATGCACCATCACAACGGTTTACAATTAGGCACAAAATAAGTTTGGTTTGGTTTATAAATTATCCAGAGGGTGCCAATAAATTTTTCGGTTACTTGTTTCAATAATATATTCTATATGGAAAGTGGATTGGGATTTCCATTTATATTATTAATAGGATAATCATATACATTCTATACTGTCCTCCTCTTAATTTAATACTTAATTGTGATGAAAATAATGAAGTAAGCAATTATGTGTGTAGGTGTTCTTATTCATCGACCTCACTGTGAATGGCTTTTTTGAAGAGCTATGTTTTAAAACTTTTTTTGAAGAGTTTTAAATCTTTCATTAGTCTTAATTCGAGAGGTAATGCGTTCCATAATATTGGCCCCGCTAAAGATAGTGCTCTCTCTCTAACTTGGGTCAGTTTTGCTGTTTTGACCGAGGGTATGGTTAGTAGAGCTTTATTGGACGATCTGAGATTTCTCTGGGGGATATGCAATCGTAGTGCAGTGTTTAACCAGTCGGCATTTTCGTCATTGATTAGTTTATGAATTGTGCATAGCTTTTTAAATTGCACTCTTTGTTCTATTGGCAGCCAGTGTAAATCGGCAAGAGTTTGGGTGATATGATCTCTTCTGCCTTTTCCAGTAAGTATTCTGGCAGCCGAGTTTCTGTAGTATTTGCAGTGGTCTGATTGTTGTATATGGTAATCCTAGGAAAAGTGTGCTACAATAGTCTGTGCTAGCGAATATTAGTGCTTGTAGTACTATCGGTATCCATTGCTGGGTGTCAAGAGTAAAGGTTCAGTCTGAAGATTCTTGGAATGAATCTTGTTTGTCTTTAGGTAAATGTTGAATAAAGGGTCTCCATAGTTTCATAAAGGCTTCTTTCTTATGGGGAGATGACAGAAGCCATGTGCGATGTTCATTCTGATGCAATTGGACTATCTCGGATAACCAAAAGTCTATTGTCGGCTCCATCGTCTGAAGCCAATGAGTCAGTATACATTTCCTCGCTAAACCCAATGCTTTACATACCAACATGCCACTATTCTCTCCAATCTGAGTTTGATTCTCCCATACCTAAAACTGCCAGTGCTGCCGTGACAGTGGAGGGCCCTCTATAAAGTCTGCCAAATAGTGACTCACTTTATTCCAGAAGATTTGTATTCGGGGACAGGACCAAAGACCGTGAGTCAGGGACACTGAGGGTGCAGGGCATTTAGGACATGCAGAACTTGGGGCTATGTGCATTTGATACACACGTAACGGTGAGATCGTGACCCTGTGTATTAAACGTAGAAACTGTTCCCGGCCTGTGGCTATTGGCATGGCTTTGTGGAAGAGTTGAATCGCCTCCAGGAGGTCATCTTTATCTAACTTGACATCTAGGTCTCTACTCCAGAGCTCTGATAGCACCCCAATCACATTGCTAGGTACTGCATCTTGTAACACTTCGTAAAGGGAGGCTAAGGGATGTTTCCGTGCTTTAAATAAGAGTAGTAACCTCTGGAAGGGACCTGCTTTCTCTCCGGTTTTCAGATTCCCAAAGCTCTTGCTCATAAAACTGGCTACTTGAAGGTAGTATAAAAAGTCTTGGGGTTTCCACCCCAAGCGCTCTTGGCACTGAGTAAAAGTAAAAATTCTTTGGGTCTGTGGGTCTATAAGATCCGCAAAGGTGCCAACGCCCCGCTGTTGCATGTTTTGAAAAACCTGGCCTCCTGGGCCCAGGGGAAATGTAGGAGTCCCACACAAAGGTAACAATAATGAGGTCTGCCATGGTAACATCATGCGTGATCTCATGGCACGCCAGCAGTATCTACCATAAATTACTAGGGTATTGTCTCGTAGTGTAACTGGGAGTTTTTGGGTGATGCATGAAGTATAAATCGTAAGTCTAAAGGAGCGCCAGGCAGCTGTCCAGGACCGTGTCAGAGAAGCAAACTGACCCATAGAGCCAGTCCCCAACTGAACAGTTGGCACATGCCAAGTTATAGAGACTAATATTAGGGAAACCCCAACCGCCTTGTGAGACTGGAATTATCAGTTTCCTCAAAGCTATCCGCACTTTCCGGTTGTGCCATAAGAAGGCGACACAGATGCGATGAAGGCTCCTCATATCTGTGGGGGACAACACTAGTGGCATAGTTTGTAGTAAGTATAGTAATTTGGGGAGTAGCGCCATCTTAAAACAGCGCAATCCAGCTAAGGAGAGAGAGTGGCAGCTCCATCCAGCCCACCGTCAATTCTTATCTTCTCTACCACTGGAGGAATATTCATGGCATACCAATGAGCAGGGTCCCCTGTTATATAAGTTCCCAAATACTTAAGCAAGTTATCCACCCAATGTAGAGGGATATCGGGCCATGTGGAATGGCGATGACCCTTGATATCTAGCACTTCGGATTTATCCAGGTTCAATTTAAGACCTGAAAAGGATCCAAAGTCTGAAAACGTCTGTAAAATGACTGGGAGCAGAATGGATGCTTGCAGGACAAAGAGCAAATAAGAAAAGTGTTGGGTAATATCAGTCCGGCCCTTGTGGTGGTGACATCTAGGAGTTGCCGCAACCTATGAACCAGTGGTTCCAACAATAATATAAACAATAATGGGGATATTGGGCATCTGTCCCCATTCTTTTTAATGTTTTTATGACTCCATTGGCAACACTTCTCAAAGTTTGAGATTTTATTGTCATATATACTCTGATGATATACAGTTTGCTGTGTATATACAATCGAATACACATGAGAATTTAATTAAGGTTAATCAGTGCCTACATTAGGTGGCAGGATGGTTTATGTCTCTTAAACTTAAGGTTAATCCTCTTAAATCT
Organism: Rhinatrema bivittatum; assembly: GCF_901001135.1. Lineage (NCBI taxonomy): Eukaryota > Metazoa > Chordata > Amphibia > Gymnophiona > Rhinatrematidae > Rhinatrema > Rhinatrema bivittatum. The sequence continues at coordinate 132,996,471 of NC_042622.1, read as the reverse complement.
CAGGGTCTCAAGGAGAGGTAATTCACCTAATGTTAGCTCTTGAGTCAAAATTTTTGTTGTTAAATTGACTGTGCTACTCAGTAAGCAGTGTTTGTTCGAACATCTTATTACTACTTATGTTACATTTGATGACCACTTTTTTTTTTTTTTAAGAAATATGATTTCCAAAGTATAGTTCATTCTTTAATTCTTAGTTGTAGACTATTGGAATGGGCTCTTAATTGGGTTACCTGTATTGGCAACTAGGAGGATTTGGATAGTTCAAAATACTGTGGCTGATTATTTTTGGTTTTAAGAAATATGATCATGTAACACCTTGCTTGATTGAGTTACACTGGCTCCAATGTTGTATTTGGTCTTTAAGGTCATTCATATGAGTTCACCTGGTTATCTGGCAGATCTGTTAATTCCATGAAGTCCTGCAGCGCAACAATTTTTTTTTATATTCCACCTTTCAGACACTTCAAAGAAAATTACTTTTTATTTCTAAGTTTGCCTGGGCCAAGTGGGTTGAGGTTGGAATACACAGAGCTGGTCGTATTTAGCTACCAAGGTCCTCTCCTTTCGATTTCTTTACCTGTGGAAATTTGTAGAGAGAATTATGTTAAATTTCAAAAGGCTATTAAAGTCATTTTTTTTCAATAGGCATTTATCTAGATGCTATGAATAAGTGTTGTTTGCTATATTTAATATATCAGTATTTTTACTTTTTAAATATTTTTGATTTTATGATTGTATATTTGTTTTTATTGCAAACTGCTTTGATATTTTATGACAGGTGGTGAAAGAAATAATAAAACTAAACTAAATTTCATCTTAACCAGTCAATCGTCCTACCAACATCTTTCTCTAGGACACATGTCCACGAAGGTAAACAAGCTTTGTACAGTTTGGATTGCAAAAGAGTCTTCATATTCTATCTGAAGCTTACTGAAGCCCTTAGAAATTTCACCCAATTTTTTTTTTTGTTGTGTTTGAGGCATTGTGGACCCTTGGTTGCAATAGAGATGACTCCGCCCATGGGGAGCCCCGTGGGGAACCACTGCGATTAGCAGACACAGAATGGATAGAGTCTTTATTGTACTGCTGTAGATGGATGGTGAAAGCAGGAAGGTAAGGCACTGATCCACGAAGTGCCAAGTACGTTCAACAGGCTCAGAAGTATAGTCTCACCCAGATGTTCACGATAGGCGGGAGCCTGCAGTGCGGGTAACGCCGCGGCTGGTGGGTGGAGTAGGAGCGCCGGATCGAAGAGGTACTCACAGAATGAAGGCGTCTTCCTGGTGGTAGAATGTTGGGACCAAAGGTCCGTGGTGCAGGATATAAAGGTGAATAGGCCCTCGAGGAGCGAGTACCCAATGGTCCAATATCCTGAAAGTAGAATAGAGAGAGAGAGACTCCCGAGGAGCGGTTGTCTTGGTGAGGAACCCCGAAGGGAAGTTGGAAGCGAGAGACCCCCGAGGAGCGGGTGTCTAGAGCTTCTACTGGAGCGAGGTCCTTAGTGTGAAAGCGGCATCTAAGCGTGCAGCTTAGAGCAGTCAGAATAGCAAAGCGAAGTCTTTGCTAACTCAAAGTGGTGGCGGAGGCTAGATATACCCAGAGGTACTGACGTCATGCGGTGGGGCCGCCCCTGAGGTTCCCACCATGACGTGTATTTGAGCGTAGGAGATGTGCGTGCTCGCACCCTAGGAGGCAACGGGAATGAGCATGGCGGATGGGGACGCCCATGCTGGTTTGGAAACGCCGAGGCAGCCATCTTGCCCAAAGAGAGTGAAAGGGGAGAAAAAGAGGTAAGGCAGAGTGGTCGCAGCTGTCTGCGACCGACGGATGCAGCATTTTTCTTTTGACCCCAACACACTTGGAATTGTTGTTGCCAAGTGCATGCTCTCTCTCATATATTTTTTTTTTTTTAACACTTTTTAGTCAACTTTGGTCAACTTTTTGGCATACCAAATAATCCAGATAGCAATATCTTTATATAATTAAATACAAATATTCAGACATTAGCATTGACAAACACAGTTAACAAAAATTATTTAATACAGCCTATAACCCCTCCATCAATATTTATACAAAAACCTTTCGGTCCAACCCATAATACTGTCGAAAACATCCTCAAATCCAATTATATTTGAAACTTCCCCATATAATCCAAATCTCAGCCTCTCAATGTCCGATATTTCACGTGATTGCCTATGGCAATGATCTAGACATGGATTGAATTTCCAATATGTAGCTATAGTGTACAGCCAGTAGAAGTTGAAAGACTACACCTTTCTGTTGCAGAGGAACCAACAAACCCTCCCATCTTCCAGATAGTCCTAGTATTGGTTTTAATTTGAAATCATGTTCTATAATGTTTGAGATTTCCTGAGTAACCTTGGCTCAAAACTATTTTATACCTGATAGTCCCACCACACATGTTTATGTGAATCAACTGTCCCACAGCCCCGTCAGCAGAATGAATCTGATTCAGGAAGTAATTTAACAAAAAAGGTAGGTCAATAAGTTCTATGTAAGGAGCATACCATTAATTCCACTTTTTTACGAATATATATACATATACACACTTTGTTGATTTCCAAATCCCCCTCCAGTCAATTTCATCCAAGGTATCCCAAATCTGCATTTCATGTCAGTCAGATATTGTAGAATGTTAACTCCATATTTAGCTGCCATAATACCTCTCTATATCAATGAAATATCCTTTGGAGATTTATCTAATTTACTAAAGATATCCTCCATCCCATCACGTTCTCGCATTGGTATTTTAATGTCTAAAAGATGCTCTAAAGCCCTTCTTAGACGAACTACTGAGAATATCAAATTCTGTCCTAAGAGTCTAAAAAGATTTAATACCATTTTCATTCCAAAGCTGTTCCACAAAAATAAGACCTTTAGCTCTCCAATCCTCCATTTCTAGGAAAAAAGTACTTTCTGCTATAGATGCTTTCTTATACAATGGAGATATTTGAGAAATCAACTCATTTTCCCGGCCTAAGAACCTCCTGACTTATGTCCATGCTTGTATGTGCTAGAAAAGGACTATTTCTACAGCTAGATTTACTCAAAGGAGCTGAAGCTGGTAAAAATAACAAGATGGCGGGTTCCACTCAACTGTGATTTTTCATAGATAACCAAGCAGGGTCCAGCTCATTATAAAACTGTGCCAGTCTCGAGGCCCAATACTAAATCTGTAAATTAGGCCAGGCCAAATGCATTCTTTCTAATTGAATAATAGAATTGTTATTTCTAGGTAGGTTTAATTCTGGGTGGGCATGATTAGGCTTATAGTGGTAGAGCCATGGGGGCATCAATGGCCCATCTGAGAACGACCTCCTTTTAAGAGATTTGCAAAGCTGCAACATGGAACTTTTTCTAAACATTCCCATCCCATTACTGTTTAGGTATAGACTCATGGTGCGACAGTAAGTTTGGTCAGTCTATACTGCAGAGTCTGTTTGAGGTTTAGAATACAACTTCTTCACCTTAGGGCCTGTTATTTCTAGATTGCCCCCTTAAAAAAAAAAGGCTTGTTGCCACCTAAAGTAGTGCTCTCTATTGGCATTGTTTTTTTTTTTCTGGTTGTATTTTCCCTTTTTTTTTTTTTTTTTTTTTAAGTTAGGTGCAGCCTGTAGCTAGGGATTCCCCACTTGTGAGTACGATTACATTACATTAGACAGAAGGTTGAAAGCCCTATGTAAGCTATCCGCCTCCCCTTGGAGTTGAATCCTACATTAAATTTTAGCTATTTTAAGAACTGAAGGGGTCCGGCGGGATGGCATGCACATGCTCAGTAGGGCATGCCAAAAGTGTCTAGAAGCATTGTAGTAATCTTCACCAGCCATGCTCCATTGGATTACATCAGCCACCTGTGAAGATTTGAATCCTGCTGTCCTCTGAGAACACACACTAGTAAGGAACTTTAGCTTTTTTTGTACTCTGTCTTGTAGAAAAGTCCATACAGTCCTCTACATGTTGATGGAGCTTTGTGACACACCCTCCTTCCTATGACTGTCAAGCTAGTGCAGCCCTGCTCGGACCAGGTTGTAAGCATACAAGCAAAAATACATTTTTATCCTGAGACCACCATCGTTATACACTCGGTTAAAATTTATGCAGCAGGGCCAAGCCCAGTGGCTCAGTACAGTGCTGCACACTGCTACACAGAGGGTCCTTGGTTTGATTCCTGGGTTAAATCTTTCTCTACCCAGATTGGCTGGGGATGCTGTGGGGGCAATGTTCATAGCCCCTGGGTTGAAGGGATTCAGTTCTCATGCAGTGGCAACAATTATTGGATATATTTAAGGCCTGTGACTGCAGGGTTCCAGAAGGAGCCCTGGTGCATGGCTCCTAGCTGAGGACTGTCACTGCAATGACTGGTCTAAAGTTAGCTGGAAGAGGATATAAAATGGGGAAAATATCCCTAGGTAGTTGCAAATGAAGGCTTATGACATTGGATCCCAGCCCTGGTTCCGACTGAACTGGAAACTCAAGCAGGAAGAAACTACCAATTAAAAAAATAATCCTGCAACAAGTTCTTATACAATCATCTGACTATAAATCTTGGCTTAAAATTTTATTTTATATAGAACAAGGCCTCCGTTTCATGTAGGAACATCTCCAAAAGTGGGCTTGAGGATTTTACTTAGGCAACCAACAAATTAGCAAGGATTTTATTTTATGCATTAAGATTTGAAAAAGTCTTTACCTTAAAAATCTTAAAAGTAAATGCATGATAATATGGTTAAACATTCATGATAAGAATGAGTAGTATATTAACATTTTGAATTTGATTTCATCTCTTTTCAGTTGCCATGGTAAACTGAGTACCAGTTCTTTTTGTAGCATCTTACACCTTGCTATTAGAGGAATTCTTAAATGCAAAAGCATAGGTTGGTTTATTTATTTATTTGGTTGGACGGTCTTCTCGGCAAAAGCAAAATGTTCATACTGCTGTTTTTTAACCTTTGCTTAATTTTGAGGTTGAAATTAAATTACCTTTAATTATTTTGCAAATTTTCAAGGAACAGTCTGATCCATTCCTTGTAGAACCCGTCACCAAGTTGGTCCTATTCAGTTTTAAAAAGGGATTGCATTTATTGATGCACTGTCTGCAAAGCAAGCTGCCTTGTTCTTTCAAACCTGGACTGTTATGACAGAACATACATTCCTAACAATCTGTCTTCAGGGTTTAGTAGGACTAGATCTAGAATTAAAGCACTTAGAAATCAGAATATTAATTTTTTTTCTGTCCAGTGGAATGTATTTGAAAAGTGCTTCATTAAATTACATACTTTGCTCATTGCACATTCAGAATAACTGCTTTCTAATAGGTTTAGCACAAGCTGCAAGTAAGACCATGAGAAATATACACCAGTAGTGTACAAAATACTGTTTTAACAGGTCCATTCTGTTAATATATATATATACAGTCAGTTTACTAGTTCTTATAATAATTAATTCTAATTAGGATTAGTCTGTTATGAAATCTACAGTTTGCTTTTTTTTAACCTGGCAGTTTCCCCCTGCTCCTCCTGTACTTCCAGCTCAATCGGAACCAGGGCTGGGATCTGGCACCATGAACCTTAATTCACAACTATCTGAGGATTTTATTCTCTATTTTAGTGGTTCTGAACCTTTCTTCGGTCGGGACGCACCTGATAGATGGTTCTCACGTGTGTGACACACTGCTCATTACAATTTATGGCGGAAATAAATAAATAAAAAAAAGCCCCACATTACTTTTATTGTTAAGAATGACACAAGGGAAAAATAAGAGTACTCTCTCTGGACATAAATTATATAAATATTAAACCTCCTATACCAGAACAGCACCAGCTTCCAGCACTCAAACAGTAACCACCTTACGTAAGAAAATGCAGCACTGAAAACATTACACCAGGCCTTAAAACTCCAATACTTTATTAGGAAAATGGAACAAGCCAGGCTGCTATATAGCCCTATCTCGAAACTGCATGCAGCAGAAAACCTCACCTCAGTCACATGTGCAGACCCTCACCTGACAAAGAATAAAGAGACCATAAAGCATAAATAGAAACATGCAGACGAAAACTGAACTGGAAACCACAGCAAGCCAGACTCTCTGTATGCAGTGCAACAATGGAAAAAGAGAAATCACCAGTCCTCATAAAATAAAGCAAGAAATATAAAATCAATAGCAGTAAAATCATACTAATAAAAAGAACAGATTATTTCAAAACAGCTGATGAATGGAATATTCAATAATTAGAAACTCATATAAACAATTTCTAGACACCAATAAAATATTTCAAAACAGCAAACACAAAGACCCAGTAATTAAAAATAATGATTAAAAAAATGCTGTTTTCCATACCTGGAACCATTCAATTTCCAGGTGCCCTGAGATTGTTGTGAATTTGGGGGGGGTGGGGGTTGCTTGCAACTTTCTCCTCTCTCTGACACACACATGCTCTCTCTCTCGCACTTACATAGGCTCTCCATCACACAATTACACATGCTCTCAAACATACAGGTTCTCAATCATACTGGCTTACATGCTGTTACACACACATATGCTCGCTCACTCACTCCCCACTGAACTAGCGGTTGCAACAACCTCCTCCTCTTCCAGCCCTTGAGGCCTCAAGAAAGGAGTCCCATCGGCCGCAGGGGCTGACGTTGCTCGTTGCTTTGCTCCAGGCTGACGCTGCTCTTCTTCAGGCCGACGCTGCTGATTTTCTTCAGGCCAGCGCTGCTGATCTTCTTTGGGCCAACTCTGCAGAGACTGTACCTAACGGGGTCTCTTCTTCCCATGCGTTCAGCCGCTGCACTTCATTTCCTCTTCTAGGCTGCGGGGGCGGGAAGAAGAGACCGTGCTGCGCATGCCGCTGACTCCAGCTCTCCTGTCGCTTTCCTCCCAGGATTATAGTCTGGGTGGAGGAAGAGTTCCATTTTGCTGGAGCAGGAGGAGCAGCTGGGCCAGCAGGGGTCCAGGAAGTGTGGCGAGACACTGGTTGAGAACCACTGCTCTATTTTATATTTCCCCCTCCTCCCTCTACAACATACCACAGCAGCAGTGGTCTTGGGCAAGGATGATGTACTGGGGCTCCTTCCAAAACCCTGAACAGTATCTTTAGCCCCAGCTGACCCAGGAAGCGGAAGAACTGACTCTGGTATCAAACCAGGGAACTTTCGCAGCTGAGCCACTGAACCAGGCTTCTATAAGTTCTTTTAATATCTGTTTACAAAATGAAAATTCCCTCGTTATTTTGATGGCACCATTACAAAATGAATCTAATCTACTTTTCTATAGAACGTTTCATTCAGGTAGAATCCATTTGCAATCTTTTCTTCTGATACATACCTGCAGCCATGTTCAGAGTGGATGGGCATGCTCACTGGCTTCTATATTCCATAATCACTTCTGGTTGAGACATGGAGGAAGCATTAATATTTTTACTTGATCCCAGTTGGATAAATCGAGTGTCTGATTTGCCCAAAGTCGCAGAAAAAGTCAGTTGAATAGTTGGGACAAGAACCCCTAGAGGTATGCTAAGCATTAACTAGATATTCTTGCTGCCAAGATATCACTGGGTATAGGGATGTATAAAGATCAGACTGGCTGATCTCACATGAAGGCTAAGCATGATGGAGAAGTCCTTATGCTCTTAGAAAATCACTACGTGTAAGTCCATAACTAGTAGGTTACAATTCCCCCAAAGATTTTGGCATCTGAAGAGTGAATATGGGAAAAAATCTGAATAGCAATTATTGTAAAAGCAGACATTTGGGAGATAATTTGCAAAAAAAAAAAAAAAGTCATGGCCTGATAAAGATATTCAGAATTTTCAGGAGGAGAAGCCACCATAGATGCATCTTAAAATACCATCTACTCTGCCTATAGACATGCTCATAAACTGTGATTCATCCCAGTGCTTACACACCGTTTTATTCACTTCTGTAGGTTTGCAGATCTTAAGCAGGTATACTTGTGTGGCTCCCATTGTGTTCTATGGGATTGATTTTGTCACTTTAAGGGGGCAGTTTTCAAATTGTCTGCATTGGGGTGACATGTGGCATGCTTTTTAGCTGTGGATTATTGTTGCATTATTAGTGGGTGATGTCAGTTCCTCTACAAAATATTTTATATTGTAATGTATGTCTATACTCAAAGATCTGAGGGCAGACTACAAGATGTTGTGTAAAGTATGAGTGATCTGATAGTGCTAAATAGTATTATGACTGCTCAGTATGTTTGTGTCATGCTAGCTAATATAGCTGAACAGTTTAGAAGTGCAATGTGTGTCTTCTGATATCTTTGCAGTTCTAGGAATAGAGGGACATGCACATATATACTGTATGCTCTAAGATGGAAGCTGAGTAAGTACAGGCATGGAAAAATAGCATTGACTTTTGATTGGTAACCTTCAGCCAAAGTTTAAAAAATAAGAAAAAATTATTAAAGTATTTCTAGTGGTTTTATGTAATAGCATAAAGGAAGGGTTTATTCAAGTTAATTGTCTGTATTTTCTCCCCCCCAAGCAAAATAAAATTTTAGGGACAAATTTCAAAGCCATTTATGCATGTAAATCAACCCCCCCCCAAATGTGGCTAAAAATATGCAATTTGTTTCTCAGCATGTGTATTTTTAGCCACATTTATAGGATGCTTTCTTGGAGTTGTATTTAGGTAGGGGGAGGAAAAAATGCATGCAGACTATATTTTCAACTCAATGGGGTAGATTTTCAGAGCCCTGCTCGCCTAAATCCGCCCAAAACCGGGCGGATTTAGGCGAGCAGGGCCCTGCGCGCCGGGAAGCCTATTTTACATAGGCCTCCCGGCGCGCGCAGAGCCCCGGGACTCGCGTAAGTCCCGGGGTTCTCGGAGGGGGGCGTGTCGGGGGCGTGTCGGGGGGCGGGCCCGGTCGTCGCGGCGTTCCGGGGGCGTGTCGGCAGCGTTTTGGGGGCGGGTACGGGGCGTGGCTACGGCCCGGGGGCGTGGCCGCGCCCTCCGTACCCGCCCCCAGGTCGCGGCCCGGCGCGCAGCAGGCCCGCTGGCGCGCGGGGATTTACGTCTCCCTCCGGGAGGCGTAAATCCCCCGACAAAGGTAAGGGGGGGGTGTAGACAGGGCCGGGCGGGTGGGTTAGGGAGGGGAAGGTGAGGGGAGGGCAAAGGAAAGTTCCCTCCAAGGCCGCTCCGATTTCGGAGCGGCCTTGGAGGGAACGGGGGGAGGCGGCGCGCGCAGGCTATACAAAATCGATAGCCTTGCGCGCGCCGATCCAGGATTTTAGTGGATACGCGCGGCTCCGCGCGTATCTACTAAAATCCAGCGTACTTTTGCTTGAGTCTGATGCGCAAGCAAAAGTAGGCTGATCGCGCTTCTTTTAAAATCTACCCCAATGAGGATAACTTTCAAACCACTGCATGCGGCAGCATATACAATGTAAGTGGCTGCATATATATTTGCTATACTATTTTATAATACACGCATAAATGTGCGCATTTTATAAAATATGCAAAATTCAAATATGCAACATTTGCACATATATAGACATGTACGAATACATGCAATGCATTGAAACCACGTATATCAATAGATTGAACTCATGTACTTTATCCATCTATTTAAAATATATACATGTGTGTGTTTTAGGCGAGAAAGTAAATTTGGACTTACTCAAGTCCCGATTTACACATGTAAGTTGGCCAGTTTTAAAATGTACGCATCAAGGAAATTAACCAGTTTACCAATTTGTCCACCAGTTCACCCAATCTTTCTCCAGGGCATTGAGACCCTCCTGGTTCTTCAGCCTGAATTCCCCCAGACCTCCCACCCTGTTAATACTACACAATAAACACACATAATTACACTTATACCAAATAATTAGCAAGTGTAAAAATACACAAGTGTCTTTTAAAATGGCAACTTAAAAGTAGATTTTAAAAGTCCACGTGTGCGCCCATAAACATGTGTATCTCGCCGCGTACAAAAACATGCACTATTTTATAACCTGCGTGCGTAGGTTATAAAATACCCTTCACGCACACGTCTGCAGTTGTACGCACATATCTTACATGCTCCACTTTGCTACATCTCCCTGTTAGGCGCAGGAATCCGGTGAACATCAGGGGCATGGGAGAGAGAGCCCCTTTAGAGGGCTCAGTCTATATATGGGCCATTGTAAGGAGGCACTTTGATTCGAGGTGAGTTTTTGGGAGGTGGATTGGGGTAAGGGGGGTGGTATTACAGACACGTTCAGAGGTACCCATTGTAGAATTGACATCATTAAAGAATTTTAGACCTTACAAGTGATGAAAAAGAGTTGATTTGTACAATGCAGCTAGCAGAGACTGCAGTACAAATCAACTCCTCTTAGAATTTTCATCACTTGTAAGGTCAAAAATTCTTTAATGATGTCAATTTTACAATGAATACCTCTAAACATGTCTGTAACACCACCCCCCCTAATCCCAACCCACCTTCTGAAAACTAACCCCCGAATCAAAGTGCCCCCTTACAATGGCCCATATATAGAGTATCAGACTGAGCCCTATAAAGAGTCTCTCTCTCTCTCTCCCTCTCATTTTTGCACGTGCAAGGCTTTTAAAATCTACCTTTTAGGGCATAACTGTTAGTCATGCCCCAGAATGCCCCTTTTTTTTTTTTACACGTATTTTTGACTTTTGTAAAATATAGAATATGCGAGTAGAGGCTACTTATGTTCGTATTTGTTTTCCATTGATAAGCAGGCTTATTTAGCCATACTGAGTGGGTGACGTCATCCGGGTGTCATGGGGCGGAGCTTTCTCTCTAAGCTCAAAAACATTCTTCCTCTGGGTCTGCGCTGTTCCTTCCCGCGCTTATTGAGTGTTTCCCTTCAGTTTCATTTTTTCCGTGTTCTGCACAGACATGTGGGGTAATTTTCTTTATTTCTCCTCGGGGGAAAAAAAAAGGATTCAAATATTATCAGTGTGGAAAGATCATAGGTGACTGGGCACAATTATTGCTATCTGTGCCTCGGTCCCAAGCAAGATCAGGAGGGAGAATGTCTCCCAGAACTCAGTGAACAGCCAAGATTTGAATGACTGAGGGAGGAAAGGTTGGGATCTTGTGCCCCGTCCCTGGCAGATGGGAGATCTACCCAGTCTTATCCGGGCCCAAAAATTTCCCATCCTCGCTAGGATCTGAAGACAAGTGAGCACAGGCCACAAAACCTGCTTAAAGCGTCATCGACGCACATTGCATCAAAGGAGTCGAGGGAAGGCAAAGCGTCTCATCCATCGACTCAGCCAAGACCTTTGACGTTGATGCATGCGTCTTCCACACAAGAGATCAGGTCGGGAAAAAGACCAGACATGGAAGCGTCGACTAAGAAAGTGTCATATATGATGCAGAACATACCGGCATCGAGCACGATGCACACGCTGAAAGGTGGATTGATGCACATTGGTGCGTCGCAAGCATCGATACACCAAAAGTCACATAAGAAGACACAGTCTACAGTGTCGGGGAAAAACGAAGCAGAAGTCTAACAAGTCAACTCAACACGCACTGTTGACAAAATCTAAACAGTCGATGCTAACACAAGCTTCGAAACGCGCTAAAACCTGACAAGTATCGATGTATGCAAAGTCGTCCAAAACTTTTAGCCCCCATCAAGCAAATCTGGAAATCACCGGGCCTCAATCACATTGAGGTGCTTTCAAAATTCATCATATGACCAGATCTGTCACCATTGGGAAGTACAGCAGGGCCGCCATCTCCCAAACCTTTATTGCAATTATCTGATCAGGAGATGGAAGAGGAATCCCTGGTAGAACTGATCTCCTCCCCGGGATCTAGTCAATCTGAAGGGGAGCTCTCACTAAGCCAAAGTCACCGTTCCCCCTCTCTTTACAAGAACCTTGATGGGACAAACCAAAACTACAGCTATCAGAGTCTCCATCACCTGGACCTGCTGCATCAAGGGAAAACATCTTGAAGACAGCAATACCCTTGTCTCGCAATCACAGGTCTAGATCCCACCTATCAACTAGCTCTGCGTCACACTCCTCGTTGGAGAAGTCTTGTAAAAAAAACGCCTGTTAGCTCTCATGGACATAAACAGGGAACATTGGCAGAAGAAATAATGGTACAGATCACTTCCATTTTAAGTCATTTTTTGATACTCTGCCTGCTCAGCAAGAAACGGGGACCCCTCATTCGCCACTTCAATTGGAGGGAGGTCATTCTTATCAGTGTGACCACGTTCTTTCACCTTCCAAACTGGGCATTAGTCCGCAGGACTCTGATAGTCCTCCACTCTCACCAGTATTGTCTCACTGCCCTGCTGAGTCCCCACCTTTTTCACCGGGGAGCTCAACAGGTATCCCTTCCGACTCTCCAGAAGAACTGGATCAACCATCATCACCTCCAGAGGACATATCTTATTCAACATTTTTAGAAAAAGTGGAAACTCTATTAAAAATTGAAACTAGGAAAGTGCCCAGTCCCAGGGCTGAGATGATGGATATCTTGAAAATCTTGGAGGTACCATCGGAGCCTACCACTCTCCCTTCACATTCATCACTTTACTCCGTAATGGATAGGATGTGGGAATATCCTTGTTCTCTAGTCACAACATCTAGGAAGTTGGACCTCAAATACAAGATGCAGAAATCCACCCAGTACAGCATGGTTCAGATTCTGCATGCCTCTCTAGTTGTAGAATCTGCCATGAAAAAGGAGAAGAAAACGAAACTGCATTCCAGTATGCCTCCTGGGAAAGATGGCAAGTTGCTAGATGAATTTGGCAGGAAGATATTTCAAAATTCCATTCTTAATGCACAAAGTCAACATCAATTTTAAATAATGCAATATTTGTATGAATGCGTTCAGAACCTGACTCTTTTCTCTCAAAAGTACAAGAAGATGTAGAAACACTTCAACTGTTTGCGGACTTAAGAGGGCCTACGTCACCTACTGAGAACTATCTATGAAGGATTTGATACTTCCGCCAGATCCTCAGCAGCTTCTATAGCGGCAAGACATCTAGCATGGCTCTGTTCAAGTGCAAAACGAGAGGATGGACATGATAAGTTAGCAAACTTGCCATGTAAGAGCGACAACCTCTTTGCTGAGAAACTTAGGGAAATAGTCTCTCAAATCAAAGAGCAAAATGTAGCCGTTCAATCTTTAATGTCCCTGATTGATACTCCATCTTCTAGTAAAAAATATTATTCACATTACAGGAAAAGCTTCTACAAACATAGACCTTATTGGGGCTACCAGATTTATTACCATCCCTACCAACCTCCTGCCTATCAGTAGCCAAGGCGACAAGGCCAACAACCTCAACAGAGGAACTGCCCAAGGAGTCAGTGACCCCAGAATGCGCAACAGTCACAGTCTCAGAAACAGAGTTTTTAAGGGAGAGCCAGTCACAACACCCACAGCATGTTGGGGGCAGAATTTCATCCTTCTTCATGCTTGGTCCAAGATAACAATGGGTTCTGAATATAATAACAATGGGTTCTGAATATAATTTCCCAAGGTTACAAACTTCACTTCACTCATGTACCTCTGTTACCACACTTAGTAGCCCTTCGAGCAAATGGTCTCACATTCTGTTATTTCATCAGGAAGCGAGAACTCTGTCTGACCAATAAGCGATCTGTCCTCTTCCACCTTCGCAGATTGGCAAGGGCTACTGTTCCCAATACCTCCTCATTCCCAAGAAATTGTGGGGTCTCTGACCAATCCTGGACTTACTTTCTCTCAACAAGTTTGTCAGGAGACAAAAGTTCAAAATTACCTCTTTGAAGTCAATCCTCCCCTTTCTACAACCCAATGACTGGATGTGCTCTTGGGACCTGAAGAATGCTTACACTCACATTTCCATCCACAGAGCCTATTGGCAGTACCTTTGTTTCCAAATTGGGGACCATCATTACCAGTACAAGGTCCTCCCTTTTGGACTGTCATCTGGCCCGAGAGTATTCACAAAATGTCTTGCTGTAGTTGTGGCTCACAGAAGCTGGGAATACGAATATTCCCATACCTTGACAACTGGTTGATTGTGTCTCCAAATCCAAACACATTGCAGGATCACCTAAAGGAGACAATTCAATGCTTAGAAATCTTGGGTTGGATTATAAATTATGAAAAGTCTCAACTTCATCCTACACAGACTATTCAATTCATAGGAGCAAAGATTCACATACCATTATGCAGGGCATACCTACCCCAGGACAGGGCTCACTCCCTGCACTTTCAATGCCAAGCTCTTTTGAAGCAGAGCATTATCACGGTATGCCGAATACTTGTCTTATTTAGACACATGGCAGCAGCGATACATGTTGTTCCACATACTCAACTTCACATGAGGCAATTACAGTGGGGATTAAAGTTTCAGTGGAATCAGCAATGCCAGCCGATGTCAAAAAGGATTCGACTCACAATCTCAATGAAGAAAGACGTAAACTGGTGGCTAAAACCATCAATACTATCCAAGGGTGCACCGTTCAGGAATCCTCCACATCAATTAATTATCACAAAAGATGTATCAAAGAAGGGTTGGGGAGCCCACCTACTTCAATGGAAGACTCGGGGCTTGTGGTCTCTAGCAGAAAGCCACCTACAGATAAACCTCTTGGAACTAAGAGCCATAAAAAATGCAATTCATACATTTCAGTCAACGATTTGGGGGGATGTCTGTTCTGATCCACACGGACAACCAGGTGGCTATGTTCTACATAAATGAGAGAGGAAGGTCAGGTTCCAGGACTCTCTGCAAAGAAGCTGTGCAGATCTGCAAATGGGCAGAACAGAACAAAACAATTCTCCAAGCATCTTACCTGTCGGGGTTTGTGAACACCAAAGCAGACAAACTCAGCAGAGTTTTCACCTGTATGAATGGTCTCTGGATCAGATGATAGCGGACAATCTATTCGATCACTGGGGAACACCATGCATAGATCTCACAACACATCTCAACACAAAGGTAGAGGCCTTCCATTCGATTCTTCTTAGCAATCACAGAATATCCTAGGATGCATTTCTAATTCCTTGGACAGAAGTCCTATTATATGTCTATCTTCCAATTCCGCTGATATCTTGGACGATACAGAAATGTATATCGGACAGAGCAGAAATGATACTTCTAGCTTCGGTGTGGCCAAGACAGTCGTGGTTCGCCTATCTAATACATCTTTCCACTCAGCCACCACTATTTCTAGGAAACAGTGCAAAGATTCTAACGCAAGAAGAGGGGATACTAATCCACCCGATGCACTCCTCTCTTCAACTCGCAGCATGGAGATTGAGCGGGAAATATTAGAACATCTTCAACTGCTGCCACATATCATGTATGTGTTAATAGCGGCCAGAAAACCGTTTACAAGAAGAAACTACTCTTTTAAATGGAAAAAGTACTCCAAATGGTGTATCCAATCGAACATTGATCCCTTCACTTGCTCCTCTAACACTTTACTGACGTACCTACACTCCCTTTCAACCTGTGGTTTAATAGCAACATCAATACAAGTTCACCTAAGTGCTATAGCGGGTTATCACATCATTAATGAAGGTTCCTCAATCTGTACTCATCCATTAATTTTGAGATTTATGAGGGGGTTGCTGCATATTCATCTCCCAATACAGAAACCTTCAGTTCCATGAGATGTAAACATTGTCCTACAGAGCCTAATGAGGACCCCCTTTGAACCCATGGAATCCTCATCTTTAAAACACATCACTTGGAAAGTACTGTTCCTCGTAGCTGTTACATCAGCCAGGAGAGTGAGCCTTAGTAGTTAATTATCCATTCCTACAATTTCATCACAACAAGGTGTTACTGTGTATATAACCGTCCTTTCTACCAAAAGTGGTTTCAGCTTTTCATTTGAACCAAACAATTTCTCTACCTATTTTTTTCCCTAACCTCATGCAAATAAAAGGGAAAGAGAACTTCACACATTGGACTGCCTCGGACGTACCTCGCAACTCTTCGTCTCCTTTAACCCGAATAACCTGGGCAAAGCAGTGAAGAAAAGAATATTGTCTAACTGGATAATGCAGTGCATCCAATTCTGCTATGCTTCACATTCCCTGGTACTCAAGGATCCGATAAGAGCACATCAGGTTGGAGCAACAGGTTAGAGCTTACATACATGATGTTCCAATTCAAGAAATCTGAAAAATGGCGATGTGGTCATCTGTTTACACATTCACTTCCCATTGTCTCGATCAACAATCAGCAACACATAGAGCAGTGGGATTAGCGGTGTTGCATCACATCCAATGGAAATAATGGCTGACCGCAAAAGATAGGATGCTTAATATAGCATGCAACCTTTAGCTTGGGACTCCCAGACAGCATGGCTAAATAAGCCTGCTTATTAACGGAAAAAAGCAAATTTGCTTACCGTAAATGGTGGTTTCCGTAGATAGCAGAATGATTTAGCCATGCATCCCCTACCACCTACCTGGACATCCATCGACTACCGTTGCATATCTGCTTAATAATTAACTGAGGAGAAATGCTCGCTCAGGAAGGAACCGTGCAGCTGCAGAGGGAGAACGTTTTCGAGCTTAGAGAGAAAGCTCTGCTCCGTGACGCCCAGTTGACGTCACCCAGACAGCACGGCTAAGTCATCCTATAAATATACGGAAAACACCGTTTATGGTAAGCAAACTTGCTTTTATGTGCACAATGTTTTGAAAATTCACCTGTATGTGTGTTGCTTTCCATAAAAAAACTACCTCATAAAAAAGGAGATGCATATGCCCATGGAAACTTTGTACCCATGGCACATTTCAAATAAAAAACTGACACAAAATAAGTCTTTTACTAATAGAACAGAAAAAAAACCTCAAGATGAAACAATACTCTTGGCTTTTTCCTGGCACATTGAAGGGATAGTATGAAATGTGAAGTGTGAATGATCTCTTTCCTGTCCCCTTGGCCACTAATGCTGGATACTTCAAACTTGGCGGCCTCTGGTTCCTTAGTCTTTTGAGGTTCCTGCAGGAGTAGCATACTGTTGTGTGGCTGAAAAAGAAAAAAAACCGCAAAACAAGTACTTAAACCCTTTCTAACCAACTACAATGGGTTAAAATCTGATTTAAAATAAACAGTGCATTCAGAAAGTATTCAGATCCCTTTACTTTTCCCACATTTTGTTACATTACAGCCTTATTATAAAATGGATAAGATGTATTTTTCCCTCCTCAACCTATACACAATTCAGTTTTGTTTTGTTTTTTAAATTCATTTGCACAAATGTCTACAAATCTGATTTTGCTTTGTCATTATGGGGTATTGTGTGTAGACTGAGGAGGGAAAAAATGCATATTATCGATTTTAGAATAAGGCTGTAACATTAAAAAAAAAAAAAATGTGGAAAAAAGCGAAGGGGTATGATAGTCTCTGAATGCACTGTAAATATTAATGAAAGAGAACCTATGGCAGGGCTTCCCAAACCGACTGGTTGTGGGGTCCCCAGGACAGGTTTGGGAAGCCCTGACCTAAGGAGAAGGCAGGATGGACTGTCTAGGGCAGTGATGGCGAAGTCTAGGCCAGATTTTCAGGATATGCACCATGAATATGCATAAGATAGATTTGCATATAATGGAGGCAGTTCATGCAAATCTATCTCATGCATATTTGTTGTAGATATCCTGAAAATCTGGCTTGTTTGTGGCACTCGAGGACTGGAGTTTGTCATCACTGGTCTAGGGGTATACCTTGTCTAAGTTTCTACACTTGTTCTAAAGAAAGGAGGGCAGCTTTGACCCCGCACAAGAAACCTGGCAGGTCCTGTTGCAGTCATCGTCAGTATCTGACAATGAAGAAAACAGCATGGCATTAGATCTCTAAATGTTACAACTAGGTTGGCATTGCAAAGGAATTTAAAGGGCATATATTCAGTTCACATAGCTGATGCAGATAAAATGATAAAGGATTTCTATTAAAGGACTGTCAGTATACAAAGCCTAGCAAGCCCACACTGCTTATCTATGGTGGATTTGTATTTGATTTGCCTATGTGTTTCTGCAAATGATCCTCCTGTTTTATCTCCATTGAAGAAGCGAGAGAACCTCAAGCCATACATTTAAGAGTGCAAATCTTTGAGGGATATGGCTGCCTGCATTCTCTCAGCAAATCCATTATTCCAGCAGGATAAATGAGAAACAAGTGTTGTCAATAGGCTACTATGCAATAACTCAGTTCAGTGTGATGTGAGCCTGATGATGACTGTGCTAGCCAGATGGCCCACTCTTGTCTCCAAATCACTAGCTCCCTCCCCTTTTCTGTATTATTCTGTATTGTGCAGATATCAGAATAGAGAATTTGAAGAATGAAGCTTCCTGGTTCTTCAAACACTTGATGTGGTATTTGTGAAGAGAATGATCTGCCATTTTTTTAACGTTTAAAATTTTTTTTAGAGTTTTGTATACAGACATACAAAATGTAGAGTCCTATCAGCAAACACATAGGGGGTTGAATATCAGTGGGAATGGTCTTCCATGATGTGAGGTATGCATATATATGGGTCTTCACAAACTGATGCTGAACATTCTTTTTAAGTTCAACATAAATATTAAACCATCAAAAATGTCTATTTACCTTTTATAATTTTGAATTCCATGAAGTAAAGTTATGTAAGTGCCATTGAGCATATTGAAATGAGGCAATGTGGTGACTGAAATATGTGGTAAGCTTTTTTTTTTAGAATTTTTTAAGTCTTTTCTAGTGACAATAGTGATTACAATCTGTGCTACCTCCACTCAGTTCCAGATGTTGATGACATCAGGAGACCAACTCTGCATATTTGGAAAGAGATAAAGAAGGCAGTGCATGTTGTTTGGACAAGTTCCTGGAGAAAAAGTCCATTAACAGTTATTAAGGTAGAGTTGTAGAAATCCACTGCTTATTCTTGGGATAAGCAGCTTGGAATCTATCTACCCCTTGGGATCCTGCCAGGCACTTGTAACCTGGATTGGCCACTGTTGGAAACAAGATACTGGGCTTAATGGACCCTTGGTCTGACCCAGTATGGCAAGCCTTAAGTTCTTATGTGATTCAGATGGGAGGTAGGTGGGTATCGGCCTAAAAAGCCATGTAAAAGGGGCTTTATTCATTTTTCCTGGGATATACTGGGCCCTGAGTTGCATTATGAAATGTAATGTTTGGTCCATTTAACTTTTTACCAGACATTTTTCTAAGTCCTGATTTTTGAGTGGATCAAGGACTTAGCAGTATAAAACACACAAGACTATTAATAGGTTTATATGGCTTCAACAAACCAGCTCTTACTTTTTCTCGCTTATCTTTTGCTTATATCTATGTGTCTATGTATTTAGCTTTATCAGGGATAGGCAAACATTTTTGTACCGGGGGCTACATTACAAGTTCTCGTCTGCAACAGGGGTTGAGGGGAGGAGGTCCCTCCCCAATGTAGAGGGCATGGCAGCAGTCCCCTTGAAGCTTTTACATTTTTGGTGGAATTGTTTGCCTTTCAGATTTACAGGTATGAGAATAAAGGCCAACCAGACAAAAATAAGGCAATACCTTTCTATTGGACCAACTTAATACATTTCTTGACTATCTCTAGCTTTTAGGAGCTGACAAGGAGACAGAATATTTAATCCTTTGGTCAAATGAGATTATTTCAAAGTCCTGCACACAAAAACAAACAGATAAAGCTCCTGACTTGCAAGCATTTTCAGCTTTTCTCCCCTACTTTTGGTCAAAATTTAAACCTCGACCTTAATCACATTTCTCCCTGTACATCCACTGTTGAGGGAGAGAGAAAGCTTAAAAAAATACACCAGCAGAAGGGAGGCAATCCATAATGCTTGTCCTGTGTGCAGGCCCTCTTGGACTCGGGGTTAGAGGATGGTGGCTGCTGCGAGCACTAAGGTCAACAGTTGAAGAAGGGGAGATGTGGCAGTACTGGTGGTGAAGCACCTGGCTAGTGGCTGCAGTCTGGATCCCCCCCCTGCACATGGACCGGCAGCAGCAAGTTGCATTCTCCCTCCTTATCAACATCTCACTGGACCGGCAGCTGCCACAATTCAAGGTGGGCAGTGGGGGAGGGGGTGCCACCAGCAGCAGTGTGTTAGGTGTGTCTTGAGCCTGGTCCCATCTGTGGGCAGCTGTCCCACAGCTATCTGGGAGTGCTAAAGTGTGATCAGCTGCTAGAAGAAGATAAGGATGACACTCAGGTAGGCAGCAGTTGGCTACTGCTGCCCTGGGATCCTGAACAGTGCCATGCTGGAGCTGCAAGGATGTCGGCAAGTGTGATCCCTCCCTTTTCAACCTAGCTGCATGCAATAACAGGCCATTTAGGAAGATACCAGTTCTTTGTGTAGCAGGCCAGAAACAAAGTTATAGCACAAGATGGGGGGGGGGGCGGGGGACGGACGACACTTTAGACAAGGTGTTGGGCTTGCGGGTTGTGGTTTGCCCACCCTGATCTATATAGTGTTTTTGTAGGCAGCTGGACAAGGCCAGAGAAGCCCATCACGCTGTGTGATTATTTGCTTGTGCTCTTCCATTACAGGGTTTCATGGTTAAAACCAGTTTAGAGGAGAGAAGCTTAAGGACTTAAGAGTGGTGTAGATATTTTTGAAAATGTTTTGGAATGTTCAGCTAAAGATAAGCAAATAATCTGTTTACATTTGCATTACTTAAAAAAGATAGAATATCTGTACAGTACTTGCATGCATGTAGAAAACCAAAATTAGGTAATCCAAGAGACTCGTATCAATGTTTTTGTGAGATGCAAAATATTTCTGTAGAATGGCAAATACTGCTTGTTTGATCATGGCGTGGGGGTAGCCTGCACAGAGCGGCAGTTGTTACTACCCTTAATGGAAGGCTTAAGGGTAGCCTGCATGGGGTGGTAGTTGCTGCTACCCTTAATAGAAGGCTTGCTGGGCAGACTAGATGAACCATTTTTGTCTTTATCTGCCATCATTCACTATGTTTCTATGAAATCTTTCTGATATGCAGAGATAAATATATTAGTAGGAAAACTCTGTTGGCTATGCAAAATTTCTATCTCCTTTTTTCTTTTCATTGGTATCTGGGCATATAAATATAGTTTTGTGAACATTTTCCCATGTGCTTTCAGGTTTAATGGGAGGAACTGTCATGTATGTTTTATGACATCACAGTCGTATAAATTCTGCTGTGGATAATCTAGTGCCTTTCACTCTTCTTACAAATCAAAGAAATACACGCTTTCAAGGAAGTTAATATATGCAATCATTTTAACCAACAGGATGTTGACCCATGAACTAACGTTTGAGAGAAAACATTCTGATGACTGGGTGATGAGAGCATTTTCTTTGTTCAGTTTTTCCCTTGGTTTTGCATTTCTAAGTTACTTGATAGGTCATTTAAAAACTCCAACCCTTCCTCCTCCCCCACCCTACACACAAAAAACTGTACTTGGATTTGTGATGTTGTATTATTCCACAGCACTGTTTTAATGGCTTGGATTTTAAGGATGAAGGCTTATTGTAGTGAAGATACAGTTTTGCTCCTTGATCAAGTCTGCCACTCAGTTCTTAAGCCTAGATGAAGGTGAACAATGCTGGAGGCAAATGCATTCCATCTGCCTGAATTAATGCACTGTTCTGGGGAGATGACAGTCCACCAGCTCATAGCTGAGTTGTCAAATACTGGCTTTTACATCTATTTTTCAATCCTTCTCCAAACCCCCACCAAACAAAAAAATAAGCAGTCTTGTAATGTTGAATCAGTGTTTCATCCAGATGACACAAGCTTCGATAGTTTTTCTAGATGGAGCCTCAGACTTGGACATTAATGTCTTGTTTGTAGGCCTTCTGGCCTGCCATGCAGATTCCTCATGTCTGCAGCAGCCCTGATTTCATGAAATGGTTGCTACTTGCTGACAAAGAAAAAAGAAAAAAAAACATTTAGAGTGAGCATGCTCACTGGAAGATGAAGCCTTTAGAGGGAGTTGGAGAGTTAAGCTTCTGTAATTTCTCTGCTGTTGGCTGCAGTAAACAACTGCTCTAAAGACATGAGGAAACTAATTTAATGGAGGTACATGGAATTAACGTTGTGCATTTGTCTTTAAGTTTATATTTATTCTTTTTGGAGGGAGAGGGAAAGTTTCCAAAAGGTTTCACCAAAGAAAAGACAGGTGTGTATGTGAGAGATGATTGAGGTGAGGGTAGGGGGTGTGGGGGACTGGCTCTCACTCCAGGAAAGTATAATCTTATCTTGGCAAATTAATACCCAGACTTCTTTTGGGTGCCTCCTTACATTCTAAAAGCCAGATAGAGAACAAGTCTGACCTAATTGTGATTGAAACAGGAAAGGCCTGTTGAAAAGCTTTTGTTCTGCTTGGGAGAAACTGATTTTTCCCATTTTTTTTTTACTTTCGATTCTTTTGAAAGATGACATGTTTGCAGAGTGTTGCTGTGATGCTTTATATTGTTATAGCAAATTTAAATATACTGAAGCTATATTGTTACTGGGGGGGGGGTTGGGTTTGGATGGATTAGCCAATGTAAGGTGTCCCAGCTCTGGTCTAAGTAGTTTTCAGTTTCAATGCTAGGCAGATAGATGTTTATAGTGAGATGATTTAAATGAAGCCTTGAGTTTACAAGGCTGATGTCTAGATAAGATGAAGCAGATCTTTCTCTGATTATAGACAACAAAGAGCGAAAGGACTCTGTGGGCCAGCTGCCTTTTCCATGTAATTCTCAGGAAGACAAAAGTAAAGGTTATAGTCGGAGCCATGGTTCTAAAGACCCTACCGTTTGTATAATATATCTAAGTTATTTCTGTCTGTGCTCAGCATGTTCTTTCTGTTTATCATTATTATTATTATTTTTTACTATAGTACCATTGGACCATTGAACATGTAGGCCTGATGTAAAAAAAAAAATGTGTCTGGGCCTCTAGCTTGTAGCCATTTGAACTTCTAAATAATTCTTTATATGGTCAAAAGGTGATGAAACAGACCTGAAGCAGACGTGCTTTGCATTGTGTTTCTGTTTAATACATTTGACTATTTTGTTCATTTTTACCCATTAACAAGAGTTATAGGTAGCTTCATAACTAGCATTTTATTTCTACTCACCCCGTCTCTTTTGCAGGGAAAACTAAACTCCCTTTCAGCATGGCACTGAAGAGGACGATGAAAAATACATGCCAGTATTGGAAAGGTTTGAAGGAGATTTAACGGAGCTCTAGCAAGGGAGACCCAAAGTGGACATAATTTTGTTCTCCCTGTTAAATTGGGAGAGGTCGCATAATTATTGGAAGCAGCAGCTCAGATTTTTTTTTTTTTTTTTTATATCAGTCATAGTAGTCATTGAGACAACAGCTGGATTTCTGACACAGAACATGTTGCCTTTTCTCTGTGGTGGTGCTAGTAGATGGCATGTGTAGTTAGGGAAGCATTGCTTCAGCAGCTATGCATAGGGGTGATGCCTTTCTTGTGGTAACAGACATTGGTGTATATGTTAAAGCTGTTCAGTTTCACAAGATTGTTCTAAATCACAGAAGCATTTGGACAGTTCACACTGTAAACATTTCGAAAGTTCATTTTGCCCCTATAGTGTTGTCAAGACTTTTGAAACTGGGCTTTCCTTTTCCTTTTCGTCCAGGCTCTGGCCTTGCTACAGTTGCTTTTGAGTAAGGTGTAAAGCAGAAGGGAAGGATACAGTAAGAGTTTTGTTTTAAAATTTGTTTCATTTACCTGCTAGAACAACAATATAGGCCATTGTTTTAGAAAACCTAGTCTGTTGGATGTGTACATTATTGAAAATATAACCGACGTGACTAGCGTTCTCTAGAGAATCTTGAGACTTTCTATTTTTTTCTGTACATCAATGTGTATGTTAACACCCCCCCCCCCCCCCCGCCGCTTCAAAAAAACAAAACTTTCTTGTTAATTTGGTTTGCTTTATACCTAGGACAGATCATTTTATTCCACATGCATTCAAATAAACATTGATGGAAAATAGACGTATGTTAGCCTGAAAGAAATGCTCCCCAAGGGACACAGCAGTACTGAAGGTTTATCATTTGCATTTCATAATGTTTCATTTTGTGTACACAACAGTGTGATATTCCTGATAGGAAATAGGAAAGGCATGAAATTGAATTCTATTATGAAGAGAAAATGGGAGAGTAGTCCAGGTGAAATACATTATTTGAATCAGTTTTTGCCTTTATATAATGTGCAGTACAGCTGTTGCAGAGGAAATGAAGCACGGTTCTATTTTATTATTTTTTTAAACATGGCCACCAAAAAAAAGTGACCAGGGCTGATGCTTGAAGTGAAGAATTTTGCTTGGTAATTGTTCAGGTCACATGAAATTAGACTGTAGAAATTTCTGACAATCACTGATTAGATAGTGCTGGTTTTTGGCATCTGAATATCATCACTGTGGGTTAAAAGGATAAAAGTAATGAAAAACAGTCTTCCCCCCCCCCCCTCTATATTTCTATTCTTTCTTTCATAGGTTACTGATGCCTGACATGATCTAAGCTCATGATGAATTTAGTTTATCTCCCAAACTATGGTGCACTTTACCGTCTGTTTCATGATCTTGCAGGTCTCTGCATATTTCCATTACACACGTAGAACTACACATTAAAATATAGTTGCGAGGAGCACAAGCCCTTCTGTTCTGCAAAGATGGCCGACTGCTTAAACTAGAAAAACCTGTAAACTGTCAGGATACAATAGGATGGCTTAGATTTTCATGGAATAGATTGCAGCTAGCATTAAGAATGCAAATCCAATCAAGTTTTACAGACAGGGAAGGCTTGTCCTGAAATATAGGTTGAGGAAATGAGGTTGACACCATTTTAACTTACTGTGCTTTGAATGTTTTCTGTGCTGATTTGAATTCAAGTTGTAAATATGAATTTTTAACCTCTAGTTGGTGTCTCTTGGTTGCTAGCTAACCAGTTCACTTGAATAAACAAGCTGTTTCTCTTGATTAAAAAAAACTGATGCAACCAGAGTTGCTCTGTTGGCCTCTATCTCTGTTAAACCCCATGATAATTCCCTTCTTGATAACTTTGTAATGCTCCGTGCATTCTCCTGTAGTGTTTAAGAGGAGGTAGTTTTATTTAAAAACTCTTACTTCTTACTATATTTTAGTGCAGATGAGTCAAAACAATAAATTTATTGTGTTCAGTTGGTGGAAATTGCTCTGAGTAGGTTGTCCTTGTAAAGATTCTCTCTCTGGCATGACAGTGGCTAGATAACATTGTCAGAAAACTGACAGTGTAAATACCCTACAGACTGCTCTAGTCCTGCTTTAGTTTTATTTCCATAATCTTTCAATGCATAGGTATGTAGTCATTTTGTTTTTATGTTGAGGCAAGACAATGACAAAGCTCAGAATGGTTTGGGAGGGTGTTAAATTCTCATTCTTCCCCCCCCCTCACTCCATCACTTAAACATCCTTTTCACTGTGATCTGCAAATAGGTTCACCCAAGCTAGATGCATAATAACTGGGTCCAATGATTATTCTATGGATTAACTATAGATAGATGTTGGGGAAAAGGAGAAGGATAATGGGATTTGATGTTACATACTTCTAGCTGTACTGTCATTGAATAGGATTTTTGTTCTCCTCAGAACAGTATAAAATGCTGCTTAACATTTATTTGTTATTCTGAGGGACATTCGGAAACAAACCCAAGAACAAATTTTACTTGTAAGGATGATCATTTATGAGGTAAAAAAGTTTCATTTATAATTTGCCCCATTGCATGTGTGTCATTTGGGTTCTTACCCATTGCAAAATACATATGCTTTGTATGGTCATACTATTTCTCCATGCCAATATTGAGGAGGTTGGAGTAGTGATTTTATTATCATGAAGCCAATTTATAGCTTATCTTGCTGTATGATCAATTGCCAGAAATCAGTGAAACTGCATCAAAGCTTTTCTTTTTCATGTGATATGATCAAGTAACTATTTTAAATAACTTTATTTTTCTGGGTTCACTGTTGTATTTGACTTTATTGCTGTGACTCATAGTTTAAAGATTATAGTGTAAAAAAAAAATCATAAGTTGCTTTTTACAAAAGTTGTGACCAAACAAAATTGGCTTGTCCATGCTTATTGGCCTCATCTTTTGATTTACATCTCTTCTAAAATTTTCTAATTCTATAAATTAGGTTATGAAGCTTTTGTTTAATTTTGATTTGACTTATATTCCACCTTTCGTGATTGGTCAGCCACTACTTGGGGCAATGGAGAGTGAAGTGGCCTGCCCAAGGTGAAAAGGAATTGTCAGCGGGATTTGAATCCTCGCTTCCCTGGCTCTCATCCTCCTGCTCTAAGTACTAGGCTCTACTCCACTCCTTTCAATGATCCATAAACCCTGTGAAGACATAATATAAAAAGCAGCCTTAGAGCCCAAAACACTGGGAATTTACAATGAATTTATCTGAGTTAGGAAATGATCTTGCATTCTCCTGGACCCTGTATTCTTGGTAGCTCTAATCTGTTTCAGATCTAATTTTATCCCAGGACAAGCAGGATGCTAGTCCTCACATATGGGTGACATCACCGAACGGAGCCCAGCGCGGGAAACCTTTCTGTCAAAGTTTCTAGAAACTTTTGACTGGCCCTGAGAGGCCACTGAGCATGCCCAGCATGCCATGATATTCTCTGCACAGGTGTCTCTCTTCAGTCTTCACTTTTCCACGCTGCCTCTCGCATCGCGGGACTGGAGCCGTTGCGTTCTTCACGAATTCTAGTGACTAAAACTTAAGATTTCTTGATATTCTCTCTCACAAAGTCTCACGGGATTTTTTCTCGCCGGCTGGTGAGTACTGTTCACATTGATTTCTCATATTTTTTCATTCTCACGAATTCACGTATATTGACGGCCGTCGATTCCAAAGTGGCGACAGGTTTCAAAAAGTGCCCTGTTTGTAATAGAAATATGTCGATAACCGACCCACATTTGGAATGTGTGTCTCTGCCTCGGCGAAAAACACGACGTGAGTACATGTCCCAAATGTGCCGAAATGATGGTAAAAGGGCAGAAGGCCAGACAGGAGAAGATGGAACATTTGTTCCAACTACAGTTAATTCCTTCTCCTTCCAAGTCATCGAGGTAGTCTCTGGCTGGAGCAACCAAATGGGCACTAGTTAAAAAAACCGCGTCCGGACGGATCCGGTGATCGCCTGTCCTCACCATCGTCGGTGTTATCTACGAAATCGGCAGACCATCAAAAACTTAAGCATCGGCATCGCCATTGACATTCCTCATCTTCCACATCGATGTCCCAGGACAAATCGATGCCCAAGCGGCCCAGAGAGCAGGAAACACCGGCACCGTCCGCACCTGGGCCTTCGTCTACACCGATTCCAAGCACAACTTCAACTACGTCGCAGGATGTTCCCTTACCACCACCGCTTACAACTTTGATGCCTACATCAGTTGTACAGCCGGAATTGCCTATTTTAATAAGGCAAGCGGTCCTCCAGGCTCTTCAAGAGCAAGTTGTCCCGGCGATTCCACCGATGCCGATACCTCTGGCATTGATGCTGGTAGGGATACCGATGCCGGTGTGTACACCGATGATAGCACCTTCATCGACATCAAGGACCTCGATCGATTTGATCACAACTACGCCGAGGCTATGGACATCATCGACATCGATATTCGCCCATATTCCATCGGGCCCGTCTATGACGTCCCCTATTCCATCGACGTCTATGATTGCGATAACGCTTCCATCGATGACAACATCGAGGATACCATCGAGACAGCCTTTACTCGAACCACCAGAAGTGCAAGATGAGGCTTTCTATCGACGCCTCTTACAAAGGTATCAAGACGTAATAGATAATCTACCATCTACGAGACCACAGGACACTTCTGCTGAATTCTCCATCGATGATCCACAGCCAGGCCCTTCGGGCCTTCACTTTCCAAAACCTAAAGAAACACCAAAATCTCCTTACAGAGAAGATTCTGAAGATTCCTGGGATGGACAACACTCTCAATTTTCTTCAGAAGAGTTTATGTCCGACCCTTCTTCTCCGGATCAGAGGAAGAAGTCACCCCCAGAGAATCTCTCATTCTCATCATTCATCCAAACCATGGCTGACTCTATTCCATTCAAGCTTACAGCAGAGGAGGACACCAGGGCACAAACCCTTGAGGTTTTACAATTTGTTGACCCACCCAAGCAAGTACTGGCAGTGCCAGTCCATGAGGTCCTATTAGATCTTCAAAGACGAATTTGGGAACATCCATCTTCTGTTCCTGCAGTCAACAAGCGTGTGGACACTACTTATATAGTCCAGCCAGCCCCAGGCTACCACAAACAGCAACTACCACACCAGTCGGTGGTAGTGGAGTCCGCACAGAAAAAATCCAAACGTGTGCGCCCACACTCATCGACTCCACCTGGTAGAGACCACAAATTCCTAGACTCATGGGGAAAGAAGGTCTATCAGAGCTCTATGCTAAACACAAAGATATCTGCCTACCAGCTGTACATCACTCAATACCAGAGGAACCTCTGGAAACAGATGGAAGAATTTGTTACCTCCCTAACCACACAGTTCCAGGAACCAGCACAAACTGTCATCAACAAAGGCCTGGAGGCGGGCAAACACGAGGTGAGAGCAGTCTACGACAACTTTGAGACTGCCTCCAGAACAGCAGCAGCTGGCATCACTGCTCGTAGATGGGCCTGGCTCAAAGCATCTGACCTCAGGACTGAGGTCCAAGAAAAACTGGTGGATCTGCCCTGTCTAGGTGACAGTCTCTTCGGGGACAAGATTCAGGAAGCTGTACAACAACTTAAAGACCACACTGAGACCCTACGTCAGTTGTCTCAAACTCACAAGAGCCTGCTTCTCAGTCGTCTCGTCGTCCTCCATGAAGAGAAACCAGACGTCCTTATTACAGGCCACGCAGATACTACCCCCACACTTCTAGGGGTAGGTCTTCCAGGCCACAACAACGATCCCAGGCCAGACAATCTAGGCCTGCTCGTCCTCAACCGCCTGCGCAGACAGGCCCTGCGACAGGTTTTTGAAACACAGACCAGAGGACAAATCCAACCTGTAAATCCCAAACCAAATCTACCAGTGGGCGGAAGAGTATCTCACTTTCATACAAATTGGCAAAACATAACATCAGACCAATGTGTACTCTCCATAGTCTCTTGAAGCTACAAACTAAATTTCATCTCAATTCCTCCAGAATTTCCACCAACTTCCTGCCCAAAACAAAATTCTCAACTTCA
Source organism: Rhinatrema bivittatum (assembly GCF_901001135.1). NCBI lineage: Eukaryota > Metazoa > Chordata > Amphibia > Gymnophiona > Rhinatrematidae > Rhinatrema > Rhinatrema bivittatum. The sequence continues at coordinate 132,967,217 of NC_042622.1, read as the reverse complement.
TCAGTTACAAATAGAATTATCCACCCTTCTGAGAGCCAGGGCCATACAACCAGTGCCCCAGACACAGCAGGGCAGAGGATTCTACTCCCGATATTTCCTTACTCCAAAGAAAACCGGAGGCCTACGTCCCATCCTAGACCTCAGAAATCTCAACAAATTTCTGAAGAAAGAAAAGTTCAGGATGGTTTCTCTAGGCACCATGCTCCTACTTCTTTAAACAGGAGACTGGCTTTGTTCTCTGGATCTTCAGGATGCTTACGCTCACATACCAATATTCCCTCCTCATCGCAAGTACCTGCGCTTCATGGTGGGACATCAACATTTCCAGTACAGGGTTCTACCTTTTGGACTGGCATCTGCTCCCAGAGTCTTCACCAAATGTCTGGCAGTAATAGCAGGACAGTTGCACAAAGAAGGTGTCCATATCTTCCCATATCTAGACGACAGGCTCATAAAAAGTCATTCTCAACAAGGAGCTCTTACCTCTCTAACACGAACAATTACTCTACTTCACTCTATGGGATTTCTCATCAATTATCCAAAATCCCATCTCCCTCCAACTCATCTGCTTCAGTTCATAGGAGCAGAATTGAACACCACTCTAGCAAAGGCCATTCTACCTGTAGATCAAGCAGACACACTCATTCTACTAGCAAAATCCATCTCCTTACAAGAAACAAGTGACAGCTCATCAGTTTCTGACCTTACTGGGTCATATGGCCTCCACAGTTCATGTTACACTCATGGCAAGGCTCGCCATGAGGCTTACCCAATGAACTTTACGATCACAATGGATCCAAGCCATTCAACCACTACATTATCCAATTCAATTAACCCAACAACTAAGATCATTTCTACGTTGGTGGACAAACATAGACAACTTGTGCAAAGGCCTACCTTTTCAACAACCAGTTTGACAGATAATTTTAACTACAGATGCATCCATCTTGGGTTGGGGAGCTCACATAGACAATCTCCAAACTCAAGGAACTTGGACAAAACTCGAAGCAACATTTCAAATCAATTTCCTGGAGCTTCGAGCTATACGTCATGCACTGAATGCATTCAAGGACTGCCTTTCACACAAAACTGTTCTGATCCAAACGGACAACACAGTAGCCATGTGGTACATCAACAAACAGGGAGGTACGGGCTTGTATCTCCTTTGTCTAGAAGCTGCACAGATTTGGGACTGGGCCCTGAACCACTCAATGTTCCTCCGGGCCACTTATCTGGCAGACATACACAATGTAGTGGCATATCGACTCAGTCGTCATTTCCAACTACACGAGTGGTCCCTTGGTCCCTCAGTAGCGACCAGGATATTTCAACGTTGGGGACAACCAACAGTAGACCTCTTTGCATCACATCTGAATCACAAAGTGGACAAATTCTGTTCTCTACGCAAACAGAAGAATCAGCCAGCCAAGGACGCCTTTGCTCGCCCTTGGAACTCAGGCCTACTATATATGTATCCTCCAATACCGCTCATAACCAAAACTCTAGTGAAACTACAACAGGACAAGGGATCCATGATACTCATAGCCCCATATTGGCCTCGACAAGTTTGGTTCCCCACACTGCTAGACCTCTCAGTCAGAGATCCCATTCGTCTGGGAGTAGCTCCCACTCTCATAACTCAGGATCAGGGCCGGTTGCGACATCCCAACCTTCAATCCCTATCCCTGACAGCATGGATGTTGAAAGCTTGATATTACAACCTCTCAATCTTTCACCTCATATATCTCAAGTTCTTATAGCTTCACGTAAACTTTCCACAAGAAAGAACTATTCTTCTAAATGGAAAAGATTCACTTTGTGGTGCTCGGAAAAGAACATAAATCCTTTCACCTGCCCCACCACTTCTCTACTAGAATACTTATACCATCTTTCGGAATCTGGTCTCCAGACTTCATCTATAAGAGTACATTTAAGTGCAATCTCTGCTTACCATAACAAGATAGGAGATGCACCTATTTCCAAACAACCTCTCGTAAGTAGATTTCTGAGAGGTTTAACTCATCTTAAACCACCAATTCGACCACCTGTCCCAGAGTGGGATCTGAATGTGGTATTAACCAGACTCATGCGCTCTCCCTTCGAACCCATAGATTCTTGTGACCTTAAATTTCTCACTTGGAAAATTATCTTCCTCATAGCCATTACATCAGCTAGAAGGGTTAGTGAGTTACAAGCACTTGTAACAAATCCACCCTATACTAAGTTCCTACATGACAAAGTGGTCCTCCATACACATCCCAAATTCCTTCCCAAAATAGTTATGGAATTCCACCTAAATCAATCCATAAATTTACCCACATTCTTTCCAAGGCCTCATTCCCATCCAGGAGAAACAGCCCTGCATACCTTGGACTGCAAGCGTGCACTTGCCTTTTATATAGACCGTACTGCAGTTCAGAGACAATCCACACAACTCTTTGTATCCTACGATCCAAACAAACCGGGGAAAGCAGTGGGTAAACATACTCTGTCCAATTGGCTAGCAGATTGCATATAGTATTTTGCTATGAAAAAGCAGGCCTTCCTCTCCAAGGGCGAGTAAAGGCACATTCAGTAAGAGCAATGTCAACTTCAGTAGCACATTATCGTTCAGTGCCAATCCTTGACATATGTAAAGCTGCAACATGGAGTTCTCTTCACACCTTTGCAGCTCATTACTGCTTGGACAAAGAAGGAAGACGAGATTCAGCCTATGGACAATCTGTCTTAAAGAACTTGTTTCCAGTTTAATTCCAACTCCTTCTACGACCAACTTACTACGATCTTTGGCTGACTCATTCTCAACAACAATACTCCACTGTTGCTTCACCACGAATAACTCAGCCTCTAGCTTGCTATTCACCCATATGTGAGGACTAGCATCCTGCTTGTCCTGGGATAAAGCAAAATTGCTTACCTTGTAATAGGTGTTATCCCAGGACAGCAGGATGTAGTCCTCACAGAACCCACCCGCCACCCCGCGGAGTTGGGCCTCATATGTTTTATTATTTTATTTTTGCTAACACTTTTACTACATATGAGACTGAAGAGAGACACCTGTGGCAGAGAATATCATGGCATGCTGGGCATGCTCAGTGGCCTCTCAGGGCCAGTCAAAAGTTTCTAGAAACTTTGACAGAAAGGTTTCCCGCGCTGGGCTCCGTTCGGTGACGTCACCCATATGTGAGGACTACATCCTGCTGTCCTGGGATAACACCTATAACAAGGTAAGCAATTTTGCTTTATATGAAGTATATGAGTTTGTATGTGGTTCTCTTTCAGTTCCACGCCATTATCTTTTCTTTGCTTCCTTGTTGAAGATTCTGATTCCATTCATGTAGATATTGGTAGTGTAAAACTGAGAAGCTCAAGAATCTGCAACTAAGACTAAGGTTAATTTCAGCCTTTGCTGTAGGATGAGAATGCATGGGATTTATTCTTCATAATAAGTAAAACATCCCTGCTGAAACATTACTGTAATTTATCTGCTGATATCAGTTCATCTGCTGGTGGACTTGATTTTATAGTAAATTATATACTGGTTTTAGGTAAGGTGTTGCACAATACATCTATTTAAAAGCAGCAAAGAAACAAAGCTCGGATCCTTGCAATTCACCAGTATCGTGTAAGATTATTATCCATATGGTGACAGCAGTGTTCAGGTGCACTTGCCTTTTGTTGAAAGTAATAGATATGTGTGTGTGCATATCTAGGAAAGCAAATGGTTACCGATATCTTCCTTTGTTGAAAATGCACTTGCATGATTTTTATATCTGTTTTGCTGGTTTGTTTGGCTTGAAACATATAGAACGCCTGTGATTTTTAGTGTTGGAAAGAATTTTGAGGTAGGAGATTTTTCTCTCTCTCTTTGGTTCGCTCCACTTGTAAACTGGTCTATAAAAGGCATGTTCAGGAATGCATCTGAAGTTTGTTTGCATCTTGTTATCTCTTTGCCTCTCAATTTTTATGCATCCATTTTTCTAGTACCTGATAATGCCTCTTCTGAGTACTTAAAGGCCTGTGATTATAAAACAGGTCATATGGTCAGAATGTTTTATTCCTGTTACACTTAAGATTGAACATTTTCTAACCACAAATACAATTTTTGCGACCTGGATGATCATGTTGAGCTGGTTTTTACACAGCATTGGTGTACTGAGGGGCCAGGGAATGAATACTGTTGTAGTAGATAGTTTTCTTACTTAGTAAAATTTAAACATTTTTATTTTTAGAATGTCATATCCTTAATGGATATGGCAAACTAACAAACCAAAAGGCATGCTACTTGTTGACTACAAGTTATTATACCTTTTTATGATACCTAGCAAATCATTTAGAATTATAAGGTCACTGCATATTTTCCTTTAAACGAAGACGAATAATTAAGATGGCCTGTGGATTAACAATTGGCTCATTGGCTTTTAAAAAAGTACCCAAATATACTAAAATCTGCTTTTGTATTTGAATAATGGTGAATTTTTAGTTGATGTCAAACCTTGGTAGATTATCCTGATTTCACTGGTGTAAATACATTTGATTAAGATGTTTATGGTTTATACTTTTAAATAAATAAGCAATACACATGTTTATCTGCAATTAAAATGGTGGTCAGAGCATGGCAAATAAAGTCCTGTGCATTTTATTAAGCCTGAGGATTTTTCAGCACAGTTTTTGGTACGAAAGTGGTTTAGAGCAATTTTAAAAAATGTATTTCTGAAGGCAGCAACAAAACAGTCTTTTATTTTTTTTACCCTGCTTGCCCAAGAGTCTGGCTTACCTTGTTTGCCATTCACTTCCTCTTCAGCTTGCTTAACAATTGCAGTGCAGAGCCATGAGTTGCTTCCAGCAGTAGGTTTTAAAAAGGCTCCTACTGAGCATGCTCCTCAGCACCTACTGTGGGTTGGAACGCATGGACAGACCAGCATGTAGGCCTCTGAAATCCTTGATGAAAATATTAAAGCAAAGCACGCACAAACTGGCCTGTAACAGAGGTATGATTCCTGTCAGGCTTTTGTAAGTGCTCTTTCTCCGATTCTTTTGTTGTATGGGTTTTTAAAGGCTTTTTCAGGAAAAAGTCTGGTCTGAAAAGAAAAGGTTGTGCACTTAGCAGAATACCAGATCTCTAAAGATGTTTTTCTCTTCAAGGTTGGGCCAGAGTCCTTTTCACATGCAACCTTTGCACTGTTATCTGAGTTGTAAATAGATTGTTATAAGGTGCTGCCATTTTTTTTTTTTGCAAGACTTTTGATGGTTATGTACATATGATGTTTTTGTATGTCTTAAAAACTTCAAGGCAGGTAGTTTTTGGATAGCAAGAAAAATTAGGAAATAAAAATCTTTGCATTGAATTTGTGTTGAATTTCCTGGGGCACATTCTTTCTATTTAATGTAAAAAAAAAAAAAAAAAGCAGCAGAATTAAGGAATTGTTTTCATTATTTTAGTGTTGAAATTTGTAGGTGAGAAGATCCATGAAGGGCACCTTTCCAAAGCCTTGGGATAATATTCAGAATGTATTTTATGGAAGAAAGATTAGAGATGGGTTGCTTTTTTGCATGACATTGTGGTAATATTTTGATACATGCTCTCTGTTTTCTCCTCCAGTTTGGATAGAACTTAAATACTGAGTGCCAATGGATTACACAAGACTGTCTATTTAAGGCTCCCTTGTCATGAACAGGTTTGAATAGTTCTTGCTAGTTATTGCAGGATCTATTTTGCGAACATTGGTACAGTAGCTAGGTGTCATGTACATTCCGTTTGTGCTGAATTTTGTTTTGGCTCTTGTATGGCTCCAGAATGAAGGAATAATCATTTGGAAAATCTTTTGTGCTCTTGTGCTCTTGTGTTTCCTTGCTTCCTGCAAGGGAACACTGTACTTGCACAGTAAAATCATTCAAATCCAGAGGCAGGTTTTAGCATGTTTGGTTAGATTCTTAACTCACCCACTCAAATTTAAAGTCAGAGGTTTTTATGGCATGGAAGTTATTTTTGGAATTTTTAAATTATTAAAATAGAGGCATTCAAACTGAATAAGCCAATTTTGAGGGTATTTAAAAGTTTAATTTCAGTAAATTTTTATAATAAGTTAGAATATGATAAAACTATCAACTTTAAATTAAACAGCCTATAGAACATAATTACATTTAGAGAAATGATAAAGGGATATGTTTCACAAATGTTACAATTAATTGAAGTTGAAAACAATTGATCTTAAATTAAAGCAGTTATAACTGTATTGAATAAATTGGACCAAGCCAAAAACAGCTAGGTTTAGAATGACTTGGCAGTGAAAGAAAAGAAATATATGAGGGACATATATGAGTAGGGCTAATATAAATCTGCAGGGAAGACTGTATATAAAATCTATATGTTGAGTCAAATAAAATCTTCAAAATATGTGGGGGGAAAATGATAGTGAATATTTTAATATATTAAACAGCTGAACAAATTTGATAGTGGAAGAGAATAAATGTGAGGAAATGGAAATATCTGGTGGTGGACATTACTAAATGTATTTTGTGCCCTTTTTGAAAAGAACATTTTTTCCTCCATTTCTGTGAGATGTATAGATTCTACTTCTAATGATTAATATAGTGGAGAATTACTATGTAGGTTACTCTTTGATACTAGATAAATTGTACCCATTCTTCATTATTGTATTTACTATGGACATTTAATCTGTTGAACCTCTTAAAAAAAATCTCTGGAATTTCATGAAATTTCAAAATTTTAACTATTGACGTTTGCAGCTGCTAGCTAGTCTTTCGTCGCTTGACACCAGATTAAAGTTTATTTTAAACCATACCACGTAACCCTTTATTCGCCTTTTTCTTCCCTGTAAAGTAACCATGCGGACTCGTTTTGTTGGTATAAAATTGGCCGCAGCTTTTATTTTAAACATAACATAATAACTCTCAAGAGGTTACCCGAGCCGGCAGTATGTCCCCTGCTGCCTGCCGTGTGGACCTAAGCAAGGCAGTCTGATGAGGAGGGTCCCCCGCCTTGTTACCGAGCAAGGGGTCCATTGCTTTATCTGCCTCCAACGCCCACGGCTACCCCGCCGTGACGTGATAGCACCAGCACCACGTGTAATCTGCCAGCCCCGGCCCGGGTTCCCGCCCCCCCCCCCCCCCCCATGAAGCTGCGACAAAATGCAAAATATGAACATCAACAGAGGAAAGGCTATCTAACAGAGCATAACTATCTGTGCGTCTAAGAAAACACTTAGGGTGGGTGGGTGGGATCTGCACGGCTAGCTGGGCGATCCGAAAAGGATCGCTTGAGGGGCGTCGCGGCCCTTTAAAGGGGCCGCGGATGTCATCGACTGGCGCCGACGTCGCCCCTTGATGACGTCGTCGGCCCTCCGCCGCGAGTGGAGGTAGGTGCGCCGTAATTTCTTACCCCCACCTCACTCGCGCTTCTACCCCCCCCCCCCCGCTGCCTCTCTTGCCCGTGCACTGCCGTCATAGTCGGGCTCCAGGCAGCTGCCTCGGGCCCGCTTTTTGACGTTTTCAGCTGCTAGCTAGTCTTTCGTTGCTTGACACCAGATTAAAGTTTATTTTAAACCATACCACGTAACCCTTTATTCGCCTTTTTCTTCCCCGTAATGTAACCACGCGGACTCGTTTTGTTGGTATAAAATTGGCCGCAGCTTTTATTTTAAACATAACATAATAACTCTCAAGAGGTTACCCGAGCCGGCAGTATGTCCCCTGCTGCCCGCCGTGTGGACCTAAGCAAGGCAGTCTGATGAGGAGGGTCCCCCGCCTTGTTACCGAGCAAGGGGTCCATTGCTTTATCTGCCTCCAACGCCCACGGCTACCCCGCTGTGACGTGATGGCACCAGCACCACGTGTAATCTGCCAGCCCCGGCCTGGGTACCCGCCAAAACACGAGGTAGGGAAGACCCTTGCCTCGTGTCCCCCACAAAATTAAACTGCGGCCAATTTTATAAACCGTGCGTCTCAATGGCATCCTGTAATGTAGTATTGAAAATGTCATACCCAATATCTGATAAATGTATCTGGTCCGGTCTGAATAGACCTGGGGACATGTCATCAGCCCACTGATGACGTATCTGTACTCCTCCCTCCCATTTTTTGTACCCATAGCACGATCTGTCTGTTAACTTTTTTCCTCCCACGACCCCATAACTTTGAATGTTGACATTTTGGTCTGGGGATAATATCCGACCAGCAGATCCGGGCCACGGGGAATAGGTGGAAGATGCGGGTGAAATCGGCTTTAACCTGTTGAATCAAGCTCTTGCATGTCCGTGTACTCAAGTCATTGCCCCCTAGATGGATTATTAGAACCTTGGGTGGCGCTCTGGATTCGTTCATCTGTTGTAGAAAAGGCAACAATTGGTCCCATAGCATGCCAGATTTTCCCATCCATTCGACGAGCCAACCTTTTGGGGTCAAACCCAAGTGAATTCCATACGTTCGTTCACGCGCTCTTTTCGCCGCCCAGCGAACGTACGAGTGACCAGCGATCCAGGCAATACTGTGGGCATCTGAAAAATAGAATTAACCAGTGTTGTTAACCGTGTGAATTCTGTCCAAGCGAACATAGGAGTTGACCGCATTAGATCGCCAGCGGCCGATTTTTTTGATTGCATCTGTTTTTAGTCCGGCTTGTGCTGCGCTTGTGGCGGCACCAATCCGGAACGAGTGTGTGGTGAATATTTTTGGGTCCATGTTGATATGAGTAACCGCAGCGCTTAGGATTGCGGAGAATTGAAATCGAGTGAGAGGCGTGCCGTCATCATGAATTAACAGGTGATATCCACCTTTTGGTCGAAAGTCTATATACCTTCTGAAGTTATTTATAGGACATGTGAAGCAAGAGGGAACTGTGTTGAGTGTGATGGTAGCGCCCCTGCCAACTTGGTCAGTCTTCGATTTTTGAATGGTAATAGTCAGCTTATTAGGTGTATAAATGACATTCTTTAATAGTAATCCACTAGTTCCCTTGTCACCCTTGTTGGCAGCAACTAACTCACTTACTCGGAAGGCACCAAAAAATGCCAAGGTGAAAGAGAGTCTAAAAAGCCTTATTTCAAATGGAGAAGAACATATAGCCGATAATTGAGTCCATAATGTTCTGAGCATGTTGTGTGTAATGGGATGTCTCCTGTCTCTAGTTGATCTTTCCATTCGCGTCCATCCGGCCATCATTTTTCGTATAAGGAACGATTTTGTGGGATCCCCCCATCCACGGGCTTTGGTGAAGAAAGCCAGCCCCGCCATATATTTTTGGACAACAGTTCGTGATACTCTGTCAGATTTTGCGGCTGCAATGAAACTGACCAATAAGTCATCGGGTATAGGTCCTTGCTTCCATCCCTTCTGTTGCAAAAATGTGGCCACTACCTCATATCCCCGGCAATAGGACTTCCACGTGGATGGTGCAACGGATCTGCTAATTAATTCCTGTGTTGTTTCATTCCAATGTTCCATAATCTTTCTGGCACGGGAGTTCCGATTTCGTCTGCTGTTGGTACCTGCAAACGAAATAAATGCCATTTAGCACGGGAAAGGGCATCTGCAGCGCTATTACGGGCTCCCGGAACATGTCGAGCGCGCAGTGTAATGTTGTTATGCAAGGCTTCCAGAACTATCTCCCTGAGAAGGGAAATGACCATTGGGCACTTAGCGGATTGAGAATTTAAGACGTGAACGACAGCCATATTGTCGCACCAAAATATAATGTGCTTATTTTTTAACCTGGCGCTCCATAGAACAAGGGTAACCCAAATAGGAAAGAGTTCCAGAAAAGTGATGTTCCTGGTCAGGCCTTGCGATATCCATTCTTCGGGCCATTGTTCGGCTGACCATGCGTTCTGGCAAATGGCTCCGAAACCCCAACCACCTGATGCGTCCGTGTGAATGTTTAGATCCGCATTGGATACTGGTGTGTCCAGTAGCATTGATATGCCATTGAAGTTGGTAAGAAAAGAATTCCATGTAATGAAGTCTGCGCGGATGTCCGCTGAAACACGTAGAAAGTGATGTGGTCGTTGGATTCCTGCAGTTGCCGCGGCGAATCTCCTCATGAATGCTCTCCCCATCGGAATGACACAGCAAGCGAAGTTTAGGTAGCCAAGAATGGACTGAGCAAGTCTTCGAGTAATCTTTTTTGCAGTAGTCACTTGCCGTATTGTGGTTCGAAGTTTGTCGATTTTTTCCGCCGGGAGCCTGGCGATCATATTCTGGGAATCGATTTCAATGCCGAGGAAGGAAATAATGGTTGCCGGACCTTCTGTTTTTGTGGGAGATAGAGGCACACCAAATTCATGGGAAATGTTTATAAATTCCGATAAGAGGTTGGAACAGGAATCAACATGAGAGGGACCGACAAATAGAAAATCGTCGAGGTAGTGAATGATGTTGTGGGATGATGTTATTTTTTCGGTAACCCAGTGTAGGAAGGAGCTAAACAATTCAAAGTAGGCGCATGAGACAGAACATCCCATGGGCATGCATTTATCAAAGAAGTACCGGTGGTTGAATTTGAAACCTAGTAATGGAAAGCTGTCTGGGTGTACTGGCAGTAACCGGAATGCGGACTCAATGTCGGCTTTAGCCATAAGGGCGCCCAACCCACACCTGCGAACCAAAGCGACGGCAGAGTCGAATGACGCGTATTGGACGGTACATTCGGACTGGGGCAAATGATCATTAACTGACCTACCCGGTGGAAAAGATAGATTCTGTATGAGCCTGTATTTTCCTTGCTCTTTTTTAGGAATGACTGCCAGTGGGGATAAAAACATGTGTGGAAATGGTTGAATAATGAATGGACCGGCTATCCTGCCGAGTGAAATCTCGGCATCCAGTTTGGATTGAACTATTTCGTTATGGGTGGTAGTTGAGCGGGCGTTGTCTGTGTGCAATTGCTCCAGGCAGCCCTGGAAAGGGATGAGAAATCCGTGTCGAAACCCGTGTGCTAATTTTTTAGCCTTTTTCTGATCTGGATATCGTTGCAACCATGGAAGCAACGCTTGCAGGCAAATGGATGATGGTGCTTTTTCAAAGGGGGGTGTTGGAGGTTATATTAGGCTTACTCCCTGTAAACTGCCTCACCCTGAGTAAGGGTGAGGTGCGGCACATCCCATGCAAATGTGTTTAAATTTACAATCGTGGAAGTTACACACCGTCTTATTGAATCTCCAACAGGTATTATCATGACCTGCTGTTTGTCGTGCATGAAACCTTCCTGGGGATGATCGCCTTGCAAACCTAGTTCTTGCACCATGATCCGTAGACTTTCTAGTCATATGAGTAATCCACAGGTTAACGTCTTGAGTGCCCCATGTCATAAATGTATTCTCTTCCATTTTATCGCGGAATTGCTCATCGTAGTTAAGCCAAGACCATCCGTCATGTTGTAGATAAGCCCGGAGAATGTTAACCGCGTAACTCAACATGGGACCGTATTGCGTGTGGTCCCAATTTCCTACTACGCTGGTCATATGCATGAAAGCCATAATCCAATTGATAATGGTTTTTGGTATTTTGACTTCCTTTCCTAACGATGCAGATCCGGACCTTCTATTCCTCCTTTCTTTTGTCTTGCGTCTCCCATGAAGTATGGAAAATATATCAATATACTTGCGTTGCTTGATCTTTCTTCTTAATTTTTTGGGCATGCTCTCCCATAGCTCGGAAAGTGTGGTTAGCGCAGGGGGGCCCCTGGAGACCTTGTCAGGATTGTGAGAAGACGTTTGTATGTCGCTGTCACTAGAAGAGGATGAAGAGGTGGAACTACTGGAACTAGAGCTATGTCTGCGCTTGCGCTTGGACCTATGTTTTGATTTTTTGGGTAATACGCCACCTTGTAGCGCCTCAGTTTGCGACATATGTAAACCAGACTCACCGGTATTAGTAATATTATTGCCTGTGCGGTTCTCGACTTGAAAACTGGTGGAAGGCCTTTCCGAGTCGTGTTGTTTTTTCTGGGGTGACGTGGTATTGGAGTGTCTTGGATATTGGGGTCCCTCCACTGAAGTATAGCATCGGTTCTGAGAGTGTCTGACGTAACAGTCTGGAAATGGGCGTCTGACTTCGTTCTCCGAATCGTAATAATTGGTCTCTAGTGGAGACCTCTGATGAGGGCTGTCATCGAGTTGTGTATGTGTGTCTTGCCTCATATTGTCTTCTAACTCCCACTCTGTCTGTGGGTAGTGGGTGGTGTTGTCCCAGTGGCTTGCGTGTAAGTCGTGGCTAGAGGAAAAACTCCTACTAATGTTCCCGTATAACGATGGATCCCGGCTATAGTCGTCTAGTACTTGCTGGGGATCGGCCATGGAATTCTTTGGGTCGTCGAGCATGCCTGCCTGAGGATGTCGAACCGTGCGACGCACTCGGTGTGGTGAGAGAAGAGGAGGACCGTTTTTTGAAGTTGACATGTTGATACTCTGTGTCTGTGGAGTATTGAGATCAATTGGACGCGTGGGCTCGTGATCTTGCGTAAGTTTTTTAGCATTGGTACGAGTGATGCCTCTGACAGGGCGACTTCGTCCGCGGCTTCCCCCTCTGGCGCGGATTCTTCCAGAGCTTCTTGTGGCAATAACGTGCGGCGACTCTGCTTGGAAGTCGATTGTTCGAGCTGGAGGGTCGTTAGCGGCTGTAATAGTTTTTGCGGCTCTCCCTCTGAGGTGGCTAGTCGTCTTGCTTCGGCTGTTTCTTTTTGGCTGCATTTTAAAATTAATAGAAGGTGCTCGGAGCGCCTGCTAATTGGGAAAGAGTAAAGGAAATTAAGTAAGCATGTGTAGAAATTAATAAGGAAACATTGATAAATGTGGAATTAGCAATTTAGGTGTATTTATCTTACGAGTCCTGAGGTGGGACCTGTACCCTCACTACCTGTCTGGGGGGCAGATGCCTCTCCTGCTAAGCTAGCAACTCAGTTTCTGAAGCAAGGTAACATGAACTTAATTTTAAATAAAGATAAAACTGGTAGATTAAAGCAGAAACGAACCTGGGTCTCCCTGGTTTTTTGCGAGCAACAGCAGCAACCGCAATGCAGAACCGTATTAGGAAAACTATGTCTAAAGAAATAGGACAACGTTATACACATAGCAGACAATGCATTTGGTTTTTGTATCTGAGGCAATGGACAGTTAAAATGCCTGGCCTCCGAAGTCAGAAGGAGAACATTGATACCCTGGTTCCTTTATCAAATTGAAACAGAGTCAGTGCTTATAACAATAGCAGAATGACATACGTAGGGGGTTCCGCGGGGAGGGTGGAGACACAACACAGGGACTCCCCAAACGACTACACAACGCAGGGAATGCACGTGGGCATCAGCAAAACAGTTAAACTACAATACAATTTATATGTAATTATTTATCCATTAATTTTATTTATTTATCTATTATTATTTTATTTATTTATAAGTGTCTCCGATTTGTTGTCGGAAAACAGCACTTCCAGTAACAGGTGTTGCCTTTCGGGCTCGCGTATGCCCCATGGATCTTCACAAAATGCCTGCCGTGTGGCGGCGGCACACCTCCACAGGCTGGGAGTACATGTTTTCCCATATCTGGATGATTGGCTGGTCAAGAGTATGTCTCGGACAGGGGCCACCAGGTCCATGCGCTTGACCATCTGGGTGTTCAGTCACCAGGGTTCATTCTCAACTCCCAAAGTCCCATCTCAGCTCATCACTTCAATTGGACTTCATAGGAGACCTGCTAGACACGGCTCAGGCCAAGGCCGTCCTGCCTTGCCACAGGGCCGTCACCTTGATGACCATTGCGGCAGATATCCAGCAGAGCTAGCAGGTGTCAGCTTGGTACCAGTTGAGGTTGTTGGGCCATATGGCTGCAACTGTTCATGTCATTCCCTTGGCACATTTACACATGCATATAGAGCCCAATGGACCCTGAGGTCGCAGAGGCACCAGGCCACTTAGCCTCCAGGATTACATCCAAGTCACCCCATCTCTCCAGGACTCATTGTCCTGGTGGCGGGTACTTTCAAATCTGGAACGAAGGATCTCATTTCTATGTCCCCCTATCCAAATTGTCCTAACCACGGATGCATTCATCCTGGGGTGGGGAGCACATGTAGATGGGCTCAGCACTCTGAGTCTCTGGTCCACCCAGAAACACTCTTGTCAAATCAACTTCAGGAGCTTTGGGTGATCAGGTACGCAATATAGGATTTCAGAGATCGGCTGTCTTGCTCCCACTGACAACCAAGTAGCTGTGTGGTATGTCAACAAGCAGGGAGGCACGGGATCGTTACCTCCTGTATCAGGAAGCGGTCCATATCTGGTTGTGGGCCCTGTCCCATGGGATGATGCTTTGGACTATGTACCTAGCCGGGACGGAGAATGTGGTAATGGATAGGCTGAGTCAAGCCTTCAGACCCCACAAATGGTCCCTGGACCAGGAAATAGTAAATTGTATATTTCGCCTCTAGGGGAGCCTAGACGTAGATCTGTTCGCGTTGCCCTTGCAACATCTGCCCCCTGTACAGGTCAGATGGCAAACCAGCCTCAGATGCCCTCGCCCGTCTTTGGGGCAAGGGTCTTCTGTATGCGTATCCTCCGATTCTCTTAGTGGCGAAGACTCTCTTGAAGCTTTATAAGGACAGGGGGACTATGATCCTCATAGCCCCTCACTGACGAGACAGGTCTGATTTGCCCTCCTATGGGAGTTGTCCATCCAGACACTGGTCAGTCTAGATACTTCCCCAGATCTAGTCACTCAAGATCTGGAGAAGCCACTGCTATTCACTATTAGCCACTGCTATTAACTGCATCAGTAGCATGGGATCTTCTTGGTGTTTGGGTAATTGCCAGGTTCTTGTGGCCTGGTTTGGCCTCTGTTGGAAACAGGATGCTGGGCTTGATGGACCCTTGGTCTGACCCAGCATGGCAATTTCTTATGTTCTTAAGACCAAGGAGGGCTGCGGCATCCCAATCTCCAGGCCCTGTCGCTCACACCCTGGATGTTGAGAGGTTAATCCTGCAGCAGCTTGATCTTTCAAAAAATGTATCTTCGGTCCTTTTGGCTTCTAGAAAGCCTTCCACTAGATAGTCCTATGTACTGAAGTGGAGGAGGTTTTCTGTGTGGTGTGAGCAGAAGGCCCTAGATTTGTTCTCCTCCCCACACAAAAACTGCTTGATTTCCTTCTACACCTTTCATAGGTTGGCTTAAAGACTAACTCTGTTAGAGTTCATCTCAGTGCAGTTGACGCATACCACCAAGATGTAGATGGTATGCCCATCTCTGTACAGCCTATAGTTGAACGTTTTATCTTGGTCCTTCTTCAATTGAAGCCTCCCCTAAGGCCTCCCACTGTGTCTTGGGACCTCAACGTGATGTTAGCTCAGCTGATGAAACCTCCTTTTGAGCTGCTGTACACCTGTGACCTGAAGTATTTTTTGGTGGCAGTCACTTAAGCATGCAGGGTTAGTGAGCTCCAGGCCTTAGTGACTTATCCATCTTATACTAAATTTTATCATGACAGAGTGGTCTTGAGTACGCATTCTAAGTTCCTGTCTAAGGTTGTGACAGATTTCCATCTTAACCAGTAAATTGTCCTTGCAGTATTCTTTCCCAGGCTCTATTCACACCCAGGTGAACGAGCACTTCATGGTTTGGACTGTAAGCAAGCCTTAGCCTTCTGTCTGGAGTGGACAGAAGCCCATAGGCAGTCCACCCAATTTTTTATTTCAATAGGTTGTGCGTTGCCATTGCCAAACAGACACTATCCAATTGGCTACAGGATTGCATCTCCTTCTCGTATGCCCAGTCAGGACTGCATCTTGGGGGTCATGTCAAAGATCATTCTGTCAAAGCCATGGCAGCGTCAGTGGCCCACTTGCGAGTAGTTCCTGTGGAGGAAATCTGAAGGCTGCAAGTGGCGTTCTCTCCACACATTCCCATCTCATTACTGTCTGGATAGGGATGACTGACGCGACAGGTTCGGCCAGTCTGTACTTTGGAACCTGTTTGAGGGGTAGAACTCAACTCTTCTATCTTAGGGCCCATTGTTTGGGTTCAGGCTGTCTCCCCTTCTGTTACCGAAAGCACCGGTGTTGTTGTGCCTGTTTGCACCTGGTTTTGTATCTATTGGTACCCTTTTGTGTTGGGGAGAAGCCTGTACCTAGGGATTTACCCATGTGTGAGAACTACCATGTTGCTTGTCCTCGGAGAAAGCAGAGTTGCTTACCTGTAACAGGTGTTCTCCAAGGACAGCAGGATGTTATTCCTCACGAAACCCGCCCTCCACCCTGCGTTGGGGTTCTCCAATTTATTTTAATCATAATTCTATATTACAAGCCTGGAGAGGGACACTGCGTGGACACGTGGTATAGGGCATGCTGAGCATGCTCTGTGTGCCTAGTAAAGGTTCTAGAAACTTTGACATAAGTTTTCTGTATCGGGGCTCCATCTGATGTCACCCATGTGTGAGGACTAACATCCTGCCGTCCTTGGAGAACACCTGTTACAGGTAAGCAACTCTACTAAAGGTAGGGTTGTTAATATTTGATGCTGACATTTAGTGCTGTCTTTGTATGTGAGGTTTACTATATTGTAATTGTTTACTCATGGCTTTCTGAGAGCCAAACCCACTCAAACGCCCTTTACAATAGGTCTAATACCATATGAGTTCCAAGTGTCTTTTTTGCAGAGTTTTCTGGTTGCTACTACAGCAGTGCATGTAAAAATAATACATATATTATGATATTTTTACTCAGAAGACTATGAATATATTTTTTCTGGTAAAATCTGTTATAAATGCACTGTTTTAAACTGTGTGTGTAATGAGGGCTGGGAAGGTGGGGGTGCAAAGTTTGCTTAGTATAGCTAATACTCTTCCACCGATTTGGAAAGAGAGTACCATACACAGACTCCCACATTCATCCATCTTCCATTTCTCCAAGGGGCAAATGCTGGAGAAACATGGGAGGTAGGAGGTATGGTTCCTGGGAGTGTGACAGGGTTTCCAGCTTCCTAGAAATAATATCACTGACACTCTATCTGCTACTTCTCCATTAGGTTAATTTCATAACTGAGGCATGCCATGTATACTCAGAGAGATCTTCAAGTCTTCACTAAACAGATATGGAAAAGTGTTCCATGTCAGTGCTATCAGATGCCATGTGTTTGATGAACTGCTGTCTTTAGAGTAGACACATTATTGATAAACAACTTTTTTGATCATGCGGAAGATTTTATTAATTAATTTTGTTTAACATTCTTTATTAATTTCCATTCATTAGCAAACAAAACATGTTCTGTAGGCAAACAGTAACAAATAGTTATCAAATAAAAGAATAACTATATCATTAGGAAAAACCATCTTGTCACTTAAACCAGTCCACAAAAAAGGGAAGACATCCAGGAAATAAAAGGAATAAAAACATCATGAAGAAAGTGACCAAGGCAACCATATTCCACTCTATTAGGGATCTACTTCTACATATAGACCATATTAAGAGGGAGACGTAGACTCCCACTTGGCTCCTAGAACTGAAAAATGCAATAAGCTTGGGGGGGGGGGGGGGGGGGGGGCATCGAAGAAGAGATATCAAATTGACTAGCTAGATTACACACTTACAGAGGTAATTTAACCAGAGTTTGCTACCAGGTTATAATATTGAGGGCACATTTCAAGGAATTGCTTTCTTTTCTATTGTGTCACTCTAGCTACATCTGAAAATATATGAATAATAGAATTTAGGAAGGGCTTGTCTTTATGATGGAAAAAATATTTTTCAAAACCCAGTTTCTATGAGGTTCAAGAACAATGTTCACTATCAGCATCGAAACATTAATAGCTTTTGTCTCTTCTTTTTCCAGTACAACAGTAACATCCAAAAAATCAAATGAGGCTAAAGAAGCCTCATTCTGGGATTTGTACTTTACAAAAGGAGGAATATAATGAGCCTTAGCAATAGGAGGTCATGCATTTTCAAGTATTTTCAAAATCTCAATAAATAATGCTTAAGCAATTGCAGAGGAGGGGATGATGGTAGTTTTGGCACATTTACAAAGCGCAAAGTTCTGCTTCTAATAACATTCTCCTAGTTTATTATGAAGTAAAGAATTATCCTGATATGAACTGAACATAATCTTGTGTTCTCCTCAAAGCAGATTCTACTTGGTCCAGAGATTTATGATCCCTTAATTCAGTTTCCAACTCTAACTTTGCCTGGTAAATCTTGCAAATTAAGAAACAGTGATTGAAACTGAACTCACATAGATTTTTCAGCCTTAGTGATAACTTCCCAGATTCTCTCCAATGTAAGAAACAATAGGTCTTATCAGACTCGATGAAAATGAATGGTTGAGGGAGTAGTCTGTTGAAAAGATTTAGCTGAATGAATTAGGCTCAAAACTTCACCTTCTTGCAATTTTCTACATCCTTTGGCTAGCCATGATACCCTGCCAAGTTCATCGGCAGCAGCTTCATCGGTCCCTGTTGCCAGTCAGCATCTGACATCATCACTACCATAGGTGTCACACTTCCACTGCTGGTCAGAAATTCCTCGCGGCTCAGCATCAAAGAAGGGACCCAGTCCTCCGGGATTAAGGGAGGCATAGTGGAAGTTCCATCACAAAATTGGATCTTGAAAGACAACACAGTGGAGACCTTATGGTAAGGGAGAGTGTTGATATAGCTATGGGTTCAGCTTAGAACAACAAAGCACTGGAGTACTGCTTGCACTTTAATATATTGACATCTACACAAGTGCAAGAATGCGTGAGATCCTGGTGAAGTTTAAAGTTTCATGTAAATCATTTTATTGCGGCAACTCCTGAATTCAGAATACAACCTTTGAACATGATTCCCCCAACACGGTCCCGTGTTTCGCCACCCGGCTGCTTCAGCTTAGAACACCCATAGTTTCCTCTTCCATTTCACCATCGGTAGCACAGGAATCTCGAGTTGCTCACGGCGCTTACATCTTGCATACCCCCCAATCAGTCCCATTTCCATTATTATTACACAAAGCAGATAACAGCACCTCGCAAACAATTCTAAAACTCAATAAACATATATAAATAACAATAAAACAATTGTATAATATAAAGTCTTCCTTCAGAGGGTAAAATGCCACTGTCAGAGAGATGCGTTTTAAGAATTGTTCTTAAAATAGAGAACTAGCCTGCCTTGCCTTAGTACAATGGAATTCAACAATTTTGGTGCAGAATACATACTTAAAAGAAAATTTACACATTCTAACCATTTTCACATCTTTTAGAAAGGGAATGTACAAAAGATGTGCTGATTGGAGGGCTGGCGTAGAGAGACATCTTTTTAATCGAGAGCACAGGTAAAAGTGAACCATATCATTTAAAACTTAAAAAGTTATAGATAATTTGAAGTGAGCCTTAAATCAGACAAGGAGCCAATGAAGGCTCCTCAACAAAAGAGAGATGTGATCCCAGTGCTTACCTCCAACTGGAAGTCCTGCTGCTGTGTTCTGAATTAATTATAATTAATATAAAACTTTCTCTGATAAACCTGAATACAATGAATTACAATAATTAATTTGGTAAAGGACAAAGGCCTGCAAAACAGTAACATATTTTGCTGGGATAACAGAGGATGTAACTGATGTAAGTGCTGCAAGTGATAACAGCCTTTTTTTATTGGAGATCTCTATTTTGGGTAAGTATTGGAAGGATTTGTATTTAGCTTTTTCATCATAAAGAGCTAAGTGTCAGATGATGAAACAGTTAACATCATATGTGGATGAAGGACATTATAGCATGAGGTGCTCAACCTTTGTAAATCAGGAAGCCACTGTGGGTGATCTTTGTCCATGATGGTGGTTTGAAACTGTGTCGGGCCGATACAGTAAAGTCCGCGGGAGAGTGGGCGAATGCCCGCTGTCCCGGTGCGCGCACAGGCCACTCTCCTATGCGCGCGATTCAGTTTGCAAATTAGGCCTGGCGGTAAAAACAGGTAAAAGGAGGCGCTAGGGACACTAGCACGTCCCTTGCGCCTCCTTTTGGACTGGAGCGGCGGCTGTCAGCGTGTTTGACAGCTGACCCGCAATTTTGCCGACATCTGTTCTCGAGCCCGCTGACAGCCACGGGTTCGGAAACCAGACGCCAGCAAAATTGAGCGTCCGGTTTTCGACCCGCGAGCTGTGGGCCGACTTCAAATTTTTTTTTTTACTTTTGGTAACTTTCGGGACCTCCGACTTAATATCGCCATGATATTAAGTCGGAGGGTGCACAGAAAAGCAGTTTTTACTGCTTTTCTGTGCATTTTCCCGGTGCCCGAAGAAATTAGCGCCTACCTTTGGGTAGGCGCTAATTTCTGAAAGTAAAATGTGCGGCTTGGCTGCACATTTTCCTTTCTGAATCGCGCGGGAATACCTAATAGGGCCATCAACATGCATTTGCATGTTGCGGGCGCTATTAGGTTCGGGGGGGTTGGACTCGTTTTCGGCCCCTTACTGAATAAGGGGTAACACTAGCGCGTCGAAAACGCGCTTCCAATCGAGGGTTAACAGTGCGCTCCGTAGATAATTTGAGTTTATAGAATGCCTTTCATCTAAACTGAATTCTAATTTGTTTCACAATAATAGTACTTTCTCTAAAGAAAAATGCATGTGTGAATGGAATAGGTACACTGTCTGATTCCTCTCTTCCATTCTGATTAGATGTTGTGCTCATCTCCCTTTATTTTTTTGTCTTTCTTTTTTTAAGCATATAGAATCATTTTCTGTTTGTAAAGCTTTCTGTGTTCTTTCCATTGTTTCCTATAATGACTTCCCATATTGATGCTTCTCTTTATTCCTGCCTTGTTGGTTCTGTTTTACAGTTTGGTATTTAAGCTTTATTGTCCAAATGACATTATGTAGTTTCTTTCCATATAATATAAATTTTAAAAGGATGCAGAAATGTACTTGAATGGGCACTTAAATAGCTGAATCATTCATATATTCTTTTCTTTTAAACTCAAAATGTCTATACTGTTCTGAGGTTTTAAAAATGTGGTTAAAGAAACTTCATATTTTTGTTGTCTTTCTAGGTTTTACACAATCTAAAGCTTTTAATATCTGTGTGATAGTGGGGGCAAGGAGAGCATTCAGCTTAATATAAAGTATAATTACAAAGTGCAATGCTGGTCCTGATAAGACCAAGTCTGAAAGAAATGGGGAGAAATCCTCTTCTGTAATTATACAGTATTCAAGTGATGGGGCAAATGCTGGGCGGCGCTGCCTGTGTACAGAGACTAGGGTGCACTCCAGGCTCCCACTACCCCACCAATGAATTTGAAGTAAAGGGGGCTAGTGTGGGAGGTGGGGTGAGTCCACTAAACCACCAGGAATAATTTTTGGTTGGGGGATTCAAGGGAGGGGGTGGTCAAGGTCCCAGTTTATGTGGGCTGGGATTTATTGTAAAGGAGCTGGATTGGGGTGGGGGGGGGGGGTAAGGTATTACCACAAATACAAAAACAGTTTATTTTATTTTGAAAACAACTGGACGCTTTCAAGTGCAGTCTGACTGGGGGAGGGAGGGTGGGACAAGGGGGCGTTATAAGCAGACCCCCAGGGGTTTTTATTGGGGGAGGTGCTGTCCATGGGGATGAGCGTCCCTTTAAGTCTAGGCCGTGGATGTCTTGGGACTTGCATTAAAATATCCCGTGGCATCCCTGGGAAATTAACAACTCTGGAGTTGTTAATTTCAAGTCAAATAACATGGCTTGCAAAATTGCTGGCAAGCCGCATTATTTGGTTTACGTATTTTTGGGTAGTAATGAGCTCATTTAACTATGTGCAGTGCCGGGCCTACAATAACATGAGTTATTTGAAATACCTTGCATTTTTTACATTGATAAGCAGGGCTGAGTTGGATATGATTTGTGGGTGATATCATCTGGCAGCACTGAACCGACTTGTCTCTCTAACGGGCCAATACAGAACAGTGCGCTCTGGTGGAGCGCACTGTTAGCCTGCGTTTAAACGCGCGTTTCCGACGCGCTAACTTTACCCCTTATACAGTAATGATAATAGTGCGTCAAAAACACGTGTCCAACCCCTCCGAAACTAATAGCGCCCGCAACATGCAAATGCATGTTGATGGCCCTATTAGTTATTCCCGCGCGATACAGAAAGTAAAATGTGCAGCCAAGCCGCACATTTTACTTTCAGAAATTAATGCCTGCCCAAAGGCTGGCGTTACTTTCTGCCGGCACCGGGAAAGTGTACAGAAAAGCAGAAAAAACTGCTTTTCTGTACACCCTCCGACTTAATATCATAGCGATATTATGTCGAATGACCCAAAATTAAAAAAAAAAATTAAACCGACCCGCGGATCGGAAGATGGACGCTCAGTTATGCCGGCGTCTGTTTTCCGAACCTGAGGCTGTCAAGCAAGTGCGAGAACCGACGCTGGCAAAATTGAGCGTCGGCTGTCAAACCCGCTGACAGCCGCCGCTCCTGTCAAAAAGGAGGCGCTAGGGATGCGCTAGTGTCCCTAGTGCCTCTTTTTACTGCGGGCCCTCATTAGCATATTCTTCCCCCCTGAATCGCGCGCTCGCCTGCTCTCTTGCGACTTTTACTGAATCAGCCTGTTAGAGCTTTGAGCATATGCAGGAGTTCCCACATGGGCGTTGCCTCAAGAGCCTCTTCAGTCTGTTTTTGTCTGAGCACAGCCCGGATGTATACTCAGTCTCTCCAGAGATTTTTTCAGAATCATTTAAATTTTTGTTTCTTTTCTTCAGTTTCTTCCTTTTTAGTTGCCTTGTGGCTTTGTAGCACCCAAAACAGCACTTTTCTGTGCTTGCTTGCAGTGAGAAAAAGCACAAAGTGGTGCCCTGTCCTCAATTATGTGGGAGGTTTTGCCAGTAGAATAACTCTCACCTCGGAAATCTGGGCTGTAGTGGATAATGGATAGATTCGCTGATTCCATTGAGAATGGAGATCCCCATGTAGATAATGAATATAAAGGTGAGTCAGTACAAAGAGTGCTGCTGCATGTCCTGACATAATGAGAATCGCTCCAGCCATCATGCGCTGGGAGGTCAGTAGTTTGTGATTAGCGAAACCACCATGTGCACATGATCGTTTGTCAGAAGCACTCTCTCCTGCAGCAAGTCTGTCCATGGTCTAATGGATTTTATTATCTGAGTGGGTACTAGATGTGACTTTTCGAAAATGACCAGAAAATTCTAAATTTATAGAAGACAAGGTCATACTATGCAGAGAAAATGAAAGTTACTCTTAAGAGCTCAATCTGATTGAGTCAGTTGTCTAGGTATGAGAAGGAACTGGAATCCCCTGGCGAGTTCCTTGAAAGGCAGGAGGCACTCACATGGGATCATTTCAATTCTGGGACACCTAGTCTTGCAAACAGACCCATTAACAGATCAATCTGCTTGAGTTAAGGGAGATTAGATACATTCTTTCAAAGTTCATGCAACTTCTTTGAAGGAAGAACATCTTAATTCGAGCAACTGACCAGGTGCCTATGTTTTATATCAGGAAACAGGGTAACACAATATCATGGCCTCTCTGTAAGGAAATGTTCAAAATTGAGAAATGTACAACCAGATATTGGCATCTCCTACAAGCCTCCTCTCTTCCGGGAATCTGCAACACGCTGACAGATCACTTCAACAGAGTATTTCAACCGCATGAGTGGTCTGACAATCATCAACTGGTGAACTGTTCATTTTATAGGGTCAGTGCCTGTTTGTACTAATATAGAGCAGATAGCTAGATTGGGTTTGGTCTTTTTCCTCTCCAGTGATCTCAGATTAGTTTAGGGCACTTTTCTCCTTGATTGGGGGGGGGGCCTAGTCCTGGGGGAATTCTGCGCTACCGCGGAGTGCAGAATTGCCAAATGAGACCCCAGCATGCTGTGAATGGAGTACGTGGAGAAGGCCGTTCATGGCGAAGATGAAGGCCCCTGTATGCCATGGGACATGCTCCGCTCATGGTGAAGATGAAGGACTCTGTGCCACGAACAGTGTGTTCCGCTTGTAACGAAGATGAAGGCCCCGATGAGAGTGAATGTGTGTGTGTGTGTGTGTGTGTGTGTGAGAGGAGAGGGGAGGGTAGGAGGTGTGAGGGAGGAGAGGGGAGGGTGAGAGAGCAGGGAGAGGGGTATGAGAGGGGAGGGGGTGAGAGCAGGGGGGTGAGCAGGAGGGTGTGAGAGAGAGCATGGGAGGTGAGAGATGGGGGGAGGGGGGATTCTTGAGTGTGGGTGCCAGAGAAAGGGAGCCTATGTGAGGAGATTGTGAAGGAGTTTGTATGTGTGTGAGAGATTAGGAGCTTGTGTTTATGAAAAAGGGATCGTGTGTATGTGAGGGTGCTAGCCTGTGTGTAGGGATTGTGTATGTGTGAGACAGAGCATGTGTGAAGGGGTGCATGAGAGAGAGTCATAGGTAGCCTGTGTGAGGATGTATATGTGAAAGAGAAAGGGAGCTTGTGTGGGTGTGTATGAAAGAGAGAAGGACCCTGTATGAGGGGATGTGTTTGTGCGAGAAAATGAGGGAGCCTGTATGAGGGTGTGTGTATCAATATTAGAGAGAGGGAGCATGTGTGTGAGAGAGGGAGGGACAGAGGGAGCCTGTGTAAGGGACAGTACTGAGAACGGGGTCAAATTCTGGGACTGGCGATAGAGTGGAAGAGGTTGAGCTTAGAGGTGGAGGGGAGAGATATTGGCCGGTGGAGGAGTTGGGGCCTGAGAGGACAAAGTGGCCAGGGGAGTAGGGAGAGCGAGTGGAAGGGACACTCCTCCAGTGAATTTCTAGGGAAATTCTGCTCAAATATTTAAAATTCTGCATATGTAAGTAATAGCTTTTTTCTGTATTAATTTAAAATATAATTAATTAAAGACTGTCATGTAAATTGTTTTATTTTGACCAATATAAAGTTTGCAGAATTTTAAGTTTTTGTGCACAGAATTTTAAATTTTTTTGCACAGAATTCCCCCAGGAGTAGGCGGATCTCAGGGATGGTTTTCCGTTTCTGCTGATTGTTAGGGCAGTGCAAAGGCTGCTTTAACATTGTGCTCCCTTACTACTTATAGCTCCAGCGTGGCCTGGACAGACAAAGTTTGCATATCTTGTACAACTTTCCATCGGTGCCCCCATATACTTGGGAACAGAGACCCTATGTTGTTAACTCAAGACAGAAAAAAAAAAAAGCTCTATTTATTTATTTTTGGTTTTTATATACCGGAAGTTCCTGTATACAATACATATCACTCCGGTTCACATTTAACAGAGATAACTATCGCCGGGGGGGGGGGGGGGCGCGGTTTACATGGAACATATCGAATATAATGAACGGATAAACTATTATAATGAACAGTCTATTATGAAACATGGTAGGATCAACTTAGAAAACAACTTAGAACACAACTTGGAACATATAACTGAAGCAGTATAAATATTACATTATTGCTGTTATACAAGTATGAGTTGTTGATCTACTTGCTTTTAGCTCTCTGGGAAAGCTTGACGGAAGAGCCAAGTTTTGAGTTTCACCTTGAAGGTGGTATGGCACGGCTCAAGGCGGAGGTCCGGTGGTAGGGAGTTCCAGAGAGACGGGCCCGCAGTGGATAGAGCGCATTTTCTCAGTGATGATTTTGCAGGTTGTGTAATCATTCTGTTCTGGTATGCCCTTCTGGTTGGTTTTTCAGCAGTGTGTAGTTGCAGCTGGAAGGTTAAGTTGAGTGGAGAGAGGTTATGTAGGGCCTTATGAATCATCATACTGGTTTTGAACTGAATCCTGTATTTGATGGGAAGCCAATGAAGATGCTGGAGGATCGGGGAGATATGGTCCCTTTTTTTGGCGTTGGTAAGGATCCTTGCTGTGGCATTCAGAACCATCTGGAGTGGTTTGGTGGTGTATGCGGGAAGGCCCTGCAAGAGTGAATTGCAGTAGTCTAATTTAGCTCTATCATCCAAGTCTTCTGTACCTCAGTCTGAGGAATTGGATATTGAATGCTTAGTACTTGCTCATCTCTCAATGACTCCCTGTCTGTCAAGGAGTGATGAGGACATTTTAGTTCCAGCTGAAACGCAATCCACAGAGAATGTTATACCTTCCCATGGATCAGATATTCCAAATGGTCCCAGTACTTGCTAACATGCTTGCTCCTTCTTTCTGACTCAGGCCTGCCATACCACCAGTGAAACTATATCTCATCGTCTTAGTGGTTTACCACATTCCAAGCACACGCTAAACCCATCTCTACTCATCCTCAGATATCTAGCTTTGTGAAAGACTTATGCCACTTTTACCCTCAGAACAACAACCTTCCCTTACCTAGCGTGTAGCAGATGGACTCAGGACCAATGGGTAAAGTGTACTCCTGATAGCAGTGGGAGACGGATCAGATTTCAATCTGATGTCAGCCCTAGTACATATACCCCTGCAGGAAGTGCAGCTCTTCAGTATTTTCCGTCTCCATAGCAGTTAGGGACTCTATGCACGCTCGCACAGCTTTAGAGTAATTTTACCAAAGAAAACCAAAATAAGAAGAAATCTACAGACGAGCCCCGCTCTCCTGCAGTGACACCCATTGGGTCCCTTCCTCAGTTAAGAATTCCCAAGGTGATTTCCACGATCCCTCGGAGGTAAGCCTCAGACCGGCGGCCGACCCTCGATGGGGACCTAGCCCCCGACATTGGGTGAGGCTGAGAGGCAGCGGGTGCAACATTGAGCACGGCGGTGAAGGTATTTTCCCTCTCCCCCCACAGCCGGAGACCGCCTGGAACGAGACTGGGAAGCGCCGAGACAAGGTAAGGTAGAAACCTATTGAAAAGTCTCCGGTCTCCGAAGCTCGAGGAATCGCACAGGTTGCCAGCCGGCACCAGTGCCACCGGGTTGATTTGCCCTAGCAGGGCTAGACCCCGGTCAGATCCGAGGGTCCTCCCACGTGGAGACCCTCCGAGGTCGCCATATTGTCCGCGTAGTTGCCATCACCATTTTGATCTGTTAGCTGCCCTGTCCGCCGTTCCGATCCGTGCGCACAAATACCTTGTGCGCACAACCTCGTGCGCCCAAGTACCATGCGCACAAGCGAAGCGCATAGCCACACGTTTACTGTGCTGGGCGCATAACTTCGATCTGTGTGCATAACAGCGCACACATCTCGCTGAGCATGCACCAAACCTAGATGCACAACTTCGACACACTAGAACGCACAACTGTATCTTACGCGCACAAGCCATGGCACCACCGGAAAATAAACTCAAAGCTCAGGGCCTTTGCCCAGCATGCCACATTAGAGCTGCACAGCATGAGGAGGCCACGGCCCTGTGTATACAGTGCGAAGAGGCTCTAGGAGATCCAACTCATGGCCCTCCCCAGCCGGTACCGGGCTCCAGCCTCTCGAGCAGTACGCCAGACCTAGCATTGCACAGCGGGCCCCTCCCCTCAAACGGGGCTCCCCAGGGACACTGCGCCCCTTAGTCTAGACCCAGCATCTATCTCCTGAGTGGAATTCTTCAAAGGTCTGCATAGCTTCGTCCACATGCAACCGGGGCCTTCTATAATACGGCCACAGGCTCCACCAGAGGACCTCAACATCCCTGGACCCTCTATGCCCAGGGAAGTGATCCCACCACCCAGAAGCTCCACCTTCAGGGACACAGATGACTCGGATGAGGATTCAGAACCCCTGGAGGAAGGGGAACTCCCTCTGGGGACAGAGCCCCATCGAACCATGAGACGCTTCTTCACCAAGGACGAACTTCCAGACCTGGTCACTCACAGCTTAAAAGAGCTTGCTATCCCAGGCACAAGTGCCTCAGGGGAACCTAAGACGAACCCACTATTAGAGGGACTCCATCAGACCTCCCACCATTTCCCACTATTACAAGCCGTCCAGCAACTAATTGACCTGGAATGGGATGCCTCAGAAACTACATTCAAAGGGGGCCGGGCTCTGGCAGCCATGTACCCTCTGGATCCAGCCGCCAAAGATCTCCTGGCATGTCCGAAAGTGGATGTCATGGTCTGCGTGGTCTCGAAGCGCACTACTATCCCGGTGGAGGGCGGAGCAGCACTCAAGGATGCTCAAGACAGACGTCTGGAATCTATCCTCAAACAGTCCTTTGACGTCTCCGCTATGTCTTTACAGATCACACCCTACTGTGCCGTGGTGACACGCGCCTGCTTAGCACAGACCAGGAATAACACTCCTGGGGAGGCCCTGGAGGAGGTGGGGCAAGGGTCAGCTCAGGAAACCGTTTGAGGAGGAGCTGGAGCACCAAGTCTAGCTAGTGGTGGACCAGGCACCGCAGGGCTTTGGGTCCTGTATGCTGACTGCACTGGACCCAGTGCTGCCCGTCCTCGTACCACTTCTGGAGAATCTTAGAGTGCTTATTGGTGCATTACCGACCCAGCTGGCACTGGTTCCTAGGATGGCATTGATGCCCAGAGGGGCACCAAAGCCTCCCCCTACCGATTATGGTGGTCATTGCCGGTTCCTCCAAGGAGGAAGCTCTACTGAGGCTGGCAGAGTCGCCAAGACCTGCCACCCTCCGTCCAGTTCTTTTAGTGCTTGCACCTATGAACGAAGGCCGAACGCGTAGGGACTCATCCCCTGTGGCTTACAGTGAGGATAAGGAGCCCTGGGGGATGATGCTTCGGAGCCTTCCGAAGGTTCAGAGGGTCTCCCTTCAGAGCCTTCTCCTCCAGAGGAGCGAAGGAAGTCTCCACCTGAGGACTTAACCTTTGCAGGTTTTATAAGGGTGATGGCAGAAGCCATCCCATTTCAGTTATTGATGGAGGAGGATGCCAGGCACAATGCTTGAGATCCTTCAGTTAGTGGAGCCTTCTAAGGAGATTGTGGCAGTCCTGGTACACGAGATCCATAAGGAGTTGCTGCTGAGGATATGGGAA
Source organism: Rhinatrema bivittatum (assembly GCF_901001135.1). Classification (NCBI taxonomy): domain Eukaryota; kingdom Metazoa; phylum Chordata; class Amphibia; order Gymnophiona; family Rhinatrematidae; genus Rhinatrema; species Rhinatrema bivittatum. The sequence continues at coordinate 132,938,365 of NC_042622.1, read as the reverse complement.
TACCCTCAAGGTGCCTTCCATTAATAAGAAGGCAGACGGGGGCTACTTCATCCAGAAGGCTGTCAGATTTGATAAGGGTCAGCTGCTCCACCAGTCGGTGGTGGTTAAATCTGCCATCAAGAGGGCCATATGTTGTTGGACTCAGTCCTCAGCGTCCCCGGGGAAAGACCATAGAGCGATGGACGCTCTTTTGTGAGGAAGGTGTTTCAAGGCACCATGCTTATTGCCCACATCACTGCCTATCTACATGAGCCAGTACTCTTGGGACATCAGGAAGCAGGTGCAGGAGGTGGCCGAGCAACTGCCTCAACATCAGCAGGACACCCTCATGTCGCTGGTGCATAAGGGCCTGGAGTGCGAAAAACATGAGGCCCATGCGACCTATAATGTTGTCGAGACGGCATCGAGAGTCTCTGCTGTGAGAATCGGCGCCCGCAGAATGGTATGGCTGCAGAATTTGGATCTCCGACCAGAGGTACAGGAATGACTCGCTGATGTGCCTTGTACTGGAGAGAATCCCTTCAGAGATGGGGTGAAGAACACTGTGGCTCAGCTTCGGGTCCATCATGAAACTCTCCAACAACTCTCTGCTAGTACTCCGGACCTATCCTCTTCTAGGAGGCTGGCGAGACCGGTGCCAAGGAATTTTTTCTCTCACCAAATGAAGTACTGTTCTCCGCCCCCTCGCCCCGTCAACAGCATCAGGGCTCCTGCATCCATCCTAGGCAGCAGATAGTCTCCAAGCCCCAACCCGCTCCTCAGTCAACTCTGGGGACAGGGTTTTGACTGGGATGTAGGGAGGGTACACTAGTTGCCTGTACCCGGGATAGTGGACCCTCAGGTCGAGGAAAGGCTGCGGTTCTTTGCAAACCAATGGCCCAGTATAACCTCTGACTAGTGGGGTCTGTCCATCGTGCATCAGGGGTACCAACTGAATCGATTGGGTATCCTGCCAGATTGCCCGTCATGTCCGTTTTGGGGGCCGGTACACATCAGGAGGGACTACTAGTGGAGCTGTCTTCCCTCTTAACAGCCAGAGAAGTCGAGCCTGTACCAGCAGGGCAAAGTGTGTGGGGATTCTATGCTAGGTACTTCCTGATTCCAAAGAGAACAGGAGAACTCTGTCCTATCTTAGACCTAAGGGCCTTGAACAAATTTCTAAGAAAAGAAAAATTCAAGATGGTATCCCTGGGCACCTTGATCCTCCTTTTACAAAAATTAGACTGGCTATGCTTCCTCGACCTAAAGGATGCATACGCTCATATCGAGATCTTCCCCGGTCACAGGAAGTATTTCTGATTTGCCTTTGGAAAACAGCACTTCCTGTACCGGGTGTTGCCATTCAGGATCCCATCAGCCACACAGGCCTTCACAAAATACTTGACTATGGTGGCGGCGCACCTTCTCAGTCCAGGAGTGCATGTTTTCCCAAATCTGAACGATTGGCTGGTCAAGAACACGTCTCAGGCAGGGGCCACCTGGTCCATGAGCTTGACCATCCGGGTGTTGTAGTCACTTTGGTTCGTTCTCAACTACCTAAAGTCTTCATAGGAGCCCTGCTAGACATAGCTCAGGCCAAAGCCTTCCCGCCTCGCCAGAGGGCTGTCACCTTGATGACCATTGCAGCAGAGATCCAGAAGAGCCAGCAGTTGTTAGTCTGGCACATGTTGAGGTTTTTGGGCCATATGGCCGAACCATTCATGTTATTCCCTTGGCAGGTTTACACAGGTGTAGAGCCCAATGGACACTGAGGTCTCAGTGGTGCCAGGCTGCTCAGAGCCTCCAGAATCGCAGCCGGATTACCCAGTTTCTCTGAGACTCATTGTCCTGGTGGCAGCTACTTTCAAATCTGGAATGGAGGATCTCGTTTCTAAGTCCCCCTACCCAAATTGTTCTAAACCTGGGGTGGGGAGCTCATGTAGATGGGCTCAGCACTCAGGGTCTCTGGTCCACCCAGGAACGCTCTTATCAAATCAACTTCCAGGAGCTTCGAGTGGTCAGGTACGCACTATCTGCTTTCAGAGATCGGCTGCCCAACAAAGTTGTCCTGATCCACACTGACAACCAAGTAGCTATGTGGTATTTCAACAAGCAGGGAGGCACGGGATCGTACCCCCTGTTTCAGGAAGTGGTCCAGATCTGGTCGTAGGCCCTGTCCCAAGGGTGTTCAGGGCCATGTGCCGGGATGTAGAATGTGGTAGCGGACAGGCTGAGTCGAGTCTTCAGACCCCACAAGTGGTCCCTGGACCAGGGAGAAGCGATTCAGATATTCTGCCTCTGGGGGAGCCGGGATGTAGATCTGTTTGCGTCCCCCTGCCAGAGGAAGATGCCTCTGTTCTGCCCCCTCTACAGGTCAGATGGCAAACTAGCCTCGGATGCCCTCGCCCGTCAATGGGGCAAGGGTCTTCTGTATGCATATCCTCTGATTCCCTTAGTGGCAAACACTCTCCTGAAGCTTCGCGAGGACAGAGGGCCTATGATCCTCATAGCCCTTCTTTGGCTGAAACAGGTCTGGTGTCCATTCCTATGGGAGTTATCTAGAGACCGATCAGTCTAGAGACTTCCCCAAATCTCATCATGCAAGGTCAAGGCAGGCCTCCGCATCCTGACCTCCAGACTCTGTTGCTCACAGTCTGGATGTTGAGAGGTTAATCTTGCAGCTGCTTAATCTTTCAGAGTATATGTTTCGGGTCCTGGTGGCTTCTAGAAAGCCTTCCACTAGAAAATCCTATGTACTGAAGTGGAGGAGGTTTTCTATGTGGTGTGAGCAGAAGTCCCTATCTGTTCTCCTGCCCCAGACAGAAACTGTATGGCTACCTCCTACACTTATCGGAGGCTGGCTTAAATGCCAACTCTGTTAAAGTTCATCTCAGTGCATTTGGCGCATACCACCAAGTTGTAGATGGTACTCCCATCTCTGTACAGTCTATAGGTTTATGTTTCATGCGGGGCCTGCTTCAATTGAAACCTCCCCTAAGGCTTCCCACTGTATCTTGGGACCTCAATGTGTGTTAGCTCAGCTGATGAAATCTCCTTTTGAGCCGCTGCGCATTTGTGACCTGAAGTACCTGACCTGGAAGTTCATATTTTTGGTGGCAGTCACTTCAGTGTGCAGGGTCAGCGAACTCTAGTCTTAGTGAGTTATCCACCTTATACTAAATTTTATTATGACGGAGTGGTCTTGCATATGCACCCTAAGTTCCTGCCTAAGTTGGTGACGGATTTCCATCTTAACCAGTCAGTTGTCCTGCCAATATTCTTTCCCAGCACCTATTCTCACCAAGGCAAATGAGCACTGTACAGTTTGGACTGCAAGCAAGCCTTGGCCTTCTATCTGGAGCAGACAGAAGCCCATAGACAGTCCACCCAACTTTTTATTTCTTTTGACAAGAATAGGTTGGGCATTGCTGTTGCCAAACAGACACGATTCAGTTGGCTAGCAGATTGCTTCTGTTATGTCCAGTCAGGACTGCATCTTGAGGGTCTTGTCAAGGCTCATTCTGTCAGAGCCATGGCAGCGTCAGTGGCCCACTTGTGAGTAATTCTCATGGAGGAGACCTGCAAGGCTGCAACATGGAGTTCTTGCCACACATTCCCATCTCATTGTCTGGATAGAGATGGCCAATGTGACAGTAGATTCGATCAGTCTGTTCTTTGGAACCTGTTTGAGGTGTAGAACCCATCTCTCCCACTTAGGGCCCATTATTTGGGTTCAGGCTGGCTCCCCCTTTGTTACCAATAGCACCAGTGGTGTTGTGCCCGTTGGCACCTAGGCGGGTGTCTCTTGGTCCCCTTTTGTGTTGGGGAGCAGCCTGTAGCTAGGGATTCATTCATGTGTGAGGACTACCATCCTGCTTGTCCTTTGGAGGAAGCAAAGTTGCTCACCTGTAACAGGTGTTCTCCATAGACTTCAGGATGCTAGTCCTCACAAACCTGCCCACCACCCCACGGAGTTGGGTTTCTTCTGTTTATTTTAATCATAATTCTATATTACGAGACTGGACTGGAGAAGTACCCCATGTGGATGTGTGGTAATGGGCATGCTGGGCATGCTCAGTGTGCCTAGTCAAAATTCTAGAAACTTTGATAGGTTTTCTGCATCAGGGCTCCATCTGATGATGTCACCTATTTGTGAGGACTAACATTCTGCTGTCCTTGGAGGCACCTCTCATAGGAAAGCAACTCTGCTGTATCATCCCAAGGTTATTTAGATGTGGTGACAGATGGTGGTCCAGTAGCTAGAGTGCTTTAATTTTATGTTCAGGAGGTTATAGGTTCATTTTTTTGTGGAGTGGAGGAGTAGCCTAATGGATAGGGCAGTGAGCTATGAACCAGGGAAACTGGGGTTCAAATCCCATTTCTGCTCCCTGTGACCTTGGGCAAGTCACTTCACCCTCCATTGCCTCAGTACTAGAAAGTAATGTGAGAAAACCCTTAATGAATCTTGGATTGTGGGCCTTCTGGGGACAGAGAAATACTTATAGTATCTGAATATTATCCACTTTAAAGTGCTGAAAAATGGAATATAAATAAATAAAATAAAATAAAATGGAATATAAAGAAAGAAAGAAAGAATCCTACTCATTGTAGTGAAGATCTGGATGAACTCATTTTTTCCCGTCAATAAGCAGGCTGAATTAGCCATAATGTCTGGGATGTCCTCCAGGCAGCTCGGTGACATAATGTCTCTCAAAGAATACAGTGCTTTGCTCTGTGCCCTTGCGTGGCCATTCCCGCATGATTGCTCTGGTCTCCACAGTTCTTCTTATCCGTGCAGCTCACTGTATTTGCGGATCATCTTCTCTCAAAATTCGTTCTCAAAATATGTTCTTTTCACCATGGTGAACCCTCAACAGTACCTTTCAATGGCTTCAGTGCTCAAATGGCTTCGAAGACCCTCGGATTAAATATTGCCATTGTGGTAAAATTATGTCTGTCATAAATGAACATAATTATTGCTACCTGTGCTTGGGGCCTGATCATGAGCAGTCAACGTGCTGTGACTGTGGAGGATGTCTCTAAGGGCCCAGACACAGCAGGCTGCAAAGATAGCCAGGCTGAAAGAGACCGAAGGTGCCTCTTCGGGTTCCTATGCCCCAGTTTTGACGCATTACTCAACCCATTCATCACCAACAAGAGAAAAGGGCATTGTCGGTGGCCCAATACCATCTTTAGGTATTCAGGGCAAGCATGGCCAGGTGGGAAAGCTCCCAGAGTGCCCAAGGAAACTCAAGTCATTTCTAAAGTACATAAGGGAGTAACGTCAACTAAAGTGTTGTCAAATGGCATCAGGAGTCAGGAAATGTCTCAATCTATGACGCATCCAAAGCACAGCATTCCTAATCAAGAGTCTGTGCCATACCAACCTAGGCATATGAAGCATCACGATGCACCGACCCGGCACCACGAACCTCGACACAAGCATCGAAGGACAGAAAGGCAGGCCATGACACACAAAACGATTGACACACACGATACACAAACAGCAGTGGTCAACGCACTCAATGTGTCCAAAGCAGGTGTAGACCCATAGTACACTGGGGAGTGATTGGAGTGACTGACCTTCCAAACACCATTTCTCAAATCCTCCAACAGAGTGGCAACGGGATCCATGAATAGTATTCCTGCCAGAGGAACTGTTGTCTTCTGATCCTTCAGAAGTTGAGGAGGTCCTGTCTTCCACAGTACATCCAGGTTCTGGTAGATTCTCTACATCTACTCAGAGGTTCTACTCAGACATCTCGTCCATCTCCAGATAAAAGAGACAGTTACCTCAGTTACAGGAACCTCTAACTAAAAGACACGTCAACTCATAAAATCTGGGACCATCCAAGTATCAATTGGGCTCAGATTCATCCATCTTGCTTGAGGCATTAGCACCATCTAAGAAGATGGTTAAGAAACCTCCCTCACATGTTGAGGCAGTAGGAGACATGGTTACTCCATCTTCAAAGGAGAAACATTCCTCACGCACTGGGGGACTGTCGCACAGCCATGTCCCATATTTCAGCCATTTTGCAAACCTTTTCTTCACTGGAAGGGGCCTCTGTGTGTGCCCACTGCCTAGTCCATCAGAGGAAGGTTTCTCCTCACCTTCAGTTCCTTCTTTTCCAGTTCCAGAACATAATAGGCCACAGGTTTGGGAACAAACCCAGATCCTAGTTTTTCCCCGGAACCAAACAAGGACCCTCCGGACTCTTCTCCAACTTCCCCAGGTACTTCAACGGGGATTCCGTCTGATCCCCCTTAGAACCTGCAAGAGCCTTTATCGCCTCCAGAAGACCTGACTTACTCCAAGTTTGCCAAAAAAGGTTGGCTCCGCCCTAAAGTAGAGACAAGAAAATTGCCAGATCCAAGGTCCGAGGTAATAGGGCATTTTAAAGATCTGAGACGTTCCATCAGAACGTACTGCACTTCCGTCTCATGCGGTTCTTGATGCAGTCATAGGCCAGGCTTGGGAGTCCCCCTTTTCAGGCCACTCCATCTCTTGAAAAACTGACCTTAAATTCTGCATGAGGAAATTGCATCATTATGGCACAGTACAACTAATCTGTGATTGTTGAATTGGCCATGAAAATGGTGAAAAAATCAAGGCTACATTCCAACAACTTCCAGGCAAAGACAATAAATACCTGGATGCATTTGGGAAAGAAGTTAATGCAAAAATATACCACCACCAATTCTACATCTCTCAGTACCTGTATGAGTGTTTGCAAACCCTCAAGCCAAATATTACACGAGCAGTGGGTGTCCAGGCTCCTCCTAACCTTTAATTGACATCAAGGAGGGACGAAGGCATCTTCTTTGTACTATTTATGAGGCATCCAAAACTTCTGTTCATATGTCAGCGGCGTCCATAGCAGCTCGCAGGATAGCCTGGGTGTTCTCCAGTGCTATTAGAGAAGATATATATGACAAACTGGCAGACTTTGCCTTGTAAGGGAGATAACTTGTTTGGAGAGTCTCCCAGTTGAAAGAGCAGAATGTAGCAGTTTAATTGCTCACTTCACCATCGGAGCACAGGTCCTCTTCTAAGAGATACTACTCCAGTTATAAAAAGCGTTTTATCAAAAATGTTATTATAGGTCCTACACTCTCTTCAGATCGCCGCTTTACCAGTCCCCAAGTTAAAAGGCAGCAAGCCCAACCTAGGGGCCGCCAGAGATGCTAGCATATACAGAAGCAACCACAGGGCCCCAGCCAAAAGCCACAACATAATTTTTGAACATAGTTCAGCCACAGCCATCCTCAATGGTGGGTGGCAGATTATCCCCTTTCTACAGTGTCTGGGATTCCATCACATTGGACCGTCTGGTACTGAATCTGATTTGCAAGAGGTATCTAATAAACTTCAGAAGGAACCCGTCTCACCCCCAACTCGTTCCATCGTTTCGGGATCATGGGCAGAATTTGCTTCTACAACAGGAGGTGTATTCATTTCTTCACCAACAAGCGATTCAGGTGCTACCTCAACACCAGTGCAACATGGGATTTTATTCCCAATATTTCCTCAATCTGAAGAAGAGTGAGGGTCTCTGTCCCATACTGGACCACAGTGCCCTCAGCACGTGCATTCAGAAGGAGAAATTTAAAAAATGACAACTCTCAAAACAATTCTTCCCTTCCTCCAACTCAATGATTGGATGTGCTCCTTGGATGTCAGAGATGCTTATTCTAACATCCAAATGCACCAATCTTCTTGGCGCTACCTGTGTTTTCAAGTCAACGCTGAACACTACCAATACAAGGTCCCCTCCTTTTGGCCTCTCATCAGCCCTCAGAGTGTTCATGAAATGCCTGTCCATATCTGTGGCCTACCTAAGAAGAGTATAAAGGTCTTCCCGTATTTGGATGATTGGTTTCTTGTATCCTCCAAATCTAAAATTCTTCAGTCACATCTACTCCAGACAATATGTGTTTGGAAAGCCTGGGGTTGATGATAATAAATTACGAGAAGTCCAAACTTCAGCTGATTCAGGTTCTTCAGTTTATAGGAACAAAATTAAATGCAATCCTCTGCAGAACTTTTCTTCCCATCGAGAGGATTCAAACATTTCACACACTAGCTCTTTAGTTACAGGAACAGTCGCAACCCTCAGCAAGTCAAATACTCACTCTCTTACGTCGCATGGCAGCAGCCATTTACGTCGTTCCACACACTTGCCTTCATATCCATCGTCTGCAGTGGGGGCTCAAGGCCCAATGGTCCCAGTACAGCCAACCGATGTTTGTAAAGGTAGCTATGACCCAATCCATGAAGATAGACATAAGCTGGTGGCTGTCTCCATCGATTTTAGAAATGGGGGTACAATTTCACTCCCCGATGCATCAACTCATACTTACCACGGATGCATCCACAAGAGGGTGGGGAGCTCATCTGCTAGATCTGAAAATGCAGGGCCTATGATTTTCAATAGAGAGGATCTTCCAGATCAACCTACTCGAGTTAAGAGGAATAAAGAATGCAATTTACACCTTTCTACCACAAATTCAGGGAAAAAGAGTGATGATACACACAGACAATCAAGTAGCCATGTTTTATATAAACAAGGAAGGTGGGTTCAGTTCGAGGATACTGTGCAAGGAAGTGGTACAGATTCTGGAGTGGGCAGAAACACACTCCATACAACTACAAGCAACTTACCTTTCTGGAGTAGTGAACATGGAAGCTTACAAACTCAGCTGGATGTTTCATCTCCACGAGTGATCTCTACATTAGGAGGTGGCGAATGATCTTTTCAGGGCAAGGCATCCCATTGCATAGACCTTTTCAGCACAGAAAGCAACACGAAGCTGTCAAGGTTTTGCTCCGTGTACCTGAATCCAGACAGATTTCCTCGTTCCCTGGTTGGGAAACCTCTTTTATGCATATCCCCTGATACCACTAATAGGTCAAGCAATCCAGAAATGCATCACAGAAGAAGCAGATCTCATCTTCATAGCTCCAGCTTGGCCCAGACAAGCCTATTTAGTTCAACTTTCTGTTCATTCACCAATTTCTCTGGGCAATGGTGCAGACCTTCTATCTCAGCAGGAGGGCACTGTTCTGCACTCCTTGCATTCTTCCTACATCTGACAGCTTGGAGATTGAGAAGGAGGTATTAAGTCACCTCCCTTTATCATCAGGTATACAGGACATTCTGGTGTCTGCCAGGAAGTCGTGCACAAGGAAGAATTATGCTTTCAAGTGGCAATGATATCTTTGTTGGTGCCAGTCATGAGAAACAGACCCGTTCTTCTGACCCCTGAAATGCTATTGGAGATTCTATATTTGCTATTTACAAATGGCCTTGCAACATGGACTATCCATTTCAACCCATCCGTTGATGTCACGTTTCATGAAGGGAGTCCGAAAACTTTGCCCATCAGTCTCAAAACCTATCCCTTGGGATATCAACTTGGTGTTGGAATGCTCATATTTCTGCCCTTTTAACCCTTAGAGATTGTCTCTATGAAGTTTTTATCATGGAAAGTTCTATTCCTGGTCACAATAATCTCGGCGAGACGAGTCTGTGAACTACAAGCACTAGTTCATTATCCTCCCTATTTACAGTTTTACCATGACAAAGGCACCTTAAGGACACATCCATCTTTCTTACCAAAGATTGTTTCAGCCTTTCACCTGAACCAAACGATTGTTACCGATGTGTTTCCCAAGACCTGATGAAAATGACAGAGAAAAATTACTTCACACATTAGAAGAAGGGAACCCAAACAAATAACCAGGCTTCCCAGCTTTTTGTTTCTTTCAATCCAAAAACGCCAGAGTTACCAGTAGTGAAAAGAACTAGCTAACTGGATAAAGTCAATACATTCACATCTGTTCCTCTTCCCAACCTTCGAGACGCATATCAGCTTAGAGCTGCAGCAGCTTCTATTGCACATCTTCATAATGTGCCTCCTTTGCCTCTCTCCATACCTTCACATCTCATTATTGTCTAGAACAGCAAGCAGCTTCAGATGCCTTGGTGGGATCAGTGGTGTTGCATTATGCCACTAGAGCTCGCGGTTGTCCACGGGATTTGTGGGTTGTGTACACAGAACTTAAGAAGTAACCACATCAAATGACTGTCATCCCTCCAAATACTGAATCAGAGGTTTGTGCATGATAACCCTAAACTGGGGACTCCCAGACAGCATGGGATAATTCAGCCTGCTTATGGAGGGGGGGGGGGGAAAAGCAAGTTTGCCTACCATAAACGTAAACGGTGTTTTCTATAGATAGCAGGATGAATTAGCCATGTGATCCCACCCTCCTCCCTGGACAGACTTTTGTCTTCGCTGCACTTCCCTGACTATCTTATCAACTGAGGAAATCTCGCGGGAACGGCCACACAGAGCAAAGCTCTGTATTCTTTGAGAGAAGCTCTGCCCCCGAGCCACCTGGAGGACGTCCCAGACAGCATGGCTATTCATCCTGCTGTCTATGGAAAATGCCGTTTATGGTAAGCAAACTTATTTTTCCTTTATAAAGAAAGGTTCCCTCTGTAGTTGTGCTAAGCTATAGTCTGTACAGCAGGGTCCCAAATTATGGCTTGAATTTCATCCAGCCCTCTGCAGCAACAGCAGAAGGAGCTTGATCTGCTTGTAGCAGTGATGACAGAAGGAGCTTGATCTGGCCTGCAGTAGTAGTGGTGGGAGTCATTTTGCCGCAACCACCAGCTCAGGTACTTGGAAGAAGCAGCACATCAGAGCTCCATGGGCAGGCATGCCAGTGCAATACCACCACTAATTGGCTGCGTTATTCATTGCTGGTATTAGTGCTATTTGTGCAGGTGGAGCCACTTGACCCAAAGACAGGGAGAGAGGCTGTAGCACAGCCATAAAGAGTTTTCAACCACTGTGGGAGGCAGTGCATGCCACAGGGAAGAATGCACCAGTGGTACTGAGCTGTAGGTTCTGCAGGACTGCTAGGCAGAGCCAGATGGAAGGATGGTTCCTGGAGCTTCCAACCATGTCACCATTTCTTCATAGCTGCCAGGGAGGGGACATGGATGCACAGCGTGCAGAAATCCTAATTATTATAACCCGGATTTCAAGTCAGACTATCTCTCCCTTGATTAGGGCTCCAAAAGGGGTTGTTTTGCTCATATCACAAATCTGGCATGTTGCAAGAGAGGGGAGTGAAAGAGATAGGGGTGAGAAAGGGGAAGGAAGTAGAGAGGGAGCAAGAGTATGAGTGAGAGAGTGCATCACATATGCATGAACACCCCATCCATCCACCTTCCCCACCCCCTAGGCAGGCAAATATTGAGGAAGAGGGGGAAGGCAGGGGGGAAAGGTTGCTGGGGTGTACATAGTTGCCAACTTTGGAGAAATCTAGAAATAATATTACTGATGATCTATCTGCCACACTTCTATGCCTATGGGAACCCTGCCCCTGCCTTCCCCTTTTCCCAGCATTTCAAATCACCAAAAGGGTCATACATGGTCCCCCCTCACTCCAACCCTGCTCAGCAAACAACTCCAAGGGGCTCTCTCCCTTCTCCCGCCCCTTCCTTCCCACGCTAGCTGAGTAAAATCTGACTGTATTACTGTAATGATTTCACGAAATTGTGTGAAAAGCACAAACTGAATTTTCAGCAGTTTTGTCTGTTACTGGGTATTTTTGAGCTATTCCTGGGAAGTTTGTTCAGAAATTTAAAAACAAACTGTCACCAATTGTAACAAGATTTGGCAAAATTCAGAACCATTTCCACTGGTTTTATTCTAGTGAATATTCATCATTGTTTTTCTAAAATTTCTGGCAAAGGAGTATTGGGTAACCAAGCTATACACACACACCCCTGACAGTAGTAGGCCCTCAGAAAAAACTGTCGTGAATAAGATAGCAAAGTCATAGAACACAGTGGTCCCATTTTATATCAATGATAACAAGCCCCATTGATAAAAGAATGATTTATTGTGGACAATACATCGCCAAAATAATTATCTCACAGTGTTTGTTGTATCCATTAAATTTGGCTGTACCAAATCTCCTTTATAAAATATGTTCATGCCAAACTCATGTATTGTCAATAGAGATCACTGTACATAAATCTTACATTGTGGAACTATTTACCAGCTTGTCAATGCAAGGAAAGTATGTCCAGGATAGAGAGGTTATGCCCAACAAAATAGATTCTAAGAAAATTCTTGGAGGAAACAAATGGAAAATTGTTTGCGCTTCTGAATTGTATTTGCCTCTGTATGCCAAAATATTGGCATATTAAAGTATGGGTAAAGCATTTTTTTTTTATTTTAGAAGTTAGGCATGTGCTAATTCAGTTTTATTCATAGGAAGTTAACCATATGTAGATGGTATTGCTTGGATGATCCATCAGAGTTGTTCCCAGAGTTTTAGTGAAAGACATGGATATTGCTGTGCCGAAGGCTGGCACCTTGTCAGGAGATGCCTGTGGTATTGCTGACTCATGGAAAGTTTGAGTGAGTAAGCAGGAAAAGGGATTCATTTTAACATTAGTTTTGATGGTTAACAGCATCAACTATTAATTTATAAGAAGGATTTGATCTTTTCTAGCAATCTTACTCTGCAAAGAACTTTGGATCACATGTCAGATTGACAAACTGTTTTTGACTACTTTATTTTTTTCACTTTCAAAAGGCAGTGATTATCAGCTATTTCATTACTTGCCTATTATGCAGCTTGTTTACTTATTGGGTGGGCAAGCGGATATATTTAAGGATTGTTGATTTGATACCTCAGTGAAGTTGCTGTTTGTGTTCATTTAAATATGGAGAACTAAAAGTCAGCAAAAAAGTTGCAGGTGTAACTTTTCCTTGGATTAATTATATGAAGATACCTTGGACTAGACTACAACCCACACTCCCATCCTCTCACACTCATAAATAAATCAATACCAGCACTTGTGTCCGAGAAGTCAGAGGCCATAGCTTTTACTGTAAAGAACCCGATTCAAACAACATAAGCATTAACTTTCATTTTTATCCCACATACCGGCACTGGTAGGTTAACCGCCGCAACCCAGCAAGCTAACACTACCCCCGAGTCATTTGACCTGTAGGCCATTTGATCGCAGGCTCCTGCCATAGCCAGCAAGGAGCCAGTCTCCCGCAGGGCTGAAATTAGACCCTACACCATATTTTTCCATTGATAAGCAGACTGAATTAGCCATTCTTTTTGGGGTGATGTCCTCCGGCGGCACAGGATGGAGATTCCTCTTCTAGATTACAGAGCATTGTTTTGAATGCATGCGTGGCTGTTCCTGTGCATTTCTGTCTTCTCTTCCATTTCTTTTTTCTGTGAGCTGAACGGTTGGGCAGAAAGTTTCTCTCTGAGTTTTTTTTCTCCTTTTCTTCACTCTTGAAGTGAACCCACAGCAGCACTTTTCAGTGCTACAATGTCCCGGAAAGCGCCCAGCTTCAAATACTGTCAGTGCGGCAAGGTTATGTCCTTCACTGATGGACATAATTACTGTTATCTGTGCCTAGGGCCTGAACACGAGCAGTCATCATACCACGATTGCAGGAGGATGTCTCTGCATATACAGAGACAAAGAGCGGCGAAGATTGCAAGGTTGAGGGAAAGTGAGGGAACTCTGTCTGGTTCCTATGCCCCATCACCGCTGCCCGCGGATGGCCATTTCGCTCAGTCCCGAGGCCAGGAAAGGAGAGCGTCGTCGATTGGACCCATTGAAACTTTGGGAAGCCAGGCTATTAAAAAGAGCCAGGTGGGGAAAGAACCCAGTATGCTTCAGGCTAAGCCTAGCAATGCTCAAAAAATAAGCTTGCATAAAAAAGATCTATGCACAAGTTGGAAGCAAGTGCATCGTCATCCACGCATGGCAGCGCAGCACATATGACGCCAGAAAGGATGACGCAACCAAAGTTTGACGCATAGTTGAAGGATGTGATGCTACAAATACGTACCACGCACCCAGTGCACGGCGCATCTGATGCATTATGACGCTCGATGCAAATGACGCAGGCAAAGCAAAAGTCATATCACCAGACATGTGATGCAAACGAGCAAGAGATGCAGTCGAAACAGAAGTCACATCATCAGTCAATAAAGCTCTTGGTGCAGGAATCACACGAAACAGGGAAGTGTCTTATGATGCAAGTGACTCCTAATGTGGTTTTGGGACATGGACAGGCCACCATGAGATCTGAACTGCCCAAACATACCACGCACAAAGCTACTACAGAACAAGTTGCAAGAGTTTTCTCAGGGGTGCCAGAGGAAGCCACAGCAGATCCTCACATAGTTTTTCTTCCAGAGGAATTGTATGGTTCAGGTCCCTCAGATCAGGAGGGGGTGATATCCTCACCTGTGGAACTTCTGTTGGGGAGGAGGGGGGGGTGGGAATCCTGCACCTTCTCTCAAAGGGTATGTTCAGATATTTTGTCTGTCTCAAAGAAACAAAAACAATCTCCCCATTTATAGGAACCTCTAGTTAAGAGACATAAGTCTACCTGTCTGGAAGTGGTAATTTCAAGACATCACAAGTCCTCGGACCTCCTTGGCTCGCGCGACCGGCGCCACCCATTAGGATAAGAGCCCTTCTGCACCGACGCGCCACCGACCGACCCTGAGACGCCGAGGCCCTCCGATCGACGCAATCCCTGCCTCCTCCTCGCCCCTCGACCAATCGGCAACCACGTGTGGTGGCGACCTTATCGAGGAGCGACGCCAGAGGCCTTTAAATCAACACGCCTACCTGCGGTGATCCCCTTTCATCTCGGGCCTCCTTGGCTCGCATAACCGGCACCACCCATCGGGGTAAGAGCCCTTCTGCACCGACGCACTGCCAACCGACCCTGAGGCCCGTTTCTGTCCCCCTCTGAGGCCTTCCAACTGATGCAAGCCCTGCCTCCTCGACCAATCGGCGACCACGCATGGCAGCGACCTCATCGAGGAGCGATGCCAGAGGCCTTTAAATCAACACCTCCTACCTGTGGTGCTGCGCGCCAGGCGTCACGCACCAAAGGAGCACAAACAAGAGGACTGTCCCTTGGTGCGCCCCTTTGTGCAGCCCCCTTTTGTGAGCCAGCTCCCCATCCTCAACCAGTCGGTACCCCCCTGAAACCCGACCCATTACTCCTTCCTCGCTCAACCTCGTCCAGCAATATAGGACCTCAGCCATTTCCTTTCAATATATACTCGTATTGCTCACTACACCCTATTCCCTCCACCTCTCACTTCCTCTTAATTGCCTACTTACCCCCGCTCCCTCTCTATACTACCTAAACCCCTATCTGAACCCCGACCATCATTCTACCAGAATCCCAACTACACATTGGAAATTCTCTAACATCAGTCTCTTCCCACGCCACTCACTCACCCCTCCTATCAGACATGCTAACCTACCCTATTCCCACCCTCAAACACCTCCCCCACCACCACAAAATAGCCCTAACAACGATTTCGCCCCCTAGATCACTTCTGCCCATCATGATATCCTCAATTCCTTGGCCTCACTGCCCTTTCCCTCATACTCATCAATTCCCAATCCCTAACTAAAAAGATACCCATCCTCAACGACCTCCTACTTGATTCCCAACCCAATATATGTGCCATAACGGAAATATGGTTCAAACCCACTGATTTAGTCCTCCTGAACCAACTTCCTACACAAATCTACGACATTGTCTCTCTTCCCAGGCACAAAAAAAGAAGTGGAGGCCTCCTACTGGCCACAAAAAAGGAACTCAGACTAATCTCTCAGACCGTACACACACCCTCTAAATTCAAAATTGGCCTTTTTAAATCAACCCACCTGCAAGTTTGCCTAGTCAATATCCCCCCCCCCCCCAGGCCTTCTTGATGATAACGCCTCACCCCTCATCGAATTCACAGCTGACAATTTAGATATGGACATCCCAACCATCATCCTAGGGGACTTTAACCTCCACGTAGATACTATTTCCCTACCCCCTAATTGTGAAGCCTTTCTATCATCCATCAACGCCATGGGCTTTAAACAAATAATCACCTCTCCCACTCACAAGGCCGGCCACATCCTTGATTTAATCTTTATTAACTCACCCTTCCTATCCGCCGACACTCCTGTCTGCACCCCTGTCCCCTGGTCAGACCACACACTTATTAAAACTAGCCTTACCATTAAAAAACCTCCCAGCCCCCCTTCCACACACAAAAATACTATATACTTTAGAAAACCCTGCAACAAGGACGATCTAATTCTCGCCCTCACTGAATCCATTGATAAAATAGACTTGTCTAGCCCTGACTCGACCCTCTCCACTTGGAATAATGTTACCAACAACATCGCCAACAATATCTGCCCATTAAAGTCTATTGAACTAAACCCTGCCTGCAATACAAAAAAACCATGGTTCACTGCTGAACTAAAAAACCTTAAACTCGAACTAAGATCTAAAGAAAAGAAATGGTGCAAAAACCCCTCCGCCCCCTTGCTGGCTGCCTACAAATCAGCGATCCACACCAATAGAGCGTCTATACTTAAAACAAAAAGAGACTTTTATCCTCTCAAAATCCACAATTTTCAATATAATACAAAATCCCTCTTTTCGTTTGTCTCCAATCTCACTAAATCTGCCCCACCACTCATCTCTGACAATGACGCCAAAAGTAAATGCGACGAACTGGCAGGCTTTTTCCAGGAAAAAATCTCCAAGCTTCTGCTACGATTTACACCCCCCACCCCCACCTCAACACCACCTCCACAAACCCCAAAGCCACCCTTGAATCCTTCGAAACCACATCCTCCTCCAAAATTGAATCCCTTCTAAAGAAAATGAAATCCTCCTCACACCCAGCTGATTCCATCCCCATGAAATCACTACTAACCATCCCAAACATAATTGCCAAACCCCTAGCGGATATCATCAATTGCTCCCTCACCCTTGGATATGTTCCTGATGCACTGAAACAAGCCTCCCTTAAACCCATCCTGAAGAAGCCCAACCTAGACCCCTCAGACCCAGCAAACATTTGGCCAATCTCCAACCTACCTTTTGTAGCAAAACTCATGGAAAGAGTTGTCAGCCTCCAACTCACTGAACATCTCGAAAAACACAACCTACTATTCCCATCCAATTCGGCTTCTGTAAATTTTTCAATACTGAATCCCTCCTAATTTCCCTCACAGATAGTCTCCTTAAAGGATTAGATAAGGGCCATTCTTTCATGCTTGCATTATTTATTTATTTTATTTATTTATCGAGTTTTATTTACCGTCATTTGGTTTTGCCATCATAACAGTTTTGCCATCATATTAGACATATCTTCAGCATTCAACACTATCAACCATAACATTTTACTAAACCGGCTCTCGGAAATTGGCATCTCAGGAACTGCCCATAGCTGGTTTGAATACTACTTCAACAATAGACTCTACAAGGTTAGAATAGGTAACAAAGAATCCAATCCCATAAACCTAACACGAGGAGTCCCCCAAGACTCATCCCTCTCCCCTACACTATTCAATATTTACCTCCTACCCCTATGCTAACTCCTCGCCGACCTAGGTCTTACCCACTTTATCTTTGCGGACGACGTCCAAATCCTTATCCCCATTACAGAATCTATCCCCAAATCCCTCAAGATCTGGGATAACTGCCTCACCTTAATTAACCACCTTCTCACAAGTCTCAACCTTGCCCTTAACACATTCAAAATGGAATTCCTAATCATCTCACCTGACCACCACAACCTCACCCATCCAGACTTTCCTGTAACTAGCGCTGAACATGTCAGAGATCTTGGTGTCATGTTAGACAACCATCTGAACCTAAAAAAATTCATTAACACTACCATGAAGGACTGCTTTCACAAACTCCAAGTGTTAAAAAAAAATTAAGACCCCTCCTCCATTTCAACGACTTTCATACAGTCCTCCAAGCCACACTTTTCTCCAAAATCAACTATTGCAATACCCTCCTCCTAGACTTTCCTGTAACCACAATCAAACCCCTCCAAATGCTTCAAAATGCTGCGGCCAGAATCCTCACCAACACGCGCAGAGAAGACCATATTACACCCATACTTATGGACCTTCACTGGCTCCCAATCCGCTTTAGAATCCTCCACAAGAGTCTCTCTATTATTCATAAAACCCTTCATAACCAAAGTGTCCAATGGCTAGATGACTCCTTGCACTACCATTCATTGAACAGACCTACCAGAACCGCTTATAAAGGATCCCTCTACATTCCCTCTCCCAAACTTACCCAACACATATCCATGACAGAACAGGTACTGTCTATAGCAGGTCCATCCTTATGGAATTCAGTGCCCCTGGACTTACGCCAAGAACACTGTACCCAGACGTTTAAGAAAACACTAAAAACTTGGCTATTCACAGAAGCCTTTTCATAACTTTGCCTCTGCTGTGCCTCTGCTACCCCTCGCTTTGGTTAGGGCATTCAACCCTACCCCCCCCCCCCCCCCCCCCCCCCCCCCCCCACTAAAGATGCCACCCTTCTATTATGGTCTACATATAGAAACATAGAAATGACAGCAGAAGAAGACCAAAACGCCATCCAGTCTGCCCAGCAAACTTTCACACTTATTTTTTTCTCATACTTATCTGTTACTCTTGGCCCTTTACCTTCCACCCCCGCCATTGATATAGAGATCAGTGCTGGAGCTGCATCTAAGTGAAGTATCTAGCTTAATTGGTTAGGGGGTAGTAACTGCCGCAATAAGCAAGCTACTCCCATGCTTATTTGTTTACCCAGCCTGTGCAATTCAGTCCTTGTTGGTTGTTGTCTGTATATAGGTCCTCTTTTCTTCATTCCCTCCTGCCGTTGAAGCAGTGAGCTGCGCTGGATATGTATTTCAAGTGAAGTATCAGGCTTAATTGATTTGGGGTAATAACCGCCGTAACAAGCAAGCTACACCCATGCTTATTTGTTTACCCAGACTGTAATTTAGTCCTTGTTGGTTGTTGTTTGAATATAAATCCTCTTTTCTTCATTCCCCCTATTCATAACCTTCCTTTACTCCCCTCCTTCCCCTGCTTATTTCCCCCCCCCCCAACCCCTTATTCCGGAAGCTTATTTATTCCTTAAGTGTATACTTCTAATTGTAAATACTTTGGTTCTGTCACTAGACTCTTTCTTTTCTCTACCTTATACATACAAGTTGCAGTTCTCCCTCGTTCCATGTAATTTCTAATTCCTTTTCCAAAAGTTAACTGTTTTCCCCTGTTCAATGTTTACCGATGTGATATTCCCATGAATGTTGGTATAGAAAAGTTTTAAATAAATAAATAAATGGGCAGCAGTTGCCATACTGGGAAGAGTCCACAGGAAATCCACCTCTCCAAAATGGCTGCCTGAAGAAAACATCACCACTTTGCAGAAGGTAGAACAATCTACTTCACAAGGGGGAGCAGCCTCACAAGCCATGGATCGGATCATGGTCATTCTGAGAGAATTCTTCTCTAGAGACTGAATGTCGCCTCCAGTCACAGTGGCTGCTCATCCCTTCAGAAGAAGAACTCTCTCCATGGCAAGAGCTTCCTTTCTTTCCAATAGAGGAAGAAAACAATCTGCCAGACCGGATTGGACATCCTAATCCAAGATTCTCGTCGAATATGGATGAGGGTCCTCAATCGACTCTGATCTCTCCGGGTAGTTTCACGGGGATTCCATCTGACCCCCCTGAGGACCCACCAGAGCTCTATTCTCCATCGGAAGACTTGATGTACTCGAAGTTTGTGGAAAAGGTAGGTTCACTACTTAAGGTGGAGACACAGAAAACTCCGGACCCCAGGTCTGAAGTGATGGGCATACTAAATATATTTGATCTACTGGCGGAACCAGCAGCCTTGTCGTCACATGCAGTACTTGACACAGTGATGGACAAATCATGGGAGTGTTCCCTTTCTCAGGACTGTCAGTTTCTCGTAAGATGGATCTTAAATTTTGCATGCGGAAATCATCTCACTACAGTGTGGTACAGCTCCCACATACCTTGGTGGTGGTAGAACTGCGATGAAAAAATAGAAATAAAATCCATGCTTCATTCCAGCATTCCTCCCGAGAAGGATAATTGGATTCTAGATGAATTCAGCGGAAGGTTTTCCAGAGCTCGATATTGAACTCAAGAATTCAACAGCATCAATTTTATATAACTCAGAACCTGTACGAATGTATTCAAGTCTTAAAGCTCTTCGTTAGGGTAGACACAGGTGACCAGATATCACCCAACCCTTGTTAGATCTGGAAGAGGGACTGAGACACCTGCTATGTACCATTTACGAGGCCTTCAATACTTCTGCAAGCACCTCAGCAACATCTATTGCGGTTTGTAGGATGGCTTGACTCCAAGCCAGTGCTGTCAGGGAAGATGTCCACAAGAAATTAGCAGGCTTGACCTGCAAAGGTGATAACTTGTTTGGTGACAAGCTTAGAGAAATGGTGTCTCAAATGAACAAAATGTGGCGGTTCTGTCCCTTACCTTATCTACAGAACAACAGAGCTCAATGAAACTGTATTATTCTCAGTACAAAAAACCATTCTACCAAAGACATCTCTACAGATTGTACTGAGCCTATAGATCACCACTGTACCAGCCTTCCAGACAGCAGGGACAACAGTCCCAGCAGAGAGGTCATCCAAGAAACCAGCGGATGCAAAAGCAGCAACAAGGACCAGTACAAAACCACAGCAGAATTTTTGAGTGCAGTCCGGCCACAGCTACATTTACGAGTGGGGAGTGGCAGACTGTCGCATTTTTGCCAGTCTTGGGAGACCATAACATCAGACCGATGGGTATTAAATATAATTTGCTATGGCTACAAACTAAATTTTAAATGCCTCCCTTCAGCCCTGCACCTTACAGTGCCTTCTTGAGATCCTGTGCAAACTCCTCTTTTGCAGCAAGAGGTACTACCTTTATTCCATCAGAAGGCAATACGCGTGCTACTGTGAGATCAACGCAAGAGTGGTTGTTATTCCCAATAATTTTCTCATTCCAAAAAAAAGTGGAGGTCTTTGTCCAGTCCTGGACCTTCGTTCGCCCAACAAGGTTCTCTGCAGAGAAAAGTTAAAGATGTTGTCCCTCAAACCCATTTTACCCTTCCTTCAACCCAACGATTTGATGTGCTCTGTAGATCTGAAGGATGCTTACATGCATATCCCAATCCACCGATCGTATTGATGCTACCTTTGTTTTCAGATAAATGCGCAACACTATCAATATAAAGTCCTCCCCTTTGGTTTTTGTGGGCCCCGAGAGTTTTTACCAAATGCCTTGCTGTAGCTGTGGCCCACTTATGGAAGAAGGGAATAAGGATTTTCCCTTACCTGGATGATTGGCTATTTGTATCCTCAGAATCTCTTCAAACACACCTTGTTGAAATGATTCTCTGCCTGGAAAGCCTAGGCTTTATCATAAACTATGAGAAGTCCAGCCTGACCCCCAACTTAGGTTTTACAGTTCATAGGAGCAAGGATAAATACAATGCTATACAAAGCACTTCTTACCAATGAAAGAACCTAGGTACTACACTCTCTAGCACTACAACTGTGGCAGCAGACGCATTCTTCGGTGCGCCAACTTCTAGTTTTATTGGAGCATATGATGGCAAATGTGGTTCGTGTCGTACCACATACTCTGTTACACATGTGCCACTTACAATGAGGTCTAAAATCCCAGTGGTCGCAATACAAACAGCCTACGTCCAGAAAAGTGACCATAACTCGGGATGAAAGTGGACATAGCTTGGGGGCTAGCTCTATCAGCCTTGACTACAGGAGCTCCTTTTCGGAGTCTGCCACATCAATTAATCCTAACAAAGGATGCTTCAGTGTGGGGCTGAGAAGCCCACTTGCGCCATCTCAAGACACAGGGCCCAAGGTTTCCAACAGAGAGCACCTACCAGATCAACTTGTTGGAGTTAAGAACAATACAAAATGTGATTCACCCATTCACACCTCAGCTTCAAGGGAAATGCGTGATGATACATATGGACAATCAAGTGGCCATGTTTTATATAAGAAAGAAGATCTGGTTCCAGGGTATTATGCAGGGAAGCTGTGCAAATTCTGGAGTGGGCAGAAACGCACTCCATCACTCTGCAAGCAACTTACCTGCCTGGGGTAGCAAACACTGAATCCGACAGACTCAGCAGAATCTTTCACCCTCATGAATGGTCTCTCAATCAGAGAGTGGCAAACAATCTCTTCACCAAGTGGGGCACGTCTTGCTAACCTATTTGCGAGAGAGCACAACAGGAAACTGCACAGGTTCTGTTCCATCTATCCAAGCCCACTGAGGGAATTGCAGGACGTGTTCCTTATCCCTTGGGTAGGGGACCTGTTCTACTTATACCCTCCAATACCACTGATAGCTTGAACTATAAAAATGCATCAGAGATGGAGCAGATCTGATTCTCTTCGCTCTGATATGGCCGAGACAGCCGTGGTATTCCTATTTATGCAACTTTCCATTCATCCACCAATTTCCTTGGGAAACAGTGCAGAACTGCTGACTCAAGAGAAGGGAAATCTGCTATACCCCATGTATTTCTCTCTGCAGCTAATGGTGTGGAGATTGAGACGGCGGTACTAGACTGTCTCTTATTGCCGCATCAGATGCAAGACGTTTTGGTGTCGGCTAGAAAGCCGTCAACACAGAGAAATTATGCCTCTAAATGGCAAAGATACCTCCCGTGGTGTGAGTCTCTATTGGATTATCTACATATGCTATGCACAACAGGGCTAGCAACCTCGTCTATTTGTGCACACTTAAGTGCGATAGCTGCATATCATACAAGGAGGGATGGCACATCCATTTCAACTCATCTATTGGTGTCTGACTTCATGAAAGGACTTATGTGACTCTGGCTACTAGTCCTCAAGCCTCCGGTCCCTTGGAACATAAATGTGTTAGAGAAGCTCATGCTTCCACCATTCGAACCTCTAGGGACTGTTTCTCTGAAACATTTAACTTGGATAGTGCTGTTTCTGGTCGTGGTGACCTCAGCAAGATCAGTCGGTGAACTTAAGGCACTTGTGCACTATTCTTCATACTTGCATTTTCATCATGACAAGGCTACCCTTAGGATGCATCCGTCATTTTTGCTGAAAATCGTATCTGCTTTTCACGTGAACCAGGCTATCATGTTACCCATGTTTTTACCGAAGCCGCACAAGAATGATAGGGAGAGATTGTTACATACCTTGGATTGTAAGAGAGCCTTAGCTTATTACAAGAAAACAATGCAAACTGTCAGATGTGCATCCCAATTGTTTGTCTCTCTTAATCCAAATGCACCAGGTACACTGGCGTTAAAGAGAACATTATCAAATTGGATAACATAGTGCATTCAATTTTGCTACTCTACACACTCCACTCACCTGGAGGGTTCTGTTAAAGCACATTAAGTGTGAACAACTGCAGCATCTATAGTGCATCTTTAGAATCTACCCATACAGGACATTTGCAAGGCGGACATTCATACCTTCACATCCTACTATTGTCTTGACCAGCAGTTCACTTTGGACAGTTCAGTGGGGTTAGCAGTTTTGCATCATATCATTAGGACCTAAGGCTGTCCACAAGATATGCAGGTTGTGAACGGAATAAATCACCAAATGATATCAGCCAGAATATCAACTTCAATTATGATTGATTTTTCTATGACTAGCAGCAACCCTTAGCAGGGAACTCCCAGAAGCCCTTGTTGGTGTCAGAGAGGGGGTAGCCCTCTGACCCCTGTGTGGTGATGCAGCAAGAAGCACCACTGATGAGCCTGACCACAGGCAGAAATGCCAAAGAGGGACCTAAGGGAACTTCACCTATACCAATCATGGTTCCTTAGGTTGAGTTCTCAGTGCGGATGGCCAGCAGGACTTAGGCGGACCCCAAGACGCAATCAGGCACAGGAAGAAGCCAGGAGGCAGTCCTGAGTCGAGGCAGGCAGCGGACAAGCACAATCCAGTGGCTAGTTCAGGGTCAAGGCAGACAGAGGGCAAGCAGTATCCAGCAACTGGTATGGGGTTGAGGCAGGCAGCGGGCAAGCAGAATCCAGTAATTGGTCTGGGATCGAGGCAGGCAGCAGGAAAGCTAAATCCAGTAATCGGTCCGGGGTCGAGGCAGGCAGCAGGCAAGCAGAATCCAGAACGATCTAAGGTCAAGATGAGCATCAAGCCGGCAGAATCCAGAATGGTTCAAAGCTGAGATGGGCAGCAAGCAGGTAGGAGCAGCGTCCGGAACCAAGCACACAGCAAGTGAGGCAGTTACCAGGAACAAGCCAAGGAACCTGTTGCCAAGGCAAGGAGTCCAGGTTCAGGGAGGCTAAGTAGTCTTCAGCATGTGTCCTCATCATCGGGGTAACTACCCACTTCTCTCACCAGAATGTGCAGAATCATGCGCACACATGCCCTATGCATCTCTTCGCCAGGTCCTAGTAAGACAAGTGTCAGAGCGTGCAGTGTCCGAAGCCAAGGAGTCTGGGAAGGTGGCTGAATTCTAACAGCATAGCTAATTCAGCCTGCTTATCAACAAGGGAAAAAGCAAGTTTTCTTACAGTAAATGGTGTTTTCCGTACATAGCAGGATGAAATAGCCATGTGACTCCGCCCTCCTCCCTGGCAGCCTTTTCCCATTGCTACACTAAAGTGGCTATTTCACCAACTGAGGAGAAGACAGAAACACACGGGAACAGCCACACATGCGCACAGAGCAAATCTAATCTAGGAGCGGAAGCTCCACCCCATGCCGCCAGAGAACGTCACTCCAGAAAGCATGCCTAATTTATCCTGCTATCTATGGAAAACACTGTTTCTGGTAAGCAAACTTGCTTTTACAACCAAATCATACAAAGTTTACAATTTCTTGCTTGGGTACCCCCATGTTGTGACAAATACCACATCCAATAAACCAAAAGAAAGCAAGTGCAACAGTCACAGGTAAAAAACAAATAGAGATAAGAACATAAGAACATAAAAAATTGCCATAGTGGGTCAGACCAAGGGTCCATCAAGCTCAGCATTCTGTTTCCAACAGTGGTCAGTCCAGGCTACAAGTGCCTGGCAAGTACCCAAACACTAAGTAGATCCCATGCCACTGATGCAGTGGCTATTCCCTAAGTCCACTTGATTAATAGCAGTTAATGGACTTCTCCTCCAAGAACGTATCCAAACCTTTTTTAAACCCAGCTACACTAACTGCCTTAAACTCATCCTCTGGCATCCAATTCCAGAGCTTAATTGTACGTTGGGTAAAAAATAATTTTCTCCGATTAGTTTTAAATGTGCTACTTGCTAACTTCATGGAGTGCCCCCTAGTTCTGCTATTATCTGAAAGAGTAAATAACCAATTCATATTTACACATTCTAGACCCCTCATAATTTTAAAGACCTTTATCATATCCCCCCTCAGCTCTCTCTTCTCCAAGCTGAACAGCTCCAACCACTTTAGCCTTTCCTCATAGGGGAGCTATTCCATTCCCTTTATCATTTTGGTTGCCCTTCTCCAGGGCAACTATATCTTTTTTGAGATGCAGTGACCAGAACTGTACACAGTACTCAAGGTGCAGTCTCACCATGGAGCGATACAGAGGCATTATGACACTTTCCGTTTTATTCACCTTTCCTTTCCTAATAATTCCTAACATTCTGTTTGCTTTTTTTGACTGCTGCAGCACACTGAGCCGACACTTTCAATGTATTAACCACTATGATGCCTAGATCGTTTTCCTGGGCGGTAGCTCCTAATATGGAACCTAACATCGTGTATCTACAGCATGGATTATTTTTCCCTATATGCATCGCCTTGCACTTGTCACATTAAATTTCATCTGCCATTTGGATGCCCAATCTTCCAGTCTCGCAAGGTCCTCCTGCAATTTATCACAATCCGCTTGTGATTTAACTACTCTGAATAATTTTGTATCATCTGCAAATTAGATTACCTCACTCGTTATATTCCTTTCCAGATCATTTATAAATATATAAAAAAGCACCGATCCAAGTACAGATCCCTGAGGCACTCCACTGTTTACGCTTAATCAATGAGAAAATTGACCATTTAATCCTACTCTCTGATTCTTGTCTTTTAACCAGTTTGTAATCCACAAAAGGACATTGCCTCCTATCCCATGACTTTTTGGTTGTCTTAGAAGCCTCTCAATGAGGGACTTTGTCAGATGCCTTCTGAAAATCCAAATACACTATATCTGCCGGTTCACCTTTATCCACATGTTTATTAACCCCTTCAAAAAAATGAAGCAGTTTTGTGAGGCAAGTCTTTCCTTGGGTAAATCCATGCTGACTGTGTTCCATTAAACCATGTCTTTCTATCTGCTCTGTGATTTTGATCTTTAGAATAGCTTCCACTATTTTCCCCAGCACTGAAGTCAGGCTCTCACTGGTCTATAGTTTCTCGAATCGCCCCTGGAGCCCCTTTTAAATATTGGAGTAACATGGCCACCCTCCAGTCTTCAGGTACAATGGATGATTTTAATGTTAGGTTACAAATTTTAACTAATAGATCTGAAATTTCATTTTTGAGTTCCTTCAGAACCCTGGGGTGTATACCATCCGGTCCAGGTGATTTGGTACTCTAGTTTGTCAATCCATCCTACTACATCTTCTCGGTTCACAGAGATTTGGTTCAGTTTATCTTTCATCACCCTTGAAAACCATCTCCGGAATCTGTATCTCCCGAACATCCTCATTAGTAAACATAAAAGCGAAGAATTCATTTAGTCTTTCTGTAATGGTCTTATTTTCCCTAAGAGCACCTTTAGCCCCCGGGTCATCTAATGGTCCAACCGACTCTCTTACAGGTTTCTTGCTTCGGATATATTTAAAAATAGTTTTTATTATGAGTTTTTTCCTCTATAGCCAACTTCATTTCAAAATCTCTCTTAGCTTGCCTTATCAATGTTTTACACTTAACTTGACAATGCTTATGCTTTTTCCTATTTCCTTCAGATGGATCCTTCTTCCAATTTTTGAAGGATGTGTTTTTGACTAAAATAGCCTCTTTCACATCACCTTTTAACCATGACGGTAATCATTTTGCCTTCCTTCCACCTTTCTTAATGCATGGAATATATCTGAACTTCTCTTCTAAGATTGTATTTTTAAACAATGTCCACGCCTGTTGTACACTCTTAACCTTTGCAGCTGCACTTTTCAGATGGCAGATAAAATTTAATGTGGACAAGTGCAAGGTGATGCATATAGGTAAAATAACCTTTGCTGTAGTTACACAATGTTAGGTTCTATCTTAGGAGTTACCATCGAGGAAAGAGATCTTAGTGTCATAATGGATAATACATTGAAATCGTCAGCTTAGTGTGCTGAGGCGGTCAAAAAAAGCAAGCAGAATGTTAGGAATTATTAGGAAAGGAATGGCAAATAAAACGGTAGATATCATAATGCTTCTATATCGCTCCATGATGAGTTCACACTTTGAATACTGTGTGCAATTCTGGTCGCCACATCTCAAAAAAGATATAATTGCACTGGAGAAAATGCAGAGAAGGACGACCAAAATGATAAGGGGCATAAAACGGCTCCCCTATGAGGAAAGGCTAAAGAGGCTAGGGCTGTTCAGTTTGAAGAAGAGACACTGAGAGGGGAATTGATAGAGGTCTACAAAATCATTAAAGGATTTGAACAGGTTAACGTAAATCAGCAATTTACTCTCTCAGATAATAGGACTAGGGGGCACTCCATGAAGTTAGCAAGTAGCTCATTTAAAACAAATTGGAGAAATGTTTTTTTCGCTCAGCGCATAGTTAAGCCCTGGAATTCATTGCCAAAGGATGTGGTTACAGCAGCTAGTGTAACTGGGTTTAAAAAAGGGCTTGGATAAGTTCCTAGAGGAAAAATCCATAAACTGTTATTAATAAGGAATAGTAGCTTGAAATCTAATTAATGTTTGGGTACTTGCCAGGTACTTGTGACTTGGATTGGCCACTGTTGGAAACAGGATGCTGGGCTTGATGGACCCTTGGTCTGATCCAATATAGCATGTCTTATGAGATGGGTGGGTAGGCGGTAGAAATTCGCCAAAAGAGGGGGCCACGTGGGACTCACCTCCCTATTTAAAGGAAACACCATGGGAGGAGCTTCATTGAAAAATGGGGTCCTCGTGCTCTGGGGCCAACCAAAACTTATTATGGTCTGTTGCCCTGGAGACGCGTGAAGAGCCAAGGTAAGGGGGGAGGGAGATTTGTTTTGAATTGCAACTGCAGTAAAGGGGTGGGGGTGGGGGGCATGACAAAGAGGTGACTTGTTTTGCCTGTTCGGGGGCCCATATTAACATTAGCAGCCCAGGATAAACTTGATATGCCTTTCCAAAGCATTTGTGATTAGCTTTCTAGCATTATGCTTTCATCAGGTCAAATTAAGTGACGAGAGGCTTTGCTGATTGTGATTTTTTTTTTATTTTTATTGAATGACCATAAGAATTAGCCAGAACTTCAGAGACTATCCCTCCTCTCCCCTCCCCTCCTTCAGTTGAAGAACCTGCAAAGGATATCGTATGTAGTGACTGAGTGGGGAAACCCTTTCATAGTCATTTATGATTTGTTTGTCTTGATGACTGTTGACTGACTTTTGAACATCAATAATTTCTTGGCATACCAAAGTTTTACAGCTATGGCAATGGCTTCATTAAAATGAAAAAAATTGTAATGCTTACAAATTAGCCTCTGTTGCCAAGGAAACAAGCTGATATGCTTCAGCTGTGCTGATTCAGAACATTTATATGCAGGAGACAGGCCTCAAGATCATACCTCGTCTGTAACTGTGTGAACTTTAAACTATATGGATTTTAAAAGAGGGTTTGGAAAGATGGATTCCATTTTGCTCACAATTTAGACGCCCGATATTAAAGAATAACATTCTTGGTTAGTCTGTTGATGTAAACAATAAGACAATATAGTATTTAAAACTTTAAGAAGGAACATTTATATTACTTTGCTCTCCTTCCATTTCTTGGGTGGCATGGTACTTGCTTCTTGGATATAATATATTTCGGTAACTTCTTGCTGTTGAAGCTCTGTCTTTTTCCTTCATGTGAAGCTCATTCTCAGTCACTTCTGAAAAGGTAACACTGCATAGTCATTGTGATAAGAGAAGGATGTGAGGGCTCTGCAGAACATGCATGAGAGAAGGGGGTGCATGCCTTAGTCACAAGTTGCCAGATGGTAAGGTTGCTACCATAACTGCCAAAATACAGACAGCAGTTATACATCCCTTTATTTTACAAACCCATGTTCATCCACCTTTCCTCAATCAGATTGTGAGATTGAGGAGGGGGGAGGAAAGTTGAAGTCATAGCACACATTTATGGGGAGCAAAAAGCAAGGTGTGGGCATGACCAGCTCTGAAAATCATAGGTGAGATGTATAAAACTGATTTGGCCTTAAAAACATTCTTACATGATTTCTCAGAGAATTTTAATTAATCTAGTCTAGAGAAAATAATTAATTCAGGGCTTGGCCTATTCCTGAAGCACAGAGAAATAGAAAATCTCCAGTTTGCAATATCAAAGAGCAAATAAGCTCACGGAAATAAAAATGAAATAGTGGGACCTTTGTTAAAGGGTATATATAGCTTGGAAAGTGTCAGGTATGGATGGATATGATGCAGTACAATTGGATCAAATTCTTTAGTAGTGGTAGTGCATTGTTAGATTAGCAAGGTATACCTTTCCTATTTTTAACAATTCAGTTTCATTATGTAAAATGCCTATAAAGAAACTGATTCATGAAATTTTGAAGAATTACATTCCCTTCTCTCCTTCCAAAAGTTTAACTTAGTCTTCAGTTTAAGAGTTTGAGAAAAAGTATATTTGTAGAAAGTTGTATTTAGTTGTTATATTAATCAACATCTCTTTGTTAATATGTGTCAAAGCACCAGCCCCTTTTGACAGTAAGCCGGTAAAATATTCTATTTCAGATATGGAAGAAAAACTTTGAAGATGCCATTCTAGCATTGAAAGTTCGGGAGGACTTTGCCATCCTTTAGATTTGTGCAGTTATGTCTGGAAGTTTGCAAAATAGTTTTTTGCAAAACAGTTTCTATAAGGCTTTCACCTAAGAAAGAGAAGCAAAAATGATTTTACGAACCTGTTAGGTAATTTAGATTTGAAAGCAGCCACCAGCTGGGCCACCTGTTCATAAAAATATAGAAACGTAGAATCTGATAGCAAATAAGGACCATATAGTCAGCCCAATTTAATTCCTGGTGCATTGCCAAAGATCTCAGTTGATCTCAGACTTGCCACTCACTTCTTAGCAATTAGGGATCTCCTGTGCTTATCCAGTGATTTCTGTTACTGGTTTTGTTTTCTCCATTTTGTGCATTCACTAGCATCACTTACTGGTTCACATAGATAGAAATGTCAGTAGTGGTATGGAAACGTAGAAGATGTCAAGAGATAAGGATCACTTAGTTTACCCAGGTTGCCCTCTTGAATCTGCCTATTGCATGTAGTGGCCAATGTTTGATATATCTATATAGATATACACAGAGAGGGTGGTGGATGTATGGAACAGCCTCCCAGTGGAAGTGGTGGAGACAAAAGCAGTATCTGAATTAAGAAAGCATGGAATAAATACAGGGGGATCTCTAAGGAAGTGATGAGAATTATAATGCTAAATTAATTGGATGGATGGGAAGACTGAATGGGCCATATGATCTTTTTCTGCTGTCATGGCTCTCTGTTTCTATGAGAATAAGCTTCAAGTAATATTTTACAGTGAATACATTCAAATGCACACAGGTTGTTGGGTTTTTTTTTTTTTTTTTTTTACTGACTCCCAAATAAATGTAAGATGGGACTTTTTCTTTAACCAAAAGTGTTTTTATTTATAGTGTTAATGGAATATTCATTTACACATCCTAATGGGCAAAGCAGAACATTCTATCTTGGACAAAGAAAACAGTCTGAATCATGTTGCTAGCTACTTGTTCTCAATATGTTTTTGATTAGTATACTACTTTGTGTGGACAAAATAGCAGGCCAACTTTCATATCGAAGAACAAAATACTTTAAAATGCAAACTTCACCAAAACATCAAGTGCCGCCTACATACATAGAACTGTACAAGTGAAGGGAGAGAAAATAAATAAGATATAGAAAGTTGTATAAGAAGCACAAATGTGATTTGGTCTGTAACTTAAAATGTTTATAATTTAGCCAAATCAAGGTGATAAGTATACAGGATATATGTGTGTGTCATGTAACCGTCTCTTTTTAGTCAGTAAGGAGGCCCAGACAACTGATCCGTAAAGATAGACTTTTATTGCCAGCAAGATGCAGCTAAGACAAAGGCTCAGTACAACTGCATGCCACGCCCCCTTAGGAGCAAACCTTTATACACTTTACAGTTCTTATCTTTCACGCATGCGTTCTGGTTTTTGCTGAACAAACAATTTATAACCTGCTGAATAAGCAATAGCTAGCGTGGTCTCTAGTAGGTGTAGCTTATGATCAGACTATTGTTTCGTCATTTAATTGACGGGTTAGACATTTGCGGTGGTGTTCGTATTAATACAATACAAATTATGATTCCAAAATGGAGTTACGTTTCACTAAATGTTAGTGCGTGAATACGTCACTACGTATTAGGTTCCGTTTGCGTTGCAAATGTTAGTAAATCAAGATGGCTGTGCGTTTCACTGCAGGCATGAAGAGACGAGAGACGTCTCAGGGGTGCAGTCTTCAGGGGTTCATGGAATCGAACTCCTTCATTCCCCCCTTTGATACTTCAACTTCGGTGGAAGGTGGAAGTATCACTCGTAGCTGTTAAGTAACTGAAAAGAGAAGAAAAAAAATTAATACATAGAACTTTTCAAGGTGGACCCTAAGTTGTTGCCAGGTCGTTGGTTTCTTCACGGGTTTGAGACGGGTGGACCCTATTGGCGTCACCCCCCTTTGTAGCCCGGCTTACCCTAGCAACAAATGTGGTCCAACGTGGTGAGTTACTTATGGGGCATTAGAGTTTAGTATCAAGGTAATCGTCATCAGAATCAAAAGTGACATCAGAGTCAGATGAATCAGAATCGGGGAATGTGGAAACAGACACATACTTATTGATCATCATAACATGAGCAGCTGCTCTGCGATCAGCAATGGTTTCAATCATAGATCGTAGATTTCTGAAAATGAGAGGTAAACAAAGAGGAAATAAAATGCAAGTTAGAACAAAAAACAGCAGAGGGATGAGAATGTCTTTCAGTCCGGGAATCGAAGTAAGCCAATTTGGTAGAGAGGCTGTCCAGTCAAGGACACCGGTCCACGTCTGCACAGCGACATGGGCCAATCGGATCATTCGATCAGTAATCTCTTTGATGACTTTACTCTTATCATCAATCTGTAAACAACAATTAGAGAGATTAAACTTTCCACACACGCCTCCTTCTTGAGCTAGGAGGTAGTCCAAGGCTAAACGGTTTTGGTAGACAGCTGTGATTATTTTGGTGTTCTGCTTGGCAAGGATATTGAGAGCCATGGCAGAATCGTTAGTCAGAAGTTCCAACACTGCTTGCAGTCGGATGATACGATTTAACATATAGATTGGAGTTCTATATCCATAAGAACCATCTTCAGCCCAAGTGGCAGGGCCATAGTATTGTACAATTCGTTCAGGAGGCCACTCCTGATCCTTCCAATCTCCAATAGAAACTTTAGTAGTTCTGCGACGCTTGTTTGGTTTCATAGGACTGTAGACAGGTACACCTAATGTTTCTCCAGCGGTGATTGGTAAGAGAAAGAAACTTGGCCGAATGGTGGCCAAGAAACAGGTGCCATACCAGTTGAGTGGTAACAGTTCATAAGCCCTTCAGCCACAAACGAAGTAGTATCCATCTGGCGCAGCGAAGAGGGTGGTGGGCACCCCAGCAGCAGTCCACGTTTTGTTTAGGGTTGAGTCAGTCCACAAGGTAGTGGGCATAGTCAAATTTTCTGTCTGCCACCAAGTTAGTTTGGTTAGGTTAGCAGTAAGGACCCCTGTACATGGTGAATTTCCAACAGAGGTAGTATAGATTCTGGAGTGTTGTCGAGATATGCATTGTCTGCCAATGACATCTGTCTGGAGAGCCCACTCGTATGGATGTGTCTTTCGTTTGTAAGTTATAGTTGTGTTCAAGTGATTGAGGTCGGTTTGGAAGACCTCTTTGGCTTCCCATGGCCATTGCTCTCCTGTGTGTGTGCCGCCGCAGACAAAGCAATTCTTAACTTCGAGAGAGAGAGCTATATTCTCAGCCAGATTCACAAACATATTCTTTGCTTGATGTGAAAAGGCATGCTTCTTCAATTCTTCTGATACATGGGATATTTCATCAAAGAAGGATTGATAGCCCACTACAGTGGTCTGATGAATGATTGGGCGAGGCTTGTCTCTACGCTGGGTGATTGTTATGTATGTCATTGGGTCTTTTCCAGCTCCGTCGATGCCAAATCCCCAAGTATCTTGCCAGGGGGATCCTTCACCTCGTATGGGCCATTGCACGGACACAATATTACCAGTTACTGCTGTCAATCTGCCGATTCCGTGGCAGCCATGGTAACCTCCACCTGTATAGTCACATACCAGAGCCCAACCAGACAAAATCAAATCTCCTTGACAGGGTAACCAACTGGATGGGTTGGCAGCTCGATTGTACGGACAAAGGTACTTGTGGTTATAAACATAGGAATTTTTCCAGGATTGAGATCCGCAATGGAGTGCATTTGGGTGTTTATCAATGGCCTCACAGGCATCGAAGGTTATTGTGACGGTAGACTCTCCTCCGATAAGGACTTTGGTCGAGTTGATGTAGTACAGGATACCTTTTCCTTCTGGGATAATACTTGATGTGTAGCTCTTTGGTAATCCAGCAGTGAGTGTAATGTTATAGTACTTGGGAGTTGTTGGTGTGTGACAAATAACCTTGTCACCCTCTAGGCATTGATGAAAAGACTGGTATCCTTGAGTGGTATTTAATGCGCATGCAGGTTGCGTTGCACATGAAGTGGGTGGCTGAGATTGGTGTATAATGGTAGAGACAACCTGGAATCCATCTGGAGTGGTAGTACGGATTGATTTGACGCATTCTGTGCAGTTCTTGCCTAGGGGTAGAACAAGAGATGTAGTTGTAGAACATGAGATTAGTAGAATAACTTGTAGAAGTCTGTTTCTCATGGCTGGAGGTTTAGAGTAAACACTTTATGCTTTGCCTTGTAAGTAGATCAGTTGATTAATTCTGAAAGGAAGAAAAAATGTATATGTTAGTACTCTTTAGCAAAGTACTATAGTCATTTACCCTGGACTAATTTGTTGCCTGCTTTGAATGAACTTTAACTTGTTGTCTCCAATCCTGGAGACCTGCCAACTGGAGGCAGCAGGTTTCAGGCGGGTCCAGTGAATCCATGAAGGGCATCCAGAGACTTTTACAGCAGTAGGAGTGGTGAGTAACACTGTGTATGGACCCTTCCATCGTGGTTTGAGGAAATCTGATTCATCCCCAGTCCTTCATCCATACAGAATTTCCGATTTGGAATGGATGAATCGGGGTTAGCAAGACTAGTGGTTCAATGTCGCATGTTTAGCTCTGGATGGCGATGACTGTGTTATGTAGTCCCTTCAGTTGGTTACTAAGGGACAGCTCTCCTTGTATCTGCAGCGACTCAGGAAAAGATGGAAGGGGTGGAGGTCTTGCATACATCATTTCATAAGGTGTTAGACCAGACTTTCTTGGACTGCATCGGATGTGTAGTAAGGCTAAAGGTAGGATGTCTGGCCATTTAGTCTTTGTTTCTTGGCATAGCTTAGCCATCTGATTTTTCAGAGTTCTATTAGCTCGTTCAACAGCTCCGCTGCTCTGGGGTCTCCACGCACAGTGTAGATGCCAACTTACACCCAGAATTCTGCTCAATTGCTGTGTAACTTCACTGGTGAAAGCTGGTCCATTGTCTGAATTTATTTGCCTTGGTAATCCGTATCGTGGTAAGATCTGATGAAGGAGCAAAGCCACTACCTCTTTGGCAGTTTCAGTTCGTGTGGGTATGGCTTCGATCCATCCAGTATAAGTACAGACAGCTACCAGCATTGCTTTGTATCCTCTAGAGGGTGTCATGTGGGTGAAATCGATTTGACAAACTTGAAACGGCGTAGTTCCTCGTAGGATATGTCCGGGGGCAGGACCAGGTCCATTTCTGGGATTGTTTCTTGCACACGTGACACATTGATTGACTGCATGTTTAGTCAACTGAGTAATTCTGTTGATGTAATACGTTTTCTCCAATAGCTTAATTAATGCATCTCGACCAAGATGAGTTCTGTTGTGGGCTTCTTTGACAATAGTCCAAGCTAATGCTTCAGGTATCCATATTCTGTTATCTTGCAGAATCCACCAGCCATCGTGATGATGGAATTTCTCAGCCTGTGCCCAATCATTCTCCTCCGTTGAATAAGCAGGAGTTTCCGTTGGGAATTGTAGAAGTGGACAAGTTGTAACTGGGATGTGCGGTAAATGGGCACGGGCTGCTTCTTTCGCTGTTTTGTCTGCCCATTGGTTTCCTTTTGCAACGGGATCTGATTTTCCTGTGTGGGCTTTACAATGCATGACAGCTACCTTTTGCGGTGCCCATACAGCATTTAGCAATTGATGTATTTCAGACGCATTAGCCAGTTGCTTTCCTTCGGCGGTGAGAAAACCTTGCTCTTTGTATAAGGCTCCATGTACTTGGATGGTGAGGAAAGCATATTTGGAATCTGTATAGATGTTCACAGTCTGTCCTTCTGCCAATTGTAGAGCTCGAGTGAGAGCGATGAGTTCAGCTTTTTGAGCTGATGTCCCAGGAGGTAGGGACTCAGCTTCAATGATGTCATCTTCAGAAACCACAGCATAACCGGCAACCCGAATTCCATCAATAACTTGGCTGCTTCCATCAGTAAATAGAGTCCATGCTCCCTGCCAGGGTTGATCCCTTAAGTCTGGTCTGCTGGAATGTTTTGTAGTCATGACCTCTTCACAGTCATGGGCAACGGGTTCAGGTGCCGGCATAAGAGTGGCCGGGTTCAAGTTTTTACTGTTTGTATTTGAATTTCAGGTGTTTCACACAGTAAGGCTTGGTATTTTACAAGACGTGAGTTGGTCATCCATTTTGGTCCATGCGTTTCTAGAAGTCCTTGAATAGTGTGGGGAGTTGTTACGTTTAGAATTTGACCAAAAGTTAATTTGACAGCCTCTGGGATTAGTAAGCACGCAGCCGCAATGCTTCGAAGACAACCTGGCCATCCTTTTGCAACATTGTCCATTCCTTTTGACAGATATGCAACAGGTCGTTCCCACGAGCCTAGAGTTTGAGTCAATACCCCAATGGCCATTCCCTTTTTCTCATCGACGAATAGATGGAATGGTTTCATTACATCTGGCAATCCTAGGGCAGGAGGTTCAATCAGGGCATCCTTCAGTTGTTGTAAACTTGTCAATTCATGGGTTTCCCATTGAAAAGGCTGAGATTCTGCCTCCTTTCCCCGCAGCTTGTCGTACAGGGACTGGGCAATAACAGCATAGTTAGCAATCCACAGCCTGCAATATCCAGCAGCTCCAAGGAACGCTCGGAGCTCTTTCTTGCAAGTGGGTACAGGTTGACCTCGTATTGAACTGGTACGGGATATTCCAAGACAACGGGTACCTTCCCGGATTTGGATGCCCAAGTATTCTACTTCCAATTCACAGATTTGCGCCTTCTTTTTACTTGCACGGTATCCTTTTGAGTACAACGTCTTTAGCAGGTGGAGAGTGGCTACTGCACATTCGTGATACGTTTCACGAAACAACAGAAGGTCATCCACATACTGTATTACTGGCCCATACATGACTTGGTACATCTTCAAGTCTTTTGCCAGTTGCTCACCGAACAGCGTAGGTGAGTGCTTGAACCCTTGCGGCAAGCGAGTCCATGTGTACTGCTGCTTGATTCCAGTTTGTGCATTTTCCCATGTGAAGGCAAAGATCTTCTGGCATTCTTCTGCTACTGGAACGGAGAAGAAAGCATCTTTGAGATCAATAACACTGTACCACTTGGATGCAGGGGAAACTTGAGCCAAGATTGAGTATGGATTTGGTACGAGGGCTACTAGATCTGCTACTTGATTATTCACTTTCCGTAGATCCTGTACGGGTCGGTAATCAGTAGAACCAGGTTTCTTTACGGGCAACAAAGGGGTGTTCCAAGCAGATCGGATTCGTCGGAGAATGCCCAAGTCGTACAGTCTCTGCAGATGTACCTGGATTCCTTGCCTGGCCATATATGGAATGGGGTATTGAGGTTGATTAATCACCTGTGCATTCTGTTTCATTTTGATCCAAACAGGGGTAGCATCGATGGCTATTCCCCCTGGAT
Organism: Rhinatrema bivittatum; assembly: GCF_901001135.1. Lineage (NCBI taxonomy): Eukaryota > Metazoa > Chordata > Amphibia > Gymnophiona > Rhinatrematidae > Rhinatrema > Rhinatrema bivittatum. Next base: position 132,901,048 of record NC_042622.1, on the reverse strand, counting down.
TCTGCTCGGACCATACTTTAGGCACGCTATCTATTAGCTGTCTTCGTTGTTCGTTGAGAGGGGTGTTCACTTCGTATCGATGCAGTGTGATTTGTTCAAGAACGGGGAGATGTAGTCTCCATTCCTCTTGGAGTGGACAAATGAGAGAGACAGGATTATCGGCAAAGGATGCCTTAATTTCACCGGTGGGCTCGAATTGCAAAGTAGCCCTTAATTTACACAGGAGGTCTCTCCCTATGAGTGGTACTGGGCACCCTGGCACGTAAAGGAATTGATGGGACACTAATTGTCCTCCTACTGTAACCTGCCGTTTCTGGAGGAAGGGAGCGATTAGTGGCTTTCCTGAAGCCCCGACTATGGAGATGTTTTTCGAAGTAGGCGTGGTGATGGCTGTGGTCATCACAGATCTTTGTGCCCCCGTATCCAACAGTCCTTTGAATGTTTCAGCCCCTACTCTTATTTCCACCAAAGGGTCTATGGGAAGGGTTCCCCTATCTAGTCATGTTTCACTATCTTCGCCGGAAGTTTCACCTACGGTCATCTGCCATTCCGTTTCCTTAGATTTGGACGGAGTATATCCTTCCTGCTTTGCTTGCAGGGACTCCGGACACTCAGACTTCCAATGTCCTTCTTGTTTACAATATGCGCATTGATTGGTTCCCAATGGCATTCTTCCACCTCTAAACGATCCTCCTCTATTTGCTCGTCCTCTTGGCAGCCCTCTAGAGGGCGATCTGCCTCTTCCTCGGGGTCCGGGATACCCGTGATACTGCCTGGACGGGTTCCCGAAATTAGTTTCTTCCAACGCTGCGGCTAACAAACTGACACTTTCTCTTAACTTTCTAGTTTCTTTCTTTTCCTTCCTGTCTCCATCCGATTCTCGGTTTACATAGACTTTATCAGCCATTGCTTTTAATTGGCTGATATTCATTCCCTCGAACCCTTCCTGCTTTTGCAACTTCCGGCGAATGTCTGGGCAGGACTGCCCAACGAAGCTCATCACTATGATGGATTGATGTTTGGGGTCTTCAGGATCAAATGGGCTGTATTGGCGGTACGCATCCATCAATCGCTCCAAAAAGTTTCCGGGGGACTCGTCTCTCTTCTGCACCACGTCTTGGATTTTTCCCATGTTTACAACTTTCTGCTTCCCTTTCTTTAAAGCTTCAAGAAACGCGGTCTGATAGGCGGTAATGCGCTCCCGCCCTGCCGCGGTCTGGAAATCCCAGTTGGGATCTGCAGTCGGGGCTAAGTCTCTCGCTACGTCTTCGGGACGTCCATCTGACCCGGCTCCTAATCGAGCTGCCTCTTCCATGTTTAATTGTATCTGTCGGCGTTCTTCAGTGGTAAAAAGAATGGAGGCTAAATGCCGAATGTCAGCCCAGTTGGGATTATGGGCTGCAAAAATGCCCCGTAAAAAGTCTATCATCTGTTCTGGTTTTTCAGCGTATGACAGCCCAAGCTGTTTCCAATTGAAAAGATCGCTGGATGTAAAAGGTATGTAGGTAAATAACTTTATTGTTTGCGTAGTGCGATGTTCGTTTTCTTCAGTAGGGACTACAGGAACTACAGTTGATGTCTCCCTGATTGGTAATTGCAAACTTGCTGCGGCTTGGGTTTTACTACGAGTTCCGTCTGCCACGGACGACTCGCTGCCGCCTTCTACCTTTGCGGTTGCCGCTTCGGGTTGCTCTTCATGAGCCGGTGCCATCCTACGATCGGCTTGCGCATTGGAGGGAACTGGGGGACTGGGTGGCGTAGGATATGCCAGGGGACAACTAGGGGCATATGGTGGCGGCAAGATATTTTCAGCGTCGGGCAGTGCTGCGGGCGGCAGGGGTTTAATTTTTTTTTCTGGAGTCCGTGGATTCCCTTGTACTACAAATATGGCCGCCGCAGATGACGCATGCTCTGTAGGTTCCAATATGGCCGCCTTTCCCCTTCTCTTCCGGTTTGGGGACTTCCGGTCTCCCATTTTGCATACTTGAGTTACCATTACGAGGGCGGCTCCCTCTACTAGCTTCTTTGCCCACGACGGAGGATTTTCAATAACTGCTATCCAAGCGGTTATGTACGGTATATCCTCAGGGCAACCCGGATTCCCTTCTCGTATAACTATATTCTGGACCCTTGTGGCCGTTTGGAAATTGAAAGTTCCTGCCGGAGGCCAATTTACACACAAACTGGGCCATCTATGGGTACATCGTTGAATCATTCCGGGTTTTGTACATTTATGTCTATCGAACACTTCCCTATAGTGTTCCGTCATGACTTTTAATGGAGTCGAACCGCCCCCTCCCATTAGGATAGAATTCACAGACAAAGGAGGGAAGGGAAGACGGATAGGTAAGGGGTCCGTATCCGTCAGACACAAAGGGTCACAATTGCCCCGACTAGAACGCGGTCGCCCGGTCTAGAACTGCGAGGCCATTCACTCTCTTTCACACAACAAGAAACCTATTCCCACTATCGTATACTTCACTTATAATTTTTCCTTATCATGCGCGTGGTCTTCGGAACGTAATTCCTACTAACACACTGCGTGGAGTGTGATCAAGGTCCCCTCGGTCCGCCGGGGATGGACCGATTATTTTCCTTATCTATTCTTCACTTATTCCCTTGTTTCCATGATACTCGCCTGCAGGGGTCTTCCGATCGTCACGAAAGCCTTCTTCCCGGATCATCAACCCAGAGATCTCAGCAGAATTTCTGTGGAACGATCCCCTCAGAAACCTGATCGCTGAACTCAGCGGTGGCCACTCACCAGGTGTGTCTGGGGGACTGCTCCGCCACCAAACTGCCGGACCTTCTGGAGAGCTAAAATAGCGTCTCCGGTAGCTCCTGGCTGGCTCGCCAATGTAACCGTCTCTTTTTAGTCAGTAAGGAGGCCCAGACAACTGATCCGTAAAGATAGACTTTTATTGCCAGCAAGATGCAGCTAAGACAAAGGCTCAGTACAACTGCATGCCACGCCCCCTTAGGAGCAAACCTTTATACACTTTACAGTTCTTATCTTTCACGCATGCGTTCTGGTTTTTGCTGAACAAACAATTTATAACCTGCTGAATAAGCAATAGCTAGCGTGGTCTCTAGTAGGTGTAGCTTATGATCAGACTATTGTTTCGTCATTTAATTGACGGGTTAGACATTTGCGGTGGCGTTCGTATTAATACAATACAAATTATGATTCCAAAATGGAGTTACGTTTCACTAAATGTTAGTGCGTGAATACGTCACTACGTATTAGGTTCCGTTTGCGTTGCAAATGTTAGTAAATCAAGATGGCTGTGCGTTTCACTGCAGGCATGAAGAGACGAGAGACGTCTCAGGGGTGCAGTCTTCAGGGGTTCATGGAATCGAACTCCTTCAAGTATACAGGATATATGTGTGTGTCATGGACAAAGGATTTAGTAAAAATTTGGAAGTGGAGGTGAAGAGGTTCATCAGATGGGAGGCCAGTATTTTATTAATTTTGGGGGGACAATTTATGATTGATCTAGGTCTGTGTTCTCAGCAGGCAACAATGGAAGAAGCCCAGTCCCCACTAAAATGTTTAAAGCTTTTCTATATATGTGCTTCTTGAACTGAAGTTCCACTAAAATAGGGAATAAAAACCAGCAGAAGCAAATTAGCATTTGCATAGTGTGTATAAGAGCATTTAGAAGCTTTGTATCTCCAGATGTTTGTGGAAGTTGCGCGTGATTCTTTTGTTCAGTATTTTTGATGCTTAGGAAAGAGGTTTCAGTCTGCAGAAATCCTAATATCAGTGAATTATGGAGGAAAATCTTTATAAAACATTCAGATTTCTTTTATTTTTCTTTGAAATTTTTTTATATTTCAAAGAGAAAAATACAATAAATATAAGAATTACCAACCCCCAACAAAAAAACCTACAATATATCCTGTAGTTTCTGTGCCAACTCATAAAAATTTCCTTTTTTCCTTGCAAAGACACCACAGACATGATGTTCTCCTTTTGTTTTTTTATGCCAAATAATATACTTGATACCTGAATGTGTGTGCTCCTGGCCAAACACACTAAAAAAAACCTAGCGTGGTGCTATATAGAGTGTTTGGGAGGAGTTGGGGAGAGAGATTCTGTTGAATCCTATACCCTTTGCTAATGACACTTCCTCCTTATTGTACTTACAATTCATGAGTTGCTCTGAAATGGCTGAGGAGCTGCCTCTACTGAGCATGCCCCAGTGCTGAAGCTGCACCCGCAGAGTGAGATGAACGTGTGGCTGAGGGAGTGAGTAGGCCTGAAGTCAGGGATCTGGAAGGAAGTGCAGCTGAGCTCCAACGAAACCGGAGGCGGCAGGGTGTTCTGGAAATTTCATTCACATGGTATGTAGATGCTGGTAAGGGCTTCTGAGCTGCAAGGAAACAGTCAGAGCTGAAGTAGCTGTTGCAAATGAAGTGCTGGAATGGATTCAAAAGAAATAAATAAAAAGGCAGCAGCATAGTTAATCACTAGCATGGTATGGCTTCAAACTGCTTCCTGCTCCTGAGCTCAGAGAAGGGTTTTAATGCCATTTATGACTGATACCTAGGCAGTGTGTGTTGGTGAACATATGTTTTAGTGAAGCAACAAAGCCAAGGGAAACTGAAAGGCAGCTTTGGAGGGAAATCCTTCCAAACTTGTGTTTGTGTTTCTGTTTTAGTATTGTCTTCCTCAATGGGGTGAACACCCTCAAGTTGGTATGGTAAGGCAGCCTACTTACAGGGTTGCTGCTTGTAGAAGTATTCATTCTTGTTGGTAGTCTTTGTTACCATGGTAAGGGAGGCAAAGGGGCTTAACCTTTTCTCTTTTTTTTTGGGCCGGCCTTGCCAGTCCATATTAGACTCTTGTGTTTGTTGTTCGAAGTTCTTTGGCATGCTACATTTTTTTTTTCATGCAGGTTAGGGGACGAATAGCAAAATAGTTTTAAAATGGGAGCATCATAGGTAGTTGTACAAAATCGTTCTATTTGGTATCTCTTGCCCTTGCCATACCTACCCTCTGGGTGATCAGAAATCATCATAGTTTTCATCTGCTAGAATAAGGAAAGAGGGATACCCTTCCGTAACTTTTCAAGTGCCACACTGGTTAATATCTGCTTAAATCATAAATTCATTGTGTCTTTCTTAAACAAATTTACCCTGTCATCGCCATGCCTGCTCCATAATGAACTGATAATATTTGTGCATACGAGTGGCTTATGTGATTCAGTATCCTCCTTATATTTTTAAGAATGTAATATGCGTGTCTAATAATGTACATTTGTTGTTCTGTATTTTTCTGTACTACAGTTTGTAAGACAAAACAAAGAAGTCACCCAACCCTAGATCCAGCACAGAATCCTACCTCTCATTGGCTTTGGGTCCTTTCTGATTGTGTAATAAAGTTCCAGAAAACTGAATGTTGGTGATTATTTTTGTATTTTTCAGGAATGGTTCAAAGGGTTCACTGTTCTTTTTATGGGTTTTCATGACTTCTTATTTTGTTTTGTTTTCATTATTAATTGCCAAAATCTTAGCGCTACAATGTTTCACACATAGTCAGGATAGCTTAATAAAGTGCTGATACCTGAAAACACATCTGTTATCTTACAATTGTGAGTCCTAAGGTAACCAGCCTGGAAGAAATGCTGATTTGAAGCAGCCATTTTTGCTAGTTTCATTACCACCCTTCAGGAATTTGAGAATACATTTGACACATAATCATGTCGTGTATTTTCCTTAAATTGCTGAAATGTGAGAAGAAAAAACATAGGAAACATTCCTCAAAATCTTTCCCTACAAGGTGATGTGTGACTTGTTGTGTTGGTGTCCATTCTTGAAGCTGACATAAGGCAAACTAAACGTGGACTCACAAGACAACACAATTTATTTATATTTCTACATTTGCTAACTGAATTGAGAAGAGAATATTTGCAATTTCTCACCTAGCAAAGGAGCTAAGAGACAGATGTTGCTCTGATAAGATCCAGTGTTTCCCTGAGTTATGTTTCAAGTAACTTCTTTGCTCTCCTTTCAAAATCATGAACGCTGTAGGCTTGACTTCTTAACGCTGGGGGCTGTTTTTCTCCAGTTTTAAATATTCCACTTGGAATACAGGAGTGTGGCCAGAGAAGTTAAAGTGCACTGCAACATAACTTTTGCAATTAGGGAGGTGGAAGACGTGAACATCTCTCTAAGAATTTGCTTCAATGGTCTTGCATTGGTGTCTGGAAATCTAAATTAAGGAAATGTTAGTAATACAGTACTAGATGTCAAAGCCACATAGATTAATTCCACCCCCATGCCAACAAAATTAAGGTGTTGATTATTTGAGTCCCTGCTTGTTCTATTCTAAAATTCTTTGCCCTTACCCAAGAGTATAAAAAAGAAACAGAGTATGTAGATTTCTTAAAATGTTGATAAGTGTGCCTTGTGTTGTAGATACATACATTTTTTTCTTCATAAGTACAGTTTGATTATAGTGCACTGGTATTTAATGGTAGTGAGAGGTTTACATCCAAGAGAAACGATACATTTTGTGTGTAGAAATACTAAAAGGCGCTTCCTAAACTTGAAAAGTTGTAAAAGGAATCTGACAGAATAAGAACAATGTGGACTATGCAAGTGTCTTCCAACATGCACTGCAGCTTGCAGCCTCCCTTTTCCTAGCCCATCTTGAACCAAGTTTTAAATCTGCCTTATAGCATCCACATGCTGGAAAAGAAACGGTTGTTAGGCTGCTGGGAATACTTGGTTTGTATGAGGGGGAGAAAAATAAGCTTAATTGGATGCAAACGTCCTTTTTATTGATTTAATAAGTCTTGATAGCAGTAAGCCATTGGAAAAATCAGTCTTCAAGATGTGCATTACTGTGGTTGAATTCACAGAGATTTCAGGATTATGGTTTAGAATCTGCATCTAATTTGAAGTCAGTTAATGGTTAAGTTCTGTCGCTGCCTTATTGTCTGCCACCTCTGTAATTTTGTTTCATGGTTATATGTGATGGAAGAGGGCAGTCTATTGTTCTGTCATACGCAATTCTGTTGAGGAGGAGTTTGTGCCTTTGCACTGCCTGGTTTCCACGAAATGGCTGCAGTTTTACAGTGAAGAATGAAATGGTCTCCTGTGTGTGTCTACTGCTGGCATAAAGACAACCTATAGAGGGAGCTAGGTCATGTGGCCTGTATCAGCTGTGCATTGTAGACCAAGAAGGAGAGAACAAGCAGCTTCCATCAAAAAAAAAAGAATAAGCAACTTAACAGCACCGCACAGGTACAGCTTCAAACTAGACAAAAATAGAAGAAAAACAAGATTCTCATAGTTGGCTTGCCAGGAGATAGTTAAAACAGTTACTACTTGCAGCACTTCACATTTCAACTTCCCTTGTTGGCTGTTTAACTGGACGACAGTGTGACTTAGAACATTCCATTGAGCGTGTAAAAATACCAGAGGAAGAAACATTCTTGTCAAGCAGTCATAATTCACATCCAGTTTTGCTTTAGGATATTGCTCTTTGAGTGACACTTGTAACGTGAGAGCTCTGTGAATATTCTATATCTTCATCTTAAGAGTTGCCTGATGAGCAATGCGCATCTACCCTACCACATACATTTTATTTTAAGATCTTTAGACAGTCACCATAATGCTGTGAGATTTTCAGTATGATCACCAATTTTCTCTTTTGTTCTTTTTAATCAGCAAGTGTGTGGCTTTTTTGCAGATTCATCATTGGGGAGTGGTTTTTAGCATTTGAAATGGAGGGGAGGTTTGAAAAGCATCAAGTCATTTTACTGTTTGTTTTTAGTCTGACATTTGCAAGCATCAAAGATCCAGAAATAGGCCCTTTTGTTTGTTCAGTTGAAGCATCTTTGTTTTTATTTTTTTGTTTTTGTTTTGTACTTCATTTAAAATGACCAAACTGATAGTTTTGTTTCTAAAAAGCAGGTGTTGTATAGCTTGTCATTGTATACTTGTACAGTATCAGTGCATTGAATTTTTTGGAATACATATGCCTATATTATGTTTTTGAAGAGCAGCCCCTTCCCCTTGAGACAAGTATTTTTGCTTTCAAATCTTATAGGTTTAAGTGTTACAATTGCCTACTTCTAAAGGGGCACTAAAATGATTTTTCATGCAAGTTGCACCTTGTGATTACTTAGACCCAACATAGTCTTTGAGAATCGACAGGTTTATTTGATTAATCCTCTCATCCAAAAATCCGTTTTCTGAGCACAATTTTAACCATTAGTTGGAAGAACTCTTCTTGAGGATAAAGGCTAGAAGTCACTTTAGTTGATACAGCATCATGGAGGATTTGATGCAGCTGTTTTAACTATTACGATTTCACACACAGCACAAGCAAGATGGTGAATGATTTGGAGGAATCTGAAAGGGATCCTGTCTATTGTGTATTTAATAAGAGATTATAGGAATATGAGAGCATTCAGGGACATGTAGTAGAGGAAATGAGAGCTTGTGTCGATAGAAGGTTGATCTTTTATTTTTAGCTAGCTGTGAACACTTTGGAATGTTTCTGATATCGTTGTCATATCAAGTCTGTTGAAGAAAAATATATATTTGTTTTGAGAAATATGCTTGCTTTTTAATATCACCCTAGGGTTTTGGGGGCCAGTTTTTGTGGGGGTAAAGCATTTAGCAGCTGTTGTCCCTGACTCTATTATGATGATATACAGTACACTGAATCAGTACTTAGAATATTGAGTGAATTGTTTTCTTCGCTATACCCTGGTTGATTTGGATGGCTGTGATCGATGCACTGGAACAACTTGCTAGCATAATTACTTTCATAATTATATGTGCTTTCCCTCTACCCATATTAGATTCTTAATCAAAATGTTAAAAGGTAAGAAGAAGGAAAAATCAGGATCCTTGCATCATGTTTCTGTAATATTCATCTTCCTTTGTTTAAATCTAATCCAGCTAACATATAGTTTATAGAAGGTCCTGTGAGTTACTTTACTAAGAACTTTGCACAGATCTGAGGATTTTTAAGAGTATGTGGTGAAGTAATAAACGGTTGATAGATTGATTAATTAACATAGCACTTTACTATCTAAATTGGTCTTGGATTTGTGTGCAATATCAAGCACTGGCACTACAAAATAACCGATGGAAAAAACATGTTGGCTAAGCATGTATTTTTATATTTCTTTCCTAGATGAGTATGAGTGATTTGTTCCTTTTTTATATTTGTGGTATGACCTAGTTTGTTGGGATCCATAGTAAATGTAAAATCTCTGCTCAATATTAAACAAAAAAATTGTGTCTTCCATTATCTCAGAGACATGTTATATTTTGATTGATTTTCTGCAGAAACTGACTAGATCAGTTATCATTGTGCTGGTAGAACATAAAGTCTTATAAAGCAGGGATTCTCAACCCAGTCCTTAAGCCACATCTAGCCAGTCTGGTTTTCAAGATATCCACAATGAATATATATGAGATAGATTCGCATTTAATGTCTCCATTATATGCAAATTTATCTCATGCATATTCATTATGGATATCCTGAAAATCAGACTGGCTAGGTGTGTCCTGAGGACTGGGCTGGGAACCCCTGTTATAAAGTATAATGTGTAATTAAAACTTAAGTGTTCTGAATTTCAAATGCTGTTTCAGTGTACCCTTTGTAGGTGAGGGCTATCCATGAAGACAACAGAAAGAGAACACATTATTGTATGTTTTTTATTTTTTTGTAAAATGTATTTTGCAGCCTTGTGCACAGCCCTTAGTCTTGGCATTATGTCAGAATATTGACAGGTTATCCTTATTAATTGTGTATTGTACAAGGATAGAGTCGGTATCTTTGCTATGCAAGCTACAGTAGTTGCTCCAATGGAAGCCTTTTAAGCCTGCATGCTCTGTGAAATGGCTGCGGCTCAGAGTGAACAGTGAAATGGTCTCCACTGAGCATGCTCACTCAGTAGAGGGAGCTTTATCACATGAGCAGAACTGAATTACTGTTCATGAGGATCTGGAATATTCAACTCTTTGAGTCTTCCTTAAAAGACTTAAAAGAAGACAACAGATGCCTGCAGGTATTGTGAGCTGTTGTGTTCCATCTGTCATGCACAACAGATTTCCTCAGGTTGAACCTGTAAATAGATTATGATCAGGTAAAAAATGTAACTGCAAATAAATCCTTTGAATAAGAGTTAAGGTAATGACTGTTGGATTTTGTTTTGGTCCCTGAGTAAGGAGGGGATAACACAGCAGAAGTATTTGCAGTAGTTTGTGGTCACAGTACATTGCATGTTACCTTTTTTTGCACTTCTTTCAGAGGAATATTCTCATCATGGAATTGCTTTGTGTACTTTCAGACTTGCAATGAGTGTTTGGATTACCTTGGCTATTGCAGTTCTGAGTCTTTGCCTTGTGCATGTGTGTGGTACAACTTTTGCATGCATGTGTGTGCTTGCAGACACAAGACCTTGTTTCACTCAATCTCTTGCTTGCAGGTCTCCAAGCACCCAGAGAACCTCTATAGAATGCTGAAAGAGAAATTAATATCAGACTTAGTAGGGAAGAACTTTGCAGCCAGTAAATTGTTTGGAAGCTGCTTTTTTTGATGGGGAGATTGTGCTTCCAGATTGTTCTCTTCCTTATCTAAAAAAAAAATCAAAAACACTTTGATAACCCTGGATTTGGCACATTAATCCATGGTGATCTATTTATTTATTTTCCTCAGTGATAGGAGAATAAAATGTATGTATTTGTCAGGACAAGTGGAGGGCAAGAGGGATAATTTTTTTTCTTTTTGATAGTCAACAATTCATACTAACAGTTGATCAAACCTTATGTTCTAGTTAACTTTTTGATTTTTTTTTCCTAAAAAGCCAATATGTGAAAATATTTTGGGAGAGTGTTGAGTAAAATCCTATGCCTTATGTCATTGTATAGCATAAGATGAAGCAGTTGCATCTTCATTGTGGTGTAGAACTAAACAGTGCATTGATCATTTTTGCTGAGGGGATATTGAGGTGCAGTGTTTCATTTTCTAAAAGCCTTGTCAAATCTTTCAAAGTTCTAGATAAGAAATATACTTTTTTACTTTTTTTTTTTTTACAAAGTTCTGTTTGTAATTTCAGTTCTGTAGGATTAATAATAAACACTTTCGACAATAAAAATGAAGGATTTACCACCATCCTTCCTGGTGGTGCTTTTAAGTAGTTTGTGATTATACGCTTTATGGTCTGTATTGTTCATAGAATGATAATGCAGAACGAATACAGATGTTGGGTGTTTTAATGCCAAGATGAGGTACTTCCATTCCTTGAGCACTTGAACTTTCATATTGGTGACAGATGAATCACGTATATATGGCTATAGCTGTGAAATGTATTGTTTTCTGTATGCATAAAACCTTATACTGTAGTAAGAGTGAATGTCCAGCTTCTTGGGATGGAGGTTTATTTCATAGCTAGGAAACATAAAGAATTAGGCCCAGTAGGATATTCATAACCAGTTTTGCAGACAGAATAAGTATTTCGAATTGCAGTTTATTATGATCTACCTTTGGTGGAGTCCAGGCATTTTTCTGTTTGGACTGCTTAACCCCCCCCCCCCATTAACCTAAATAAGGACCCAGACAAACTAGGTGTGAAGTCCTGACATAGGCAGTTCTTGCCTCTTGCCAGCAGAGGCCGCTGTGGGCTTTGGGGGGCCTATCTAGTCAGTCTTCCCAGCTCCTTGGTCCACACTTCCTGCCGGTGGCCATCTTGTTTGGACACATAATTCCAGGCTTCCAGTCAGCAGGATGCCAGAGCTTGGTTCTCATTCTCTAGCCCTTTTGTTAGTCCTAGTTATAGAGTTTATCTCACTGTATTGACTCCAGCATTTTATTTGGCTCTGCCGATTCATCTCATTTAAGTCTTCCTGTTTCCAGTGTTCGCTTATGCTTCCAACTGTGTTCCTGCTTAGTTTTGGTTCTGGTCTTCCCACCTAAAGCCCTACCAGCCAAATGCTTGAGTGCTGAACCCAAGAGGAAAGGTGACTATCACAGCAGAAGACACCCTGCTGCTGTTCTAGTTGGAATCTGCCAGTATATTTGCTAGTATACTGGTCATTCCTGGCCTCAGGGTCACACCTCTGGCTGACTACACCATCACATTGGGAGGCTTTTATGATGACCAAGAGCAAAGCATTGTATTTCTTTCTGAACTGATCTGCCAGCAGGAGATCCTGTGAAGCATACTTGATTTCATAGTCTCAAAAAGAAATCTGGTTGCTTCCTGCTACAAGACAGTGTTCTCTTCTTGAGCTATCTACCGTACCTTAATGAACACCTTGACCTATCTAGTAAGGTAGGCAAGCAGTTAGCAATGTCTTTTAAGGTGCTTTTCTCTTAAGGTGTGCTTTGATTGCTTGAAATCAAATTTTGTTATTGTTAAGGGCAATGTTAAAAGGCTTCTAAGGGGCCTTTTCTCTTCATAATCACATCTTTGTTCTGCTTGTGCCAACACTTGTAGCTCATTCAGATAGAATTTTAATTCTAGAATTTGGCTGTTTGTTGTTTACTGTTTTAAGATTTGCTGAGTATGGAATTTTGAAAGAAACCAAGTTGCAGGTGAATAAACATTTTATTTTTTGACAAGCATGTGAGAAGATATGCCTCCTTAATCAGTTCAAAAGAAAGTAAGCATAGTTTTGCCTCAGAGGACTTAGTATCTAAGTTAACTTGAAGTACAGGATCTGATTTACTTCTCTTGGCACTCTGTTGAGTTGTGTTGTTGGTAATGGGGGAAGGGAACTTAGCCTTTGACAGTATGCAGTAATACATGCCAGAACATACAGTAGTAGAGCAGAGCAGCAGGATGAAGAGATCCACTGTATAAACGAAGTGTGAAGTTTTAGCAAGTGTGTATGTTCATACCCGTTCCCAGACAACACTGCTTAAACCTCTACTACTTTTCCAGCCTTGAAGAGAAAACTACACCCTCAAAGAAGCAGCAGCAGGGAACAAAAGCTTGTTAAAAAAAAAAAAAAAAAAAGGCATTTAGGATGTAAATGTGTTGGTAATACAATACTGCCCATGAGCAAGGCTAAAATACAAAATCTTGCAAGGATCCAGCTGTAAAGAGCGAGGAGAATCTGTAATTCAGATACTATTTCTTGCCACTGTCACCGTGGACTGCTGTTAAGCAGACAGTCATGGTGGACATGCAGAGAAACCCAGAACAGAAAGGATCTCCATTGTTCAGTTAGGATTTCTACAAAGCTCTTGGTATCCATAACTTAAATTTCTTCCTTTTGTTGATCATTTAACAGTGTGTGTACGTGCCCATTATTTGTTATGTGCCCTGTATTTGTAATGTGCTTATTTCTTTTTGAGGAAGGTGGTTAAAAATGCTACATAGAGGTGAACTTCAGAGAGAAAGATGGAATATAAGGAAACCTATGCACATTGTGTGAAGATATGTGTTGCAAGCAGCATGACATGAAAATCTCATTCAAAACTTAAAACAAATACATTTTCTCTGGGTGCAGTTTGCTTTCTCTTATTTAAAGGTACATTTTTAAGCTTTTCTTGTAGCAAGATTTCAGCTAACTCTGATTTTGAACGCACGTAGCTTTTGTCTTGGAGTAAAAACCTTAATATTTTTTACTCCTAGCATTCATAATGCTCTTAAAATGAAGCTTAGTATTTTCTTTTTCGCAAGGTCTTAATGGATGCACATAATGCTAATGTTTTGCAGTGAAAGAGACTTGGTTGGCTGAGGGTTTATGAGCCAGCTTGGAGTGTCGGGGCTCTAAGGTGTTACAAACGCTGGTTTCTTTTTGCTATCAAAAAATGGCAGGTCACTGTGTGTCTGTAAACAGTGCAGTTATGAAATGGCAGAAGATGGCAGAGCTGAGCATGCTCAGAAGCAGCCTGTAGGGGAAGGTGATTTGAGACAGATGATCTAATTCAATGCAATTCTTGGGATTGCAGGGAAAGACCAGACCTCTTCTAATGACAGAGCAGAAACTATACTCCAGGCATTGGAATTGTAGGCCAAGCCCTGCAGATTGAGGATCTCTTGTGTGAAGGATCTCCGGTACTTGCAATCTTTTCTCTGTTCTCGAGTTTCTAAGGCTTTGGTCTCGCCTGTAGTTTGTTTTAAAGAGGAAATTCTTAATTACATTTTTTGTCAATGCTTACAGATTCTGGAATTGCAGAAGTCAGCCTGTTCTTATCTGTGTGTATTTTTCAGAATTTTTGCTGCTTTTTTTCAGTTCCAGTTTGGATTTGTTTGTTGAGGGCATGCCATAGCAAAGCTCAAACAAGTCGTAGAAAAATAAAAGAACACTTGGTATGAGCTTGAGCTGCAGAACCATAAATGAACAACTTTTTACTGTGTTCTCTTGGACCTGGCTTAGCTGATGGAGAGGATTGGAGCTGTGTAGCCTTTGGGAAACAGTTTGCTTGGCTGCTGACATATTTGTGAGTCTGTGGCTCAAGAAAGCACCACAGCCAGTAATGAATGATTCTGACTGTATCTCTGTTCCAGCTCTATCTAGAAGGATTGCTGCATGCTTTGGGTTTGCATGAAGCTTGCTCATACTCTGTTGCTGAACACATCCTGTAGTGTCTGTGTTTATTACCAGAATGGTCAAACTGCTAAAAATCTCAAAAAAAAGACGAGACTATTTCCAGTAGGAGGAACTGGGTTTAGAAAGTATAATGAGCAAATTGTGTTTTGTGGAAACATCGGGTGGCCGGAATAAAGCCAGACCTTTTCGCTATGCAGTCAGAAGTTAAATGGTTATGTTAAGAGGTTTGGCATTAATAAGATGGTTATAATAGTGCATGCTAGTGTGTGTATGTTACATCCCTGCTTGTAGGGATTTGCACATCGCTTCTTTGGACGCCATTTTAATAACTGTAGAAAACACGCTGATTGATGTGGAAGGCCGTACAAGTTGGTTTGGTGAGAACTTTTAAGCACTTTCAAAGGCAGTAGTACACAATTAATGAGGAGCGATTTTTGAGCAGGAATCCTAATTAATATTGATAAAAAAGGGGTGTTCAGGAAGTGATCATAAAATATTTGATGGGTTAATAGAATTAAAGGCTGAACACTATCCATATGTTACCTCTGAGTTCTTATTTGTACAATTATACTTTAGTGGTGTTAATTTGAGTTGGTCTGGCTGAGAAATTTCTGTGACCCTTTGCACGCTAGTTTTTGAAGTGTACTGTACTTTTTTGTTTTTGTGATCTAAGATTTTGTACAGCAGAGTTAGTGTGAGTATGAGGATTACAGAAAGAGGGCCTAGTACTGATTCTTGGAGAGGTTTATGTATGAAATTTAAGGCTTGTTTTCTACAGTTTATTTGGTTTGTGCTTTATAGTGAAGTGTTTTGCTTTTAGACATAACCATTTGAAATTTTCAGTTAAAAAATGTGTTAGAGTATGATATTGTGTCAGAATCCTAAATATGTACCCTAATGCTGCTATTGAGCAAGTGATCTTGTTTGTCCACCAGAAGACTAAAATCTCTGGTGAATGCATTCATGTTTCCCTGCTCATCACTTTGAATGAGAGAGAGGACAGGGTTTGTCAATTTGGTTACTGATGGGTTCACTGCAGATTTTCACTCATACTTAAGAAGACAGATATTCAACATAACTACTCTATAAGCTGCTTCACTGCTTGCTCTGCAGCCAGGAAGTGTGAATGCAGAAAAAATACGTTGGTATCTCCTCATTTGCCTAGTGGTTATTGGTCAATAAATTACTACTTCTTGTTTATACAATGCTACTAGATGTATATGCAGTGTTAGCATGTCTGTGTTCATTACCAAACTGGGATTTCATATTTCAGCATAGTTTTTGATTGTAGGTTCTTGAAGATCCCATCCAGGAGTCTTCCCTGTCATTTTTATGCTGGTTACCAATGCAGATCGGTTGGTATAGGAAGTGAATGAGAACAACAATTTTCAAATGAGTTCCAAAGTACAATAGATTAGTTGGGAAATCAAATGCTTTTAAGAAAATGACTCCTAACTGAGTGAGAGCTGACTGTGATCCAACAGAACTTTCAGGGTGGATCTTTTACAACGTTAAAGAGACTGAAGCTGAGTCTTATATTCTAAGGTTAAATGGAGATCATTTGAACTTGGCTTTTGAGACCGAACTTACTGTTGATGAAAGCCCAATGATGTATATTGAGGGGCAAAGGTTGAAAGACTGCAGTATTAAGACCTTTTGCCTTGGTAGCAAGTTTCATGTGCTACATTAGCTGTAATCTTTTAAATTTAATATCTGGTTTAACTTTTTTTTTTTAAAGCTGACACCTTGAATCATATGCCTTATTTTTACATTCACAACATCTTGAGGTTATATCTCCTCAAATAAAAATGTGATTATGCTAAAACTTTTCTTTTTGTTAAATATGCACTGTTTTATTGCTTCAGTAGGGGAACCTGCTATGGATCATGTCAGGTTTGTCTCATGTCATTTTCATTTCTACTCTAGGGGAAGAACTGAGAGAGGCAGGGGGACTATATAACCATTTGCTAAAAGTATATTTAGTTTACATGCAGGGAAAGCAGGTCTAAGAAGCCTCTCGTCCTCACTTGTAAATTATGATCCTTGGAAAACCAAACCAGTAAAAAATAAATTGGGAGAGGAAGGACTTGGTTGACTGTGGTGCATGTGTGGAGGCTTTCTTGACTGCTATAGAGCTGCTAATCATTCTGCTTTAATCAGTGGATTGGGAACAGAGTGACGGTTGCAGAGGATAGAAGGAAATATAGGGACTTTTATTTTGAAGCAACTTGTGCTTGGCAGTTGCCTTTTGTTGGGGCTGCTGTTGTAAGCAGACATTTTCCTGCTGGGAGGGTGTAAGATTTCTCTGCCAATCAGGAGACGACAGATTGGGGCATGGTGGAGTGTGAGCAAAGGGGAAGTTTGCTTTGAATTTTAAGGGGAAAACATGGAGGTATTGACACTTGTGCAAAGTTGCTTTTAGCAAGTTTTGCTGGAAGGGTGTGCTGGTTTGCTGACTTGAACTGGATGGGCAGCAAGGCTCTTGCTTGGAGTGTGTTGTGTTTGTGTGCATGTGTCTGTGAGTGTGTGGGCATTCTTCAGGGAACTGTTTGGTGATACTGCCTCAGGCTTAAATGGTGTGTCCTAGAAGTGGCATAACAGCATCTTAAGACATCTTTAAAGAGCAAACAAATTTTCTTTCTGTAGTTTTGCAAGGTTCTGCCTTCAAATGGTCATTATAGATTGCTTGGTTTAGGAAGGTTTTTCTTTGCTGTATGTGGCAGCCTCCATTGTTTTTGCAGGTCAGCCATACATCTTGTAGGTTTAGATGTTGTTGTAGGGGTTGCTTTTTTACTCTTGTTTACGTTTTTAGATCATGTAAATGTAATTTGAAATTTGGATAGCATGCAGTACTGTTAAAAGAATGAAACCTTGGCCTGAATTACTGTTTGGGTAGACATTGTTCTGTGCTTTTTTTTTCACTTAGGGCTGATCTCCAAAGCTATTTTACTTTTTCTTAACTTGCAGGTTTTCTGGAGCTTTGTTAGATATGGTAGCTCCTAATATGCAATGTTTGCAGCAGTCTTGTTCCCTCTGATTTTTTGAGGATAGTCTCAGCTGTGTTGGGTTTGTGTGGATTTTGGCCTTCTTTCTCTACCTTACCTGGGAAGAAGAAAGATGTGATGGTGTGAGCATGAGTGGTTTTGTTTTGTTTTTTTTGTTTCAGAATCAAGATTCAGTTATGTGTTCAGGCTGTCTCCTCTCCAGACCTGTTTGAAAGGATTGAACTGAATAGTTTTATGATTTCAAACTGATAAAGTAGGAAGGAAGGACATTTTGGGCACTTGTTAATGTTTTGTAACAATGCTCGCCATTGAAGTTTAATTAGCACAGATCTGCGATTGAAAATACAAGTTTATTCAGGCTTGGCATGACCAATACTTTGTGTGTACTAGGGTAGCTTTTAAAACTTAACATATGCACTTGTGATTTGCTGAAGTGTGTCGGTAGATAGGGTGATATCTTTCTATTAGACTAACCTAAAACAGTTTTCAGGCCAGCTTTGGAGAGAAGGCTATTCTCTTTCCTGATAATATGAAGCACTGTTCTCCAGACTTACTCTGAAAACTCTTTTTATGTTGGGCAACTGAAAAAGTACCACTTCAACTTCAGTCTGCCTGTCTGATTCTGATAATTTCCTTGTTATATAATTTCATGACACCTGGCCATGGCTGTGTTAACACAGCAGCTGGAAACAGTTAATTGATGGATTTGATTCTTCATTGCTGTGTAACTTAATTGAAGAAAAAAAAAAACAAACAAAAAAACAAAACTGAACCAAAAAAAGTCATTGCTTTTAAAGCATAAAAACAGAATGTTGAGTTTCCTTTGAAAATGTGCAATTTAAACATTTGAAAAAAGGAAATTGGAGGAGGATCAATTGGAAATTGGAGGGGGAATGCTCATCAGCGTTGTAGCATGTGGCCAAAACTGTAAATACATTCCAACATGACAATGAAGAATTATATTTTTGTAAACTTGGAGGTTTGGATTGTAGCAAGAGTGATTTTACAAGTAAAGCTTTTGCTTTGTTTTATTTCTTGGAAAGCCAATGGCATTTACAGGTAATTGGAAAGGGTTTCCCTTTCATGCCTTTCTTTTTCTTCGACTGTGCTGAGAGAGATTGAGACTAGAGTTAATAAAATGCTGCTCTCACTAGAAGCAGTAGGGAAGAGAGTTGTGTACGACTGTGTCCCAGAGCCCGTGGAGCATAGGCCTTGCAGGAGAAGTGCCAGATGGACTGGAGGTCTTTTTCTTTGTTAAACTGCACATAAAGAAGAGACCCTAGTGCTGCTGTGCCTGAAGAACTCCACAGAGCAGCTGAGAATTCTGGTGGGAAATGAAAGTTAAAGCACACCGCTTTTCCTGAAGGAAAAACAATAAATCTGGCAACATATGGGGGGAACAGCCCTGGCTAAGAGTGCACCGACTATGGAAAAAGGACAATATGCCTGAAGGAGAAGAGGAATGGGTTGATGTGCGAGTTCACTTAGAAAACTGGTAAACCTGTTCTCCCTTCCCCTCTTGCCTTCTCATATCTGGGAGATGGGAAGGTTTTGTCATGAATATATTTATGTGAGACCTTTGACTAGCACGGGCAGCTGGACCATCTGTTCTTTGTGTTGCGCACACACACAAAAAAATTGATGCAAGAGCACTTTCTGTGGCAAGAGAAACCAGTGTTGGTTTCTTTCAGATGCGGTACTTTTACGGACATTGGCTTTGGCAACAAGGAGAACCAGGGGGGAAAAAAAAGCATCTCTTCTTGCTAGGTGTGCTTTGAAAATTTTAGGCAAGAATTGTTATTTGAAAATGCACGTTTAATTTAGGTTAGCTTTAAAAGTTTGTGCTTTTGTAACATTCCACAGCCAAGATGATGCTTGCAAGCACTACAGTAACATCCGTTGGAAGCAAACTTCATACCATGTGTTCATCTGCATGCTGACTACGTGGCACAACAAAACCCCAGCAGTTTGTTTTCCTGGCTGTTCGGACCACAATGCATGCTTCCAAAGATCTTGGACCAGGTGTATGAAAATTCTACTCCAGTGCAAAAACTATTCCAGCCATGGCTATTTTCTCATTGAAAATGCTGGGATATTTCCTTTGGTAGATTCGGAGCAGTCTTTACACTAAGGAAAACTTTGACAAATATGCCCCCTTGTGTTAAAATTTGCATGTGTTTTAATCTATCAGCTTTTTTGGGGGGAGCGCCATGTTTTAAACATAATGAGGACAATATTCAAAAAGATTTAGCTGGGTAACTGAGGAGTACTAGAGTACATTTCTTGGGCTGATTGTTGCTCTTCCCTCAGTGGCTGTCTTTAGTCACTGAGTTTCATAGGGCAGCTAGAATTATCCATGGAATAAAGGGGCACTGCCAGCAGTAGACAGAAGTTGGGGAGGGAAAGTATGTGATTTGGTTTTCAAATTCCCCCTATATGTACTTCACTGTGTAGACCCTGCCCACAGGGGCTAATTATCCACGAACCTTGCAAATTAGCTTTGAAGTCTCCAAGTATAAAATTACTTTCAGACCTTCAACTACCCAACCTGTTGAAAATTGTCCCCAACGTGACTTGAATATGCTTATATGATACATGTGATCTCTAGTTATATAATATGTGGCATGTTCCTGAATGCCCTAACTTATGGGCCAGGTGTTGCGAATATCTCAGATGAGGCATTTGAGGAGAGATGTTCTAATTATGCTTTGTCTAGATTGACTTTTACCATCTACCATTGTTAGATGTCTTTAAACTTATGAATATGATCATTAGAGAGTTAATGCAGATCAGCCTTAATGTTAATTGCAAACTTCTTTTCCTCATGCCTCTGATTCTTCTAAGGTTTTGAACATAATCTAAAATCTTAAGACATTAAGAAATGCATAGCCGCCTGTGTTTACATCATAATTGGTTTGAATACAGTTTTAACTGTAGGTTTGGTAACCTTTATGCATTTTTGACTCTTCAATTTAGGAGTGCATTTCATTATGCAACTGAAAGCTGTTGATGCTATAGTGCTTTTGTCTTGGTATACAATTTAGTTTAAGTTTTAAACCTTAACATCTTTCTGTTCAGTTATGGGGAATCTCACATTGTATTTCTTTGCAAGGGTTGAGTTGAATAGCAATTCTAATAATTTTTTTATTTTTTTATTTTTTTACAAACTATTTTGATCTAAAATCTTTCAGTATTTGGAAACTTTGCAATGTATCAGTCTTATGAAGTTCAGGTTGTGCATTAATCCTCAGCAGATCTCTTAAAAATGTGCACCTATCGCCTGTAGTTTCCTGTATCCAAAGTCAGCTTAATTCTTTTTTTTTTTTCAAAATCCTTTTTTTATTAGAGAGCAACACAGGTACAATCAATAACCCAATCTTAGGGAAATATTATCAGCATGAAACAGTGTAAGAACAATCCCCAATATAACGATATCAGTTATAACAACACCCTGTGTACTCTTCTTTTTGTGGTCCTCCCGACCCAGCTAAACAGATTAAACTCCAGACATATCCCACCACCCATTCACACCACAGACCACTGCTAACATTCCACACACGCTACCTACACAACCCCTCCCCCCCCCTGCCCTGGGAGATACCCCCTCCGTAGCTAGTATTTTCCAACATTGGTAACATAGCAACATCACAGGCCTTTGCAAAATTTAGTCATTATTGTAATGCACAATAAACGCAGATCAAATCACTTCCAAGAGGGATGATAACCGGCGGTGGTTAAAGTATATTGAAAGTCCAATGGCAGTAGGTCATAACAGGTAGACAGCACGACTGGTATAGCATATCCCTTTCTCTCTCACTATCCATGGCAGCCATTCGTTCCATTTGCATGGAGAAGGCCAGCCGTCCAAACCACGCCCGCAAGTTTGGCGGTGTATCTGGCGCTATCCAGTCACCTAAGATCGTGCGGCATGCCAGCAATATTGCAGTGTGACCAAATTTATCCAAGGATAATTTGTAACAAGGAAGAGTGCCTCTTAAACCAGAAAGAAGTAATTTGCCTGTCCTAATTGTTATCCTCAACTTGGATGTGTTCTCATGATTGACAAAGTCTTTGTTTTCTTCAGCAGGCAAGGTAACTGTGCAAAGAGCTTTTTACCCTAATTTACTTGCTGTTGCTTTATGGAAGCAGCATATACATATCTGATAACCATAACCATGCATATTTTACATTGAATTCAAATTTTATGGGCATTTTATTATAGCTGTGAAAAATACATTTTTGCTTTATTTCTCTCTTTCTCACCTTCCGACTTGTATGAAGGCTATGTTTCTGTGACTGACTTCACAGTGATCAGATATAAAGCGCTGTCACCGAAAAGGGTAGTACAAAATCTTGAAAGATGGTTGATAAACATTAGAAGTTGGCCAAGTGCACTACTGGTCAGTGTGACCTAATTTTGTTGGCTGTTGAGAGTGTCTATTCATGGCTAAAGTTGTATAGACTCTGTTTTATACAATAACACGGAATTCTAGTAGGAGTAACTATGCTGTTGTGTTTTTACTACTCAGGACTACTAGACTACTTTAGTATGGATAAAAATATTAAGCATCTTTTTTCCCTCCTAGCGAGCAGGGCTGAATAAGGGAGAGACTAGGAAAGACGTTTGCATGAAGACAGACTTGTTGAAAGATATCACCAACAGCAAAGAGGAAGGTGAGTATGTGCTTCTATATCAAGCAGTTTTGATGTGAGTGAGCCCGTCTGGATACAGTCAAGTATAAAGCAAATTTTTTTTTGTAATTTTCTTTATTTAAATGTTTTCACATACAAACAATATCAAACTTATAGTCACTATGAAAATTCCCTTAACTCTCCTCCCCACATACTTCTCCCACTTACTCAAAAGTCTATGCAATGTTCCATGTCCCAAACTTGAAAATTCACCCAAGCTGAATTTCTTCACATCGCAGTTAGCTGAGCCATCTGGCACACACTCAGTAGTGTCTCATATATGGAGATCCAACAAGGCGGAGTCTTTTGCAGCTATTTCATATTTCGCCGCTAAGAGGATTTGGACTACAAGCTTCATCATAGTCTTGGCATTCCTTCACTGGGGCTTGAAGCAAAAACACAAATGGACCACTGTCCACATTAAAGTTCGTAGAATAGCTAGGATAAACTGCGGTATCATACTCCAAAAAGAAACAATTCTGGAGCAAGCCCATCATATATGACCCATTGTTACTATAATCCTATATTGATCAGAGACATTGTCATATATAAATTTCAAACGTTGCAGTGTATAATACCATGTAAAGTACACTTTGAAATAATTTTTCAGCAACTGAGCCAGGTGTAGGCTACTTGGCGATGCACCATCTAATGTCCTCCCATACTTCATCATCAACTGTACCAATTAAATCCATTTCCTAAGCATTCCCATGGTTTAATCCCCCCCCCCCTTTTACAGCAGCTCGGTTCTTATACAACTTAGAGATGAAACCTTTAAGGGGTAGGCCATCATTACAAAATTTTTCCAAAGTAGAATACCATTTATCTATCCACTGTTTGCCGATTTATCTGATTTATGTAATGTTTAACTTGTAGATAAGCAAATTGGTCAGTCTCCCTCAAATGATATTTCTTTTCAGTGATGAAAATTGCAAGCTACCCCGAGGGGCCCAGAAAATGTCCCAAACGAGAAAATCCAGCAATTCCACAACTTTTAAAACACCTCCCCTCTAAACCTGCCAAAAATTCTTCATTATATTGAATTGGTATTAGTGAAGAGTACTTCCCCCAAGAGGAGACTTTATCTTTAAAAGATTCCCACATTTCTGTTGTATGCCTATTGAGGTGATTGTTCAGGGACCTTGGTGATTGCTTCCCTTTTCGTATCCAGGGGTAAAAACATAGGGGAGTTATGCCCAAAAAATGCTGTTCTATTTGAACCCACTGTTTTGTCCCAGAACCCCTATGCCACTCTAACAAAGCGCTTACCTGTGCTACCATATAATATCTTTCCTTATTTGAGACTCCAAGAAATCCCATTCCGTTTGGCAAATTCATAATATTTTGTGATATCCTGGGTGGTGTTGCGCTCCAAACAAAACATAGAAATGTCTTCTGGGTCTTTTTCAATATAGCATTTGGAATTACTATAGGGAGCATCTGAGATAATCTAGGTAAAGCATTCATTTTGAAGTGTGCTTATCCTCCCCAACCAGGGAATATGTTAGTTGCCCCAAGATTGCAGATCCATCAGAATCTTACTTACCAAAGAGGTATAACTTAATTGTGCCATCTGTTGGTGATCCCTAGTAATTTTTACTCCCAGATATTTTATAGAATGCTGTCCCACTTAAAAAGAAACTTATCCTATAACTGTGCCTCTAAGAAATTTGGTAAACTGTTTAAAAATTCAGATTTGCTCTTATTAACTTTAAATCCCACTACCTTCCCATACTGTTTAATGTCAGACACTAAAACTGGTAAGGAAACAATAGGATTAGATAGGCTAAACATGACATCATCCATGAAAAGGGATATCTTATAATCATCCTGGCCTGTCCAAGTGCCCTAAATATCCTGATTCTTTCTCACCCTCTGCACTAAGTGTTCCATCATCAGGGTAAAAAAGGGGGGATAAGGGACACCCCTGCCTAGTTTACCCTTTCCAGTGAGAAAGTCTCTGAATGTCCACCATTAAACTTGAAGCAGGTGTGCAGATGAGCATATAATTTCCATACCTAAGTGTAAAAATTACCCCAACTCCCACCTTCCTTAACACCTTATACGAAAAGGCCCACTGGACCCTATCGAATGCCTTTTCAGCATCAATAGCCAAGAGAAGAGAAGTCTACTTGTACTTTCTCACTGCCCAGATGAGATTTAATACTCTCCTTATATTATCAGATGTTTGCCTCCCCAAAATGAAACCAGACTGGTCTGCATGGATCAAATCCAGCATAGCTTTAGCTACTCTGTATACTAAGATTTTTGCCAAAAGTTTGACATCAATGTTGAATAATAGTATTGGGTTTTACCTCTAACTTCTTTTGGAAGGATCAAAATTCCTGCCAACCTCGTAGAAGGAGGCAGGCCTCCATCCCCTAGAAAGTTATTAAATATCTCTTTCATATGGGTATACTGAAAGATTTTCAAATTGCTTGTAGAAGTGAGCAGTGTACTCATTGAGGTCAGATGACTTGTTAAGCTTCAAACCTTTAATAACTAAGAGTATTTCAATTTCTGTAATTTCCCTACTTAATCTGTCTTGCTGCTCCGGCGAAAAGGTTGGCATTTTTATAACCGCTAAAAAAGTATCAGTTTCCCTGTCCCTGTTAGATGTATCTCTTGAGTAGAAGTCCTGATAAAATTCCTAGAATCTTACAGGTTCATATAATTGCCCCTCTTTATTCCGCAGTTCTGTGTCTGAGCTATTCTTTTTTTTTAAGTTTCAAAGCCAACAATTTACAAGCCTTATTCCCATGCTCATATTATGCCTGCCTTGCCTGCATAATTTAAAATGTTTGTGATCTATAGTCGGTGATTTCAGTTATGCCTTCAATCGCTCCAACAGCCCCAAAATTTTAGGGGAACCACACTCTTTATAGGCCTTTTCCAAATCTGCTATAGAAGACCACAAGTTGTCTGCTGTTTTCTGTTTTTTTTCCTTTTTATCCTGTGAGCCCACATTATTAGTTTACCCCTTAAAACACATTTTAACCCATTCCAAAGTATAGAGGGGTTCACATCGCCTATATCATTCAAGGATAGATAGTCTTTAATTTCCTGCCTAATGTTCTTACAGATCCCATCTTCCTTTTAACAGAGCATCGTTAAGTCTCCAAAATTTCTTTGATGTGTATTGGCAATTAATTTTAATTTCTTCCCAGCTGGGGTATAGTCCATTCATACATAAGCCTCTATACTTGCTGTAGTGATCTGACCTAACAAAGATAAGGAACATAACATATCCACTAAAAAATATGTAGAATGGGGTATAGAGTAAAAAGTATAATCTTTCAATGTAGGATTTAGGACTGTTCAAATATCTGCAGTCCCCAGTATCTCAATCATTGTCAACAACTTTTGTCTATAAGCCCTGGAGGAAAAAGATTTCTTTGAATTATCCATGTCCGGATGTTATTTTAAGTTGAAGTCTCCCCCAGGATCAGTGGTCTTTTAGCAAATTGCACCGACAATCCCACAAGAGTATCATAAAAGCTACCTGGATCTTGATTAGGGGCATATATATTAACAAGTGTGCCCAAAACCCCCTCAATGATGGTACTGACAAATATAAATCTGCTCCTTCTATCTTATATACATTCACCACAGATAAATCCATCATCCTATGTAATAAGATCCCACTCCTCCAGACTTCACAATTTGAGTCTAATATAATCAGATTATATTCCCTATACTTTAGTAGTTTTTCATCTTGCTTCCTAGAATGAGACTCTTGTATAAATGCAATATCTGCTCTTTGCCTCCACAGCTCCTTAAACAGCAGCTGTCTCTTAGTAGGAATGTTCAAGCCTCAGACATTCAAAAAGAGAATTTTCTTAGTCATCGATGGACCACTTGCAGTTGATTTCGTTGCCCCATCCGACATCCCCCTTCCCTCCCTCACTTCTCCACCCCCACTTCTTCCCCCACCCCAACTCGTAGTCCTCACTCTCCCACCCATCCCCTACTCCCCTCCTCTTTCCACTTACGACACCCCTGCTCTCCCCTCTACTTCCCCAACCCCTCATCCTTCAACCACCCCCTTGATATCCATCCTCTCTCCCCCTAATATCGCCTCACCCCCTCCTTCCTTCTGCCAAACTCGACAAATTCACTAAGAAGGAATGACCCTTCCCCAGATGTATAGCCACATCCCATAAATGTACACATGAAGAGGAATACAAAGAGCTCAGAACTTATGACGTCCACATAACCTGAACTCTCTAACCATTTCTTGGAACTCATAGCCATGGTGGACCACAATGTCTTGGACACAATGCTAGTTAAGATCAAAACTTTCATATAAAAAAAGATAGTGTGAAGGTTTGCAGTCACTCTTTCAACCAAAGAGCAGAAAGAATCAAGGCCCTTCAAACTGTGGATTGCAGATACAATTTTAAGTTGTTTTTTTTTCCCAGATGGGTCTTGTTGGCAACAAGATAATGCATACTACACTGGCGAAGAAACCTCCTCCGTCTTTTTTGCCCCTGCAGCAGCCAATGCTGATATATCCAGTCCCACTTTTTCCAAGGCAGCTGGGACGTCTTCCTTCATTTTGACTGTAAATAGCAGGCCATTTATATTGTAAATTTTACCTGTGCAGCTTAGCACGACACCTCTCATTTCTTCTCTCTTTTTTTAAGATAGCAGGGGCCAGATTGCTGTAAATAGCTAACTTGTGTCCTTCCCAGGAGAAGGTCCCTCTGCCCTCTAGCCATTGCTAAAATCTTTTCTTTAAGAGTAAAGTCTTTGAGGCAAGCCATGATATGCCTGGGGAGGTTACCTCTCTGAGGGCCCAATGCCTGAGGGGCTCTGTCAATAATTATGCCACAAAGCTCCGTCTTTTTCTTCAGTGTCCAGCAAGACCCTGCAGATTTGTTGTGTCACAAGCATGGCTTCTTCAAACTGGCCCCGAATTTGAAGATTATTATGTCTGGACCTGTTTTCTAGGTCCTCAAGCTTAGCCCATAATCTCTGCTTGTACCATTTCAAGAGTAGAAGTAGAAACTTTCACTTTGGAGATTTTCAGCTCATGATCCTTGAACCTCTGATCAGCTTCATTGATTCTATTTATTTATTTATTTTATTTGGAGCTTTTCTATACCGATGTTCGTTTGCAAATCACATCGGTTTACAGTGGAACAAGTAGAGAAGAATGACATTTAACTGGCATAGGATAAGAAATTGCATCTCAAGAATTCAAAAGATTCTACTGCCAATTTCTGTCATCTCACCCTTCAGCTCTGTGATCATTTCAAAAATTTCACCTTTAACTATCATCAAGTTGCTCTGTAAGTCTCGGAACCACCCTTTAGGCTCTGCAAGGGTGAGTTATTTAACAATGACACCATTTTTGCTCTCCACTGCGCTGTCTGCCTCCGAATTCAAGGAAACTTGCTTTGCACAGCCTCCGATGTACTCGCACACTTTTCTCCCATGCTGCTCTCTTTATTTCAGCTGTCTTGCCACATGTCCCCCATACTCGCTGGGTATACCTCCACTGCTTAGCTGTCCACTGATTATATTTATTTATTGGAGTTCATGCAAATTTCTACTTTTATTATTACATCTGGCTAGAGCATAGGAGTTACGTGGCTATTATTGAGGCTGATATCACTTCCTCCTCCATGAAGCAAATTTAAAAATAGGAAAATGAATGAATGACTTACTAGTAAATGTTCTATTTAGTCTATTAAGATGCCAGGTTTGGTCTTGTTTACATAAAACATAGTTTTATTAAGCTTCTAGGTATATAGGTCAAATGCTATATTAGAAGTCTAGAAGAACATGATAATTGATTTCAATCTCATTTCTCTAAATATTACTGAGTTTTATTTAAATAGATCTTCACTACAAAGAACTTGTACATTTCGAGCGGGCTGTAGTTTATTGCCAGTAAGTGATAGTAGAAAGGAGCCAATTCATGAAGATTTGCCATAAACACATATGGCAAAATAAGTAGTTTGTTTAATTGGACAGACTGGCCACTTAGTCGTTATCTGCCATGTTACTATGGCTTTCCCCTTTTTTCTTAAGTATCTATGGAGTGTTTTGGGATGATTTCAGTTGGCATTCACACTGTTACTACAATTTTCATTTTACAGTGTAGTGCGCACAGACCATGCATATCTGCATTCTCTTGATGATAAGGAGCAGGAAGGAGAGATGCATAGGCTCTTGTTAAGATGCAAGTGGTGAATGTGTTTATTTCAAAATGTTCAGTTTGCAGATTAGAAAAAAATGCAGAAACAGACCCCAATAAAAACACAAGGGGAGTCACTTTTAGGGTCCTTCTTCATGGTGATCTAGAATAGAATAGACACACACCTGGTCTTGTACATTCTAGAGGATAGTAGAAAGAATTTAAATAGGACCCTTCTCATATGGAGACCTAGCTTGCTGCATAGTTTCTGTACTTGGATTTGGAGATTAAAAAATGTTTTTTGTTTCTGCTATTTTAATCGCATCAGAGAAAACATTACTTCTTGCAGCCACCTTTTTAAAAAGCTATTGCACAGCAGCAACATTTGAGAGTTCTAAAATAGTCCTTGATAGCCGATTAATGTAAAATAAAGTTGTGTGTTTTTATATTTTTCAAGTGTAGTTTTTGTTGTCATAAATTTTTATCCTTTTGTCTATTGTGACAAGTCCTAAGAAGGCCTGGTTAACCTAAAATGTTTGGTTCCTGAGTATTGTATCCCAAGGGTTTTTTCCTTCAGTTTGCAGGATTTGGTCAAAGCAACTTTAAATACATAACTTAAATACCTGGGTCTGCTATTCTGCCTCTGAGTTTTCAGTCAAGTGAATTAAAAAAAAAAAGTGAGAACTGAACGTCTCTATTGTTTGTTGCAGAGGTACAGAGCTCATTTTCCTTTAGGTTAAAATTCAGGTGAGTCTGATGAAAGAAATTTGTTACCTGATGTTTGCAAAGGGGCTTATGTGAAATGATTTTATGGTGTTTATTTGGTTCCCAAATATGTGTTCACATCACTAAAATTATCATCCGTGTGCTGACTGGCCACCCTAATGGTAGTTGGCAGTCACAGAAGCCAAAAAATGATTAAAACTTGAAACTCTGATGTTTTACCAGAGCATGGATGTGTCATTGTGGGGTAGCGTACATAGACAATTCTAGCTTCCAGTGAAGTGTTAATATTACCTAAGAAAATAATAGAAGAAAAGATTTTTAAACATTCATAGTCTCTCTTGCGATTCCTTTCCCTGAGCCAATTCTCAAGGTTTTAAGGGCCACCCAGACATTTTAGCAAGCTTGAGTTCCCTAGTACTCGCTTAACTGATAGAATGCCTGGCACTAGGTTGAGTATCACTTTGTATTAAATATAGTTGGAATGGATTTTCTGGATAAAAAAAACCGTGCTGGTAAGTAACTTAGCTGGATATGACTTATATGGCTAGGTTACAAGGTATATTCAGTGGCATGGCTATGCCGCTGAATCTCTGTGGTCAAGGCTGTACTTAGTTGGATAAGTTATATCTAATTAAGTTAGATCAGCTGTATGGCTGATCTAACTTATCTGGTTAACTTCATTCTTATCCAGTTATGTAGGGCCTCCCAAATCTGTCCCACTGCCTGCCCACAAATTGGGTGGTTAAACAGTGCTAAACGCACTTTCAGTATTGGGCCCAGAGAATCTGTATTGGGATATTGATGTAAACACCACTAGGCAGCTAATTTGTTTTAGAAATGTATGTGTGGGTCTGGATCTGTAAGTGGGTCATGGTTGGTTTGCAAGTGGTTCATAAGATGAAGTACCGTTGTCAAAACTCAACTTGGAAATTCAAGAGTACAAAGTAGGACAGCAGTTTGCAAATTATTTTTAATATTGATTGCATTTTCAGCTTAAAAGTTGTGAAAATGATACATGTTAATTTGAAATCTGACATTATGAAAGTTTTTGATGAGACTTACTGTTTTCTTGAAACTGGAAATCCTCAGATGAGACAAGCCTGTGAGCTTATGTTTCAGCCAGGATCCTAACCTTATTTTCAGCACTTTAGAGACAAATGCATACTTATGTTTCTTTGGTGAATTTTGCTAGCATGGTTTAAGCTGAACATCAGCTAATCAATAAGTCCTGTAGTAATGTAGCTTGGGGTCCTTTTGGTTTATCTTAAACAGGTTGGTTTTCTATGCAAATAGTCAATAGTCTTTACATTTTATTTTATTTATGTAGCCTTTAAATTGTAGGGGGAGATAGGGGCATGTACTATTAAAATACTGTCCCAGTCTCTCCAAAAAGCATCATCACAGAGCATCTTTTGATGCAACTCCAATATTGCTCTCTGCTTCAACGGCAAGGGAAAAGGAATATTGGATTCAGACTGCAACCAATGAAGGCCCCGACTTTTATGGTATGGGGATCTGATAAACATGAGGGTAACCTGCACAGAGCAGAGGTTAGTACCCTTAACAGAAGTCATGGGCTTACTGCCCTTAACCAATAAGCCTTGATGCTTTGGATGCAACTGCAACATTGCTCTCTGCTTCAAAGGAGGGGAATGGGGGTGGAAGAAAGAGGAATTTGGATTCAGAGACAACCAACATGAGCCATGACTTTTTACAGTATGGGGTACTGATGCGCAGACATTAAGGAAAAAACACAGGACTGGTTCTATGGCCAAGTCCATAAGCAAAGCATGTCAAGTAGCACTGACTGATACATGGGGGTAACCTGCACGGCAGATACTACCATGGGAAGCTTGCTGGGCAGACTGGATGGACCATCGGTCCTTTTCTGCCATCGTTTCTGTTTCTATAAAACAAAGTAACTTGCACTATCCATACAAATGTGGTTTACCTTTTCCAGGTGAATTTCTATACTGTTTTCTTTATAGTTGAAGCACTTATTTTCCACCTGAGCCCAAAGTAAAACTTTGAATTGTTTTGCAGTTTTCTGTAATTTGTATTTGAAGCAACTGATTTGCACAACAAAAGAATAAGTTGGTAGGAAATGATGCCACTAACAGATATATTACAGGAGGATCTTTTTGCCTTCCTTGGCGTTTCTCCTTGCTTCCTTAATTTGCTGTGTTTCAAGCCACTCCCATTTGGATGGAGGCCTAAGCACAAGTTCTGTGTCTGTGTAATGTGTTGGCGAAGTCTTGTGTGTACAGCTCACATCTGTTCACGTTCGGCTAGAGCTTAGATGCTTAGCCGGCACTGCCTTTCTCAGCTTTACATTCTTCTTTGGAATGGTATGCCTGCAGTTATTTTGAATAGTGATTCTCACTTTCTTCATTACCAGCTGTCAAAATCTCTGATTTAGGGATACTTTATGGGTAAATGTGAACCGCATTGGTCTGCACCTGGGAGAGTACTGAGGTTTCTTACTTGGTGAGTGAGTAAAACCCCTGGCAGTCTGATGGAGCTGAGGGACCTTTTTCAGGCTTTCACCACACCCATCACTGCAGTGATGCAACTTAGAGCAATGTTACTTAGCCCTAGCTTCAGAAGTTGCAGTGGCTCATGAAGGTCCTGTAAAATGTTTAAAATGGCTCACAAATAAAATAAAGCTAACATTTAAAATGCTTGTTTCCATAAAGTAAAATGTCAGGGAGATTAGTCTTGCTGTTATCGTAGTGGGAAGGGTTCTGTGCTCAAAATGTTTGCTTAAAATTAGGTAAGTGGCAAAAGCACTGTGTCCTGATTTTTCCCTTCAGTCTTGCACAATGTGAAGTGCAGACTTTAGCAAGTGATCTAACAACCCAACTACTTTGTCCTGTCCTAATGGGCAGGTGTTATATTAATATTGCTTCTTTCCTAATACTGGGCCCTATGTATGAAGAATTTTTTTTCTATAGACACAAAATGGCAGAAAACCTTTAATAAATCTGCTCCACACTTAGATGGTCCCAGGCTATAGGGCCCTCAATTTTATCACATTTTGCAACTGCAGCCCTTGAGCAATCCTAACAGATTTGACTGTCATAATATCTAACATGAATGTAAGTAGTGTAATTACATAGAATAGTTCTGATGTAAATAAAAGATAGGGGTGATTACATTTGAGAATTCTGAAAAACAGATTTGTTTGTGGTTTGGAGGTGGGAGAAAGAGAACATAATTGTATTTATATTTTTTTGGTCTGGCTACCCTTTTCTGAATATTGAATTTAAAAGCGCATTTGGAACCTGCCTCAGCCTTGTTTACTTTCATTTATTGCTGGAAGGTTTATTGCTGTTACTTTCTCTACCTTTTTCTCCTTTACTAGATTGAGTATTGTTGTATTAGTCCACCAGATGAAGGATATAGTTTGTAGTGCCATTGAACTAGCCAGTGAGTGTTATGGTTATATCATTTTTGAGAATCTCTCCTCCTTTTAGTCTGTGAATGCACCAGCCTCTGTGGTCCTATCCCTTGGTAGCCTGAGGTGGTTCTAGAAATCAAACATATCTTGAATCAGAAGCTGAGGGTCTCTTAAGTCTTATACTTCAGTCTGTGATTTTAACATGCTCCTTTGAGATTTTTCTCTTGTTTGAGGATCACCTCCATTTGTGTGATCCTGCAAATTTTTTCCTTGTTTAAGCTTTGGCCTATTTTCATGTACTGTATAATAGTTTATTTTTTCTGCTTTTACAGTGAGTGATGCCATGGCTGCAGATGAAAGTTCAGAGAAGCAAGTTGGGGAACCAAAAATGACTGCTGATGGTGAAACCAACGGCTCTTTTGAAAGAAGTGAAACTAAGAGTTATCCAAATTCAGCCAAGAATACTCAGGACAGTATGAAAGCAATCCAGCAGGACTCCAGTAGTAAACTGAACAGAATAAATGAGAATGGGATATCAGAAAGAAACAATGAAGGTGGAAAGCAGAATCATATGAAATCGAACGATCACACACAGACTTCTGTAATGGGGAGCAATGGTTATATTTTAAATAAGCAGATTGCACCAGAGCAGCCCCTAAGGACTACCAGCACCCAAAATGCTTCTCTCAGTGGCCATGCCACAAAAACTCTTCCTGGGGCATCAAATAAGACAAGAGTTCCAAATACATTTCCTCCAACGCAAGCCACGCTGTCTGCCAAGCTCGGAGAAGGAAGTAACGATGGTGATGTCAAGAAACCAGGTGTTGTCATCTCTGAAGTAAAGGTCCACAGAGCCCGGAAGACCATGCCCAAGCCCAGCACAAATCTGGTAATGTACTAACCTAGCACTGTATTGATTATAGCGCCCAGACTCAGCTGCTAGAAGACAAAAGTAAACTATGCATTATTAAAAGAATAAAGACCAAGAGGAATGACAGTTTACTTAGGGAATAGCCACTGCTATTAATTGTATCAGTAGCATGGGATCTTCTTAGTGTTTGGGTAA
Source organism: Rhinatrema bivittatum (assembly GCF_901001135.1). NCBI lineage: Eukaryota > Metazoa > Chordata > Amphibia > Gymnophiona > Rhinatrematidae > Rhinatrema > Rhinatrema bivittatum. Next base: position 132,867,479 of record NC_042622.1, on the reverse strand, counting down.
ATAAGCCTGATACTTCACTTTCAATGCATATCCAGCATAGCTCTCTGCTTTAACGGTAGGGAGAATGAAGAAAAGATGATTTATATTCAGACAACAACCAACAAGGAATGAATTACATAGTCTGAGTAAACAAATAAGCATGGGTGTAGCTTGCTTGTTACGGTGGTTACTACCACGAATCAATTAAACCTGATACTTTACATGGAATACATATCCAGCGCAGCTCACTGTTTCAACGGCAGGGGGGAATGAAGTAAAGAGGATTTATATTCAGACAACCAACAAGGACTGAATTGCATAGGCAGGGTAAACAAGCGTGGGAGCAGCTTGCTTATTATGACGGTTACTACCCCAAACCAATTAGCTAGATACTTCTCTTAGATGCAGCTCCAGCACTGCTGTCTGCATCAATGGTGGGGGTGGAAGGGAATTGGAACCAAAAAGTTACTTATAAGGGCCAAGAGTAACAGATAAGTATGAAAACAAATAGGTGTGAAAGCTTGCTGGGCAGACTGGATGGGCCGTTTGGTCTTCTTCTGCCGTCACTTCTATGTTTCTATGTTAAAAACAGTTGCAGAAGGCTAATATCCTGGTAGGAAGAGTTGAGGGCCAGAGATAAAGACGAGGATGTTTATACTCTACCAGGTCATCATCTCCTGGAAATAAATGCGCCTATTAGTTATTATTATCTTTATAAACCTCCCACTAGAAGTTTTAATGGCTTGTATTTTCTTATTATATACATTTTTCTACATAGCCTATATTGTTACAGTCGTAAACAGTATATTTAAATTTTGAAAATATAGTCAGAATTATACTACCAAACTCCAAGGTCTTCAAGCAGAACAAAGTGTGACATGATGCTGGCATAATTATTTGTGTATAAGGAAAACTATTGAGAAATATAATGTCATCAGCTACAAAATAGTTTCTAACATACAGGTGGATGCAGCAAAGTGGGTGTTAAGAAACTGTGTGCTGGATTTCATCACACATTTAATGCCCAGATTAAATTTTCTTTTAATTCTCAGCACAGTAAACTAATGCTATTCAAATGCATCAATAGTCAAAAAAAAAAAAGTGTGAGTGTAAAATGTGCATTTGGCGCAAGTCTTAGCTCAGGAAGGTGAAGTGTCGTTCTCGACAGGCCGATGCAGGGATTCCTTGACAGACCCATTAGCTGCTGCCGCTGCCACTTATCTGGATACGTTTATTCTTATCCAGATAAGTGGCAGCAGTGGTAAGCCCACTAAGTCCAGACTTCTTTTTATTTATTTATTTATTTGTTTTACTTTTTGGCCATTTTAGAGAGTTTTAAGTAGCGCTTGAAACCTAGCTCCATCGCTAAGAAAGACTGCATTTGGCCAGCACACCTTTCTGCATCAGTGAGTACTGCTTGATGCCCTCATTTGCATGGGATTTCCATGCTAGGTCGCTAAGTAGTACTCCCATTTTAGATCGCACAATTCGTGAGCATAAAACTCCTTGCTGCATCGGTAGTGTTTACACTCACATAATGAGCATTCATATGCAGGCAAAGTTATGCTTTGGCCTGAACGCATATTTCTGCATTGGCCTGATAGTAAATGATGGGGAATAAAAACCAAAATGGTCCAGTCTGCACAGCAGATGTTTAGGTTTGTAACTGTTGCTCGTACAAGTTACCTTCATGCAGAAATGTTGCACCAAATGTCACTCCAGGTTACCCTGGTTCTTAATTTCCATCCTGTAGTCATTATAGTTTACCTGACATGTTAAGTGTTGCTTTTAGTTAAAATAGAACTAAGCAGATTATGCTGGTTTAAAAAAGTATTTTAGAGCGCATCAGCCAGTCAGAATGTAATCTGTCCATGCCAGCATTGTCATTGTTCCCATGAGCTTTTTAACAGAACATGGAATGAACAATCGGCCAATGAAGAGAATGGTACAAAAAGTGTCTATCCATCATGGAACCCCCGTATAATGCTGAAAAACTCAACCACTGCTTTTCAGCGAAATCTCAAATGTAGGCAAACATTGAACAAAATTAGAATTTTATTGAAATGCTAGCAGAAATACCTGGCGCTTTGCCATTGTAGACAAGAATATAACATTTTTGTTTAATTGATTAAAGCCGGGGTCTCTTCCACAGACCAAGAGCCAAGAAACCAGAATGCAGAGTACTGAAAAGCCTCACATTTTCAGCAGACAGGACATGGTGCAGGGCTGGGTTCCTTGAGAAATGCAGATGGGAGGATCCAAACAAGGAACCCCCTCCCTCTCATCTCCATTTGTATCTCTGTTTCTTTCTTTCTCTCAGTCCCCCCCACCCTGTCTGCACCAGTTTCTCTCACCCTTTCTCTTCCCTTGGGTTTTGAGCTTATGGCCTATTTTCCCTCACCCTGTCCTGAGTAGTTTCTCTTAATCCTTCCACCCTATCTCCTATTAGTATCTCTCTCTCTCTCTCTCTCTCCTATTCATCAGTCTCTCTCTCAATCCCCCTCCACCCTGTCCTCAGCAGTCTAATTCTCTCCTTCTCAATTCCCTCAACATGTCCCAACTAGTAACTCTCAATCCTCCCACCCTGATCTGACCATTTTCAGTTCTCCCACTAGTCTTCCTCAGTCCTCCCATTCTGTCCCCACCAGTCTCTTTCTTCCTCAGTCTCAGTGTTGTATATGGTGAAGGCAATAGTTATTTCTGTCTTGTGTTTTATTGTTTAAAATTTGTATCTCATTTTGTTGTACATTGCTTTGAGCAATTAAATTTTAAATCGGGAAAGCGGTTTATAAATTGTATTAAATAAATAAAAATCCCATACTGTCCCTGCTAATCCCTCTCAATCTTCCCACCCTGTTCCTGAATCCGCCATCAGTCTCTCAAAATCCCATCCTGCTCCTACCTGTTTCAATCCTCCCACCATTCTTTCCCTATCTCACTCTGTTCCACCAGCCTCTCTCATTTCCCCCCACCAATCTTACTCTCTGTCCCGCTACATGTACCTGTCCGTCACTCTCAATGTAATCTCATCCTGTTCCCACCAGTCTCAAAATCCACTCTCCAAGCTCTTTCTCATTCTCAGTTCCCCCACCCTGTGCCACCAGCCTCTCTCTCTTTCTCCCAGGACAAGCAGGATGGTAGTCCTCACATATGGGTGACATCATCAGGATGGAGCCCAATCACAGAACACTTTAGTCAAAGTTTCTAGAACTTTGACTGGCACACTGTGCATGCCCAGCAAGCTACCAAACCTGCATCCAGCTGGGGTCCCCCTTCAGTCTCTTTTTTTCTGTGCAGCAGTAGCCTCACGGATTTCTGGAGCTCTGTGAGAATTCCTCACGGAAATCTATTTCAAAAACCTTAAAATTTTCCCCCATCCCAGGGTCCCCCACCGACTTTCGTTGACGCCAGTAAGTTTACCTCGTACTTTGCGGTTGGTTCCCGGCGGTGTTTTTCCTTCGGTGTCACCGACCGCACGCCGCCTTTATTTTTTTCTAAAAAGATGGCGACCGGGTTCCATAAGTGCCCCGAGTGCCCAAGGATCATGTCCATTACGGACCCTCACGAAGTATGTGTCCTGTGCCTGGGCCCCGCTCATGACGTCCAACAGTGTACGAGCTGTGCCCAAATGATGCCGAAAGGCCGCAGGGCTCGTTTGGAAAAGATGGAACACCTCTTTAAGCGAGTGTCTCAATCTACTCCAGCCAAGGCGACATAGAGTCGAAAGCCTTCCTCTTCAACGACTCCGTCGCCACCGAAGTTGCAGCACCATCGAAGCACCGGTGATCGTCCTTCACCAGCCTCTTCGTGTTCGAAGGCATCGACATCTTCCTCGGTGCCGGAGAAGGACCGGACCAAGCATCGGGAAAAACACCATCACTGCCATCGACGGGATACTTCTTCCGATGTTGCTACCGGCAAGCCATCGACATCGGCACCAACGGAACCACCGGCCAAGAAGTCCTGGGGAGAAGGGGCCCCATCCCCCTCTGGACCCAGGACACCGAGGCGTTCCCCGCCGGCACTGGTGCTGGGAGCTGAGACTCCACTAATACATGTGGACCCTCTGGCAACCCCCTCTGAGCCTCCACCCCCGGTGGCTGTGCTACCAACTCCAGCCTTCCGGGAGGAATTGGACCGGATGGTCCAAGAGGCAGTACTCCAGGCACTTCGGGGATTCAAATCTCCACCAGCACTGGCTCCCATGCCGGGGCCTGACCCGATGCCTACCATGCTGGCTCTGCTTCTCGAGCACCTGGATACCTTAATTGGTGCATTGCCATCGGCACCGCCAAGACCGCTGACACCTATACCTATCCCATTGTCCTCGGATGAGGAACAAAATTTACCGATGCCGGAGCCAGTTCCAGGACCATAGGGTCTACTGCCACCCTGACGTCCATTGAAAGTACCAATTCCATCGATGCCATCACCGTCCTCAGTGCCTCCATCGGTGCCTCCATCCTTCCCATCGGTGCCACCTCCAGATCTGGCCGGATTTGGACCCATACCTTGATCTGAACGCCCTCAAGGTACTGGGGATGCACCATATGATTCCTGGGGTGATGATTCTTCCGACACTCAAGACTCGGATGAACACCTATTAGAGTCTTCACCCCAGAAGACCCCAGAAGACCTCACATTTGCCAACTTCATTAAAGAGATGTCTGAGACCATCCCTTTCAATTTACAAACGGAGGAGGATGCGAGGCACAAGATGCTTGAGGTATTACAATTTGTCGATGCCCCTAAGGAAGTGATGGCAGTTCCAGTTCATGAGGTGCTCTTTGATTTGCTACAACGCACCTGGGAGCACCCTGGCAAAGTTCCACCAGTGAACAGAAAAACTGATGCCACCTACCTGGTTCTGTCAGCTCCGGGGTTTCATAAATGCCAACTGCCCCATCAGAAGAAAGCCAAAAGATCCCGACCTCATTCTTCTACCCCTCCAGGTAAAGAACAAAAATCCTTAGACACCTTTGGACGGAGGGTCTTCCATGACTCTATGCTGATGGCACATATAGCAGCTTATCAACTATACATGACTCAGTACTCAAGGAATCTTTGGAAGAAAGTCCAAGAGTTCTCCGAGACCCTACCAGATGAATATCAAGAAGGGCTTAATACAATCCTTCAAAAAGGACTCGATGCTGGAAAGCATGAAGTGAGAGCAGCATATGATATCTTTGAGTATCGGCAGCAGGCATAAGCGCCAGACGCTGGGCATGGCTCAAGTCTTCTGACCTATGCCAGGAAGTCCAAGAAAGACTAGCAGATCTTCCATGTACAGGGGATAATTTATTTGGCGACAAAATTCAGGTAACAGTTGCGTAATTAAAAGATCATCATGACCCCTTGCGTCAGCTGTCCTCTTTCCCCTCTGACTTCCCATCTACTGCTAAGAGGTCTTTTAGACGGGATCCTAGGAGGTTTTCCTACAAGCCACATAGGTATTATCCACCTCCATCCCGTACTCAGCAACCAAGACCTCCCCAAAGAAGCCAGCCTCGACAATCCAGGGTCCCAAAAGCCCAACCAGCTCCGCACACTGGTCCAGCATCGGGGTTTTGACTCTTTTCTAGAGAGCAGAAGTCAATCCCCACCTGTCGCACCCATTCCCGTGGGAGCCTGCTTGTGCCATTTTGCCAACATATGGCACACAATTACTACAGACCAATGGGTCTTGTCTGTGGTCAAACAGGGTTACCATCTAAACTTCTTCACGCTACCACTGAACACGTCACCATGTCTGGTGTGGGGTCTGGTCGACCACTCCCCGCTTCTTGAGGCAGAGCTCTTGACCCTTCTGCAGTTCAACGCCATGGAACCGGTACCTCGACTGCAGTGGGGTCAAGAGTTCTACTCTCGGTGTTTTCTAAGTCCAAAAACGTCAGGCGGCATTCGTCCTATATTGGACTTACGCGCCCTAAACAAACATCTTCGCAAAGAAAAGGTCAGAATGATAACCCTGGGCACCATGATCCCTCTCCTACAATGGGGAGATTGGCTCTGCTCTCTAGATCTTCAGGAGGCTTATGCACACATTGCCATATACCCTCCTCTTCGAAAATACCTCAAATTTTTAGGCGGCCACAATAATTTTCAATACCGAGTGCTTCCATTCGGTCTGGCATCAGCACCTTGGGTATTTACCAAATGCCTGGCAGTAGTTGCAGCTCACTTGCGACAAAACAACATCCATGTCTATCAGTATCTAAAGCAAGCAAGAAGGCACAGGCTCTTACCTGCTATGCCAGGAGACAGCACAGATATGGGCTTGGGCTCTCTCCCATTACATGCTACTGAGAGCAACCTATCTGGCAGGCGTGGACAATGTGATGGCGGACAACCTCAGTCGGACCTTTCATCCCCACGAACGGTTCCTAGATCCCACTGTAGCAACCCAAATTTTTCACCAGTGGGGTCAACCGTAAATAGACCTCTTTGCGTCAATTCACAACTGCAAAGTGAACAATTTCTACTTTTCTACACCGCAGTTACAACACACCTCCACGAGATGCCTTCGCCCACTTGTGGTCAACGGGTCTTTTCTTTGCCTATCCTCCACTTCCACTCATCAGCAAGACTCTCGTGAAGTTACGACAAGATAGGGGCACAATGATTTTCATAGCCCCTCACTGGCTGCGTCAAGCTTGGTTTCCCATCCTACACGACCTCTCAATCCAGCAACCAATTCGCCTGGGCACAGATCTGACTCTGATAACGCAGAATGGGTTGTTGCGTCATCCGAACCTTCACTTCCTGTCTCTGACAGCTTGGATGTTGAAAGGTTATTACTGCAATCATTTGACCTCTCTGACAGTGTGACCCAGATCCTCGTAGCTTCACGAAAGCCTTCTACTAGGAGATCGTATTGTTCCAAATGGAAAAGATTCTCCTCGTGGTGCACCACAAAAGAAATAGATCCTTTTTCCTGCCCCACAACAAGGTTCCTGGACTATCTCTGGCACCTCTCGGATTCTGGCCTACAAACATCCTCCATCCGAGTACATATCAGCGCCAAAGCCGCTTACCACAAAGATGTATTTATTTATTTAAAACTTTTATATACCGGCATTAGTATGCAAACATCATGCCGGTTTACATTATAACAGACAGCTTGGAAACAAAGTACAATGAACAGGGAGGGGGGGAGGGGAGCATAAAACGTGCAGATTACACAAGAGAAAAGTAGAGCAGGAGGAGGTATAGCGTAACTCTAAATGAGATATTAGGAGGTGTAACGAGGGCAATAAGGTAAATATATACAGGGTACAAAATTGAGATATTTACAAGAGCTATGATAGAAACATTATTCACATGTCAAACATGATTTATGTAAATAGGAGGATTCGAGGTCCGAAAGGCCATCAAGTTGAGTAGAGGTAGAATGAGGGGGGTCAAAGGGAGGATCTAGTCAGGATAGGCTTGTCGAAAGATGTAGGAGATGCCCCGATCTCGGCGCAACCTCTTGTAGCTTGCTTTATGAGAGGCTTGCTACAACTAAAGCCTCCACTACGTCCTCCAGTTCCAGCATGGGACCTTAACATTATCCTAGCACAGCTCATGAACATCCGTTCGAGCCCCTGCACTCCTGTGAGCTTCGATATCTCACTTGGAAAGTGATTTTTCTAGTTGCCATAACATCAACTCGCAGAGTCAGCGAGCTACATGCGCTGGTAACATACCCACCATATACCAAATTTCTTCATGATCGTGTGGTACTCCGCACTCACCCTAAATTCATACCAAAGATAGTCTCTGATTTCCACTTAAATCAGACCATAATACTTCCAACCTTTTTTTCCAAGGCCTCACGCACAACCAGGTGAGCAGGCTCTGCATTCTTTGGACTGTAAATGTGCGCTTGCCTTCTATTTAGACCGCACTGCAGCCCATAGGAAGTCCACCTGCTTGTCTCCTTCAATAAAAACAAATTAGGAGTTCCGGTGGGCAAGCAGACCCTATCCACCTGGCTGGCGGACTGCATTTCTTTCTGCTACCAGCAGGCAGGCCTTCCACTACAGGAACACGTAAAAGCGCATTCAGTAAGGGCTATGGCAACGTCGGTGGCACACCTCCGTTCTGTACCTCTTACTGACATCTGCAAAGTTGCCACATGGAGCTCCCTCCACACATTTGCAGCTCATTATTATCTCGACAAGGCTGGCAGGCAAGATTCCATCTTTGGCCACTCTGTCCTACATAATTTGTTTCCAGTTTAATAACCCAGCTTCCTTCCTACGACCCACTGAAATTCAGGCTGTCCTCCTACCCAAAACCACCCCAGTTGTGCCTGTTGCATGTCGTTGGGTGTTTTTGCTCATTCTATCAGGGCATCCTGTAGCTTGCTAATCACCCATATGTGAGGACTACCATCCTGCTTGTCCTGGGAGAAAGCAGAGTTGTTTACCTGTATCAGGTGTTCTTCCAGGACAGCAGGATGGTAGTCCTCACGAAACCCGCCCACCACCCTGCGGAGTTGGGTTTGCTTACGTTTTATTATTTTATTTTTTGCTCATACTTTTGCTACAAACAAAACTGAAGGGGGACCCCTGCTGGATGCAGGGTTGGTGGCATGCTGGGCATGCTCAGTGTGCCAAGTCAAAGTTCTAGAAACTTTGACAAACTGTTCCGAGATTGGGTTCCATCCTGATGATGTCACCCACATGTGAGGACTAACATCCTGCTGTCCTGAGAGAACACCTGTTACAGGTAAGCAACTCTGCTTTCTCTCTCTCTCTCTCAATCCTTTCACCTTGCTCCCCACCAGTTTCAGTTCTCCCACTAGTCTATCTCTAAATTGTCTCATGCTGTCCACATAAATCCTCTCTTTCTCTCTCAAACCTTCCACCCTTCTCCCCACCAGTCTCTTGCTTAGTCCCAACCTATCCCTACCAATCTTTGTCCTCCCACCATTCTCTCTGTCCCTCAATCCCAACTTGTCATCGCCAGTCCTCAGTCAGTCTTCCACCCTTTCCCATCTGCCTCTTTCTCTGCAGTCCTAGCATAACATGTCCTCCCTGCACAAGAACAATGATGGAGGCTTAGCAGTCCTAACATAACACCTTCCATACCACCTCTTGTGCTACTTTACCCCCGTATGCCCATTTTGTTCAGTATCCCTGACCTCTCTTTTTTCCCCTGCCCCCTCTCCCTCTGTCTCTACCCTGCCCTCCACATACCCTTTCTCCCTTCTGCCCAGCACCGGTATTCCCAAGCTACACCCTGTGCCTCTTTTTCTTTTTCTCCCCCTGCCCTCACTCGCCTCTTTCTTTTTCACTCTGCTCCCACCCACACTCTCTCTGTCTTACCCTGATCCCAACACCCCTCCTCCCAGTACTCTCACTGGATCTTTCTAATAATATCCTCCTTCCTCACTTCTCTGTGTATCTCCTTCTCAAATCCTTCCCCCTCCCAAACACCATTTCTGGCATTCTCTCCCCCATCACTACTTCTGGTTCTGTTACCCTCTCTCTCTTCCTTTACTACATCTAACTCTGTCACCCATCCTCCCTTCCCACACACACACATCACCAAATCTGGCTTTCATTTATACATATCTTCATCTCCACCTCTGCGCCACTCCCATGACAATACCATTTCTGGCTCTTTCACAGTCTCATTCTTACTTTCACAAACTCCCTATCCTCTCTGGTTTACTTTCACCCCTATACTGCCTTTCTCCTAGTTCTTTTGAACTCCTACTTCCATCCCTAGATCTCTTGTGCCCATGCCACTCCCTCCATACTATTTCACATACAACCCTCCCTCCCACATGGCTGTCATGCAATCCCTATCCCGGCCCTCGCTCACTCCCTCAGTTCCACCCACCCTAGCCTTGGTTCCCTCATGCTTGCTGCAGAACACATGACAGCATAGACTTTGAGGAGGAATAAAGTACAAGATAGTCCAATTTCTGTTGCTGACTTCAGGGAGATATGGAGGAAGACATTCATTGCATCTTCATCTCTTCCCATCATTTATCCGCTTCTTCAGCTCTTCCAATATTCACCCCTTTCCATGTCACTCCCCTTATAAATATTCACCCCCCTGTACTTCTTCTCTCCTCGAGTTTTCACACCCTTACTTCCCCCAATATTTATCCTCAAACTGTCCCACAAGCATTTATCATCTGCATTCAGTTCATTCTCCATTCATTCCTTTTCCCTTGGCTCAACTCGTTCTGATCTGACTTGGAGCTTCGGATGTCTCCATTCTCCCCTTTGCTGTTAGTTGAATTACAAGTCCTAGGAGCACTGTGATCTGCTGGGCCTGGGACAGTTTCCACTTCAGACAGCATAACAGAGAAGAACCCTCTACTCTAGGCAGCAGGTAGGGTGGAGGGTGGACAGGATGGGGAGGCTTCTCTGCTCTGTGGTGCTGTGGTCTCTGTTCCAACCCTGCCCCTCCTGTCCTCTGAAGTGCTGCCCAATTGCCTGGGGGGGGGGGGGGGGTTGTGGGCAAGAGCCCCATTTTGCACATAAAAGAGCCACATGTGGCTCCTGAGATGCAAATTGGCCACTTCTGGATTAAAGGCTCTTGTTGTTCAGCATTAAATTTCTTGGGAAAGTCTACCTGTCTGACCCCAAGGAGCTACAGAAGGACCTGCATTCCTCCCCGCCACACCCTCAGGAGCCTCAATAAGGCCTGCTTCAGCCAAAAGACATATCTCCTGTACTTAGCTGGTCCTAGGAGTCTTTTCATTGGTAATGCTCAGAGGTATGCTTTAAATGGTTTTGCATCATGGTGAGCTTAGAAAGATAATCTGAATAATAATCAAAGCTGGTTTGCCTTTCACTCTTGGGGAAAGGTTTCTTGAGGGGTAGTTATAAAAGTTCCTTGAGGGGTGGGAGAGCCAAACTGACCATCTGTTGTTCAGATTGTCTTTGCTATAAAGATGTATTCAGGATATACTGTTATCTTTGAGCATTATACTCTAGCCAGTCAGGAACCTAGCCAGCCATGGATTTACAGCAAACCATTTTACAATAAAGATTAGTCGTTCTGTTTCATATAATAATAGTACTGCCTCCAAAATCTTCATTACTGCTTGTAATCTGCTATGTGGCAATAGAGCCTTCTGCAGGGGGGGGGGCTGTTATTTCAACAAATACTGTCCAGGAGTTGCTGCTTTAAATAAATGAAATGTATTTCCATGATCATTTCAGGCGTGATAGCCTCACAACCACCCAGGGATTTATTTTCCCTTATTTTATATCTCCTCCCATATGTGCTTAGTCTGGCATTGCAGTGAAAGTCCTGGACTAGGGGCCATGCACCAGGGTTCTTTTTGAGCCCCTGCAATCATGGGCCCTGAATCCAATCACAGTCCCTCTCCCTGCCCCCCCCCCCCCCCCCCGGGCTGTGAATGCTGCCTCTGTAGCATCCTCAGCCAACCTGGGGAACAGAAGACCTGACTGCATGGCAGTACACAACCTCACCACCGAGCCGGCCCTGCATTCATCAGCAATCAAAGATTTGGGCCATCATGATTTAAAATACATTGTTATTTGAGGTCAGAGAGAGCACAAAGAGGCCCATGGAGATCTTGAAGTAACTTGAGTACACCGTCTTAGGCCAAAATATTCACTCAGATACTGCAGGGAACACTTGACTGGAATACGTATTTTAATCTTATGACGTATTTTAAACTTATGACACCATTCTGAATTAGGAGAATATTTTCTCTGCCACCAAACTGTTCTGCCGAACAGGCCTCAGCTGTATGAACATGTCCAAAGATAGTGGTCAAGTACCAATAAATAAAATTCAGTGTGAAATATATATGAGTCTTGTTGAAAGGCTAAAAAAATAAATGACCAGATAAGGATAAATCAAGGTGTGCTTATGGTTCTGATATCATCAAGATACCATGTAAGTCGACTATTGTCATGTAAACAAATACCTAACAGTGGCAACTACCATAGAGAAATGTTAAATAGTAGTAGATGAGAGGATAATATGGTTTTGAATACTGCTGCCATATGTGAGCTCCTACAGTGTAGCAACCCCCCCCACCCCCCCAAAACCCTCAAGTATTCTGTTTGATGAGCAGTTGACTCCCTATACTGCATTCTAGTGTTGCTGTCCTGAACCTTCCCTTCCACCCCCAAGTTCACAGCTGCATTGTTGCCTCTTGCTTGGATTTTCTGTGATTTCTGAGGTGCCATGTAGAATTCAGAGGACACAATAGCTATCCTGTGGCTTTCTTTACCAAAATTCTGTTGACAGCATTGAATACTGTTAGAGGAAGTCACATGGGTGGATTTTTTTGGAGCACAAACATTGTGGAACGTCTCCTTATGGGGTAAGGAGACTAACTCAATGAGAGCATTTTTAAAGCATTGGTACTTATTTACTATCTGCAGAAAATAAGTTTGTAGTGAGATGGACACTAAGGGAGAAACTAGAAATTAAAATATTTAAGGGCTGGACAATGCTGCTCATTGTCAAGGGGGGGGGGGGGGGGGGGTTCTATGTTCAGTTTCTAAGCACGGCTTTTGTTCCTTTGTCGGGCAGGGAAGAGTAGGGGTATGGTGGCAAAAGTCTTCACCATCCAATAGTGACACCTAATGGCCAGATCTGATATGCATTTATGCCAGTTCCAGGAGGAGCTATGATCAAATCCTTAGCCAAGGACTGTTGTTGCAATGACTGAGCAAAATGCGGGTAGGGTTGTTTATAAAATGAGAAAAATCCCTATGTAGTTGGGCATGAAAGTTTATATTGATGTTGCCCAGTAGAAACAAGTTACAATTGAGCTGGAAACCTAAAAAAGCAGGAGGAAACTACCAAGTAAAAAAAAAAAACAAAAAAAAACAGCCCCCAAGAAAAAAATAAAACATTTATCGTGGTCACTCTTCTTCTTCTGCATTCAGGCAAGCCAGTCCTCAACAGTGAGTTATGCAATCTTACCAGCAGATGGAGACTGAGTAAAGTTGACTCGCTGTTATGACTGACATATAGCCTAGCTCAGACATCAGCTTCCCAGAATTCTTCATCTCCAGCAGATGGTGGACATGCATCTTCCTACTGGGAATTGTTTGTGGTAAAAAAAAAAAAAAGATTACAAAGAGAAGGAAAATGGAAGATAGAAAATTCAGACACACCGCTTGAGCTCCTGAGGTGACACCTGTTTGATCCCTCCTTTCTTGAGCGATTTAAGTCTGGGACCCTGATTTGGCATATTCTTTAAAAAAAAAAAAAAAAAAAAAAAAAAGTAGCGAGAACGAGGTAGTGCTCAGCTTGTCCACTCCCCCCATAGCTATTGACAAATAGTGATCTCAGCCAGGGAGGGCTGAGCTCAGGTAAAAAAGAAAAAAAAGAAATAGGAAAATTTTAGTCTCATCTTTTTTCCTTACCAGGTCCTTCTTCCCTCTTCGTTTGTTCCTCGGCGTCTCTTATCCCCCTTTCCCTCTCACTTGTCTGGGGAGTTAGTGTAGATTGAAGGCAGCTCGGGCTCAGCAGATTGAGCAGCTTTTGGGCTAGGCCCTGCTCTTCCGGCTTGCGGGTCGATACAGTAAGGCCGCGTTAGAAAGAGTGCGGCAGTGCCGGGCGCACCCTCGTTTGCCCCACGCACTGTTCTGATCACATACCGCTCGATACTCTATTTAAATTGCTTGCAAATGCAAGCCGCGTATGCAAAGCGTTAGGCGAAGCGTTAGGCCCGCGCAATCCATTTTACTGTATAGGCGCTTAATACAGCACCTATACAGTATCCTGGGTGTGCTGGTACCTGTCATTTCAAATGACATTTGAAATGACAGGCACCAGGAAGTGGATCCCAACTTTAACCCAGGAAAACCTAAAAACCAAAAATCCCCTCCTCCCGAATTGGCTCGACATGTGCCAACTTACCTTTTGTTGCTTTTCAGCCCCTTCCCTTCTCTGCCGCCCTCCGGAGGGGGCAGCCGGCGGCGAAAGCGGATCGCAGCGGTCCCTCCCGCGCAGGTCCCGGTTCTCCTGGCTCGGCAACAGCAGTACAACAGCTAGGGCTCCATCCGGCTTGCAGCGTTCCTCCCCCCCCCCCGCGCAGGTCCCGGTTCTCCTGGCTCGGCAACAGCAGTACAACAGCTAGGGCTCCATCCGGATTGCAGCGTTCCCCCCCCCCCCTCCCGCGCAGGTCCCGGTTCTCCTGGCTCGGCGTGAAGTGCCCTCTCCGGCACGAGCGAAACGAAGCGTTCTTTTGTTGGCCGGAGCGCCCGTCGATTTGGGCGCTCTGGCCAATGAAAGCACGCCCGTCTATGTGCTTTCATTGGCCGGAGTGCCCAAATCGACTGGCGCTCCGGCCAACGAAAGAACGCTTCGCTCGTGCCGGAGAGGGCACTTCACGCCGAGCCAGGAGAACCGGGACCTGCGTGGGGTGGGGGGAGGAACGCTGCAAGCTGGATGGAGCCCTAGCTGTTGTACGGCTGTTGCCGAGCCAGGAGAACCGGGACCTGCGCGGGGGGGGGGGGGAGGAACGCTGCAAGCCGGATGGAGCCCTAGCTGTTGTACTACTGTTGCCGAGCCAGGAGAACCGGGACCTGCGCGGGGGGGACCGCTGCGAGCCGCTTTCGCCGCCGGCTGCCCCCTCCAGAGGGCGGCAGAGAAGGGAAGGGGCTGAAAAGCAACAAAAGGTAAGAAAACAACAGAAAGTAATGTTGAGTCGCTTTGGGAGGAGGGAAGGAGGGGATTTTAGGTTTTTAGAGGTTTCCTTTTAGGGAAAAGTTTGCTGTCTACCATTACCCCTGCCTCTAATGCAGGGGTAAGGGTAGGCGGTAAGTTAGCAGGTTAAACGCGGGGCAAAATGGCAGGGTAAAATAGTGATAGTCGGGGCGCGCGTTACTGTATGGGAGGGAATAGCTAATTCGATCGTTTACATCTGATATACATGCCGTGTGCGGAAGGGGTTACCCGGAGATTTAAAGAGGCAGTAAGGATGGGTTAAAGGGGATCGTGTATCGCAGGAAGGGCTAACGTGGCTGGAAAGTGAGTAGAAAGCAGCTTAGGAGCGGGGTAAGCGCGGCCCCACTTTACTGTATCGAGCTGTTGGTTTGGTAAGTCATGTGGTAGGCTGTGGCAGGTGTTTTCCCATGCACGTAGGTGTGTGCGTGCATTCTCGTGCAGCAGTGGCCTGAAGTGGGCGCTCAAATGCACTGGTACTTATGCATGTAAGATTTGAGCATGTATTTGTGCACGGGAGTGCTTGTGCACATAAAATCGTGGCCTAGATTTGTGTACATATTTGCGCATAGCCTGCAGCTCAGTTTTTGGGTGCATGTTTGTGCATGTACATCTGGGTGTGGTTGGTGTGCGTGCAGGAGGCAGGCTAGAGCTGGGTTCAGGAAAGCTATGGTGCCGGGGACAAAAAAGTCTAAATGCCTTGCTATCTGTGAGGCTTGCCATATAAAGACAATCCAGCCATTGCTCTTTTTAAGCCTGTTTCAGAGCTGTTTGGATGCTCAAGGTGATTTGGCTGCTACAAATTTTGGCAATGTTGGAACATCCCCTTGAGCTATGGTGACTCTGGAGGGAAGTGGGGTGGAAGGTGAACCAGCGGATGGGTCTCCTCTCTCCTGTTCCTGGTGACAGAGGCATCTCTGAGGGAAGGGTCAGAGAGTATCTGGCTTGGGCCTATGGGTTCCGGTGTGGATCCATCCTCCTCCTGGGTGGAATTTTTCCAGGGCCTGCAGACTTTTCTGCAGGGGCGCCTAGAGGAGGCGAACCAACATTATAGGAAGAGTTTGCGTGCTTGGGATCCAACTTGTCAGCCATTGTGGGCAAGTGTTGCAAGAAGGCTGTCCCTGGAGATGTTCAGAAGCATGTGCATCATGATACATTGGCTGACTCTGATGAAGACTTGGATTTCTCTCCTCGAGAGGAGGGAGAAATTCCACCTGATTTAGAGCTACATTGGACTCTACTCCAGTTTGTTTTTTTTCACAGAGATGAGTTGCCGAATCTGTTAACACAGACCCTGAAGATGCGCAGTGTGCATGAGGGTGATGCTGCGGGCTTACAAAAGAAAGATCGCATATTGGCTACCTTTCGCAAAGCGTCCTGTTTCTTTCCTCTTCTGGATCCAATTCAAGAGTTAATTGATCTTGAGTGGAGTGCCCATGAGGCAAGTTTTAAAGGGGGGGGGCGCTTTAGTGGGTTTGTATCCCATGGATCTAAAGGCAAGGGTTCAGTTGTGATTCCCGAAGATGGATGCCTTGGTAGGTGCTGTGACCAAGCAAACCACCATTCCAGTGGAAGGAGGGATTGCTCTAAAAGATGCTCAGGATAGAAAGATTGAAGCTTTCCTTAAACCATGGCAATGAATTTGCAAATTGCTTCTTGCTGCTGCTTGGTGGCTCTGGCTAGTTTGATTTTCTCTCAAGAGACACAAGGAGCGGGATCCAAAGGTGGATCAGAGATGGAACTGGGAGCTGCGTTCTTAGCTGATGCAGGTTGTGACTTGGTGCGGACGGCTACTAGAGGGGTGGCTTCTATGATAGCAGCTAGGTGCCAGTTGAGGCTGTGAAATTGGTTGGCAGACATTGTTTCCAAGTCTAATCTCACAATCGGGCCGATACAGTACAGTGCGCTTCAGCGGAGCGCACTGTTAACCCACGTTTGGACGCGCGTTTTCGACACGCTAGCGTTACCCCTTATTCAGTAAGGGGTAACGCTAGCGTGTCGAAAACGCGTGGCCAAGCCCCCCGAAACTAATAGCACCCGCAACATGCAAAAGCATGTTGATGGCCCTATTAGTTATTCCCGCGCGATTCAGTAAGTAAATGTGCAGCCAAGCGGCACATTTTACTTTCAGAAATTAGCGCCTACCCAAAGGTAGGTGTTAATTTCTGCCGGCACCGGGAAAGTGTACAGAAAAGTAGTAAAAACTGCTTTTCTGTACATCCTCCGACTTAATATCACGGCAAAATTAAGTCTGAGGTCCCAAAAGTAAAAAATAATTAAAAAAAATTAAAAAAAAAATTAAAAACGGCCTGCGACTCGCGGGTTGAAAACCGGACGCTCAGTTTTGCCAGCGCCCGGTTTTCGAACCCGTGGCTGTCAGCGGGTTTGAGAACTGATGCCTGCAAAATTGAGCGTCGGCTGTCAAACTCGCTGACAGCCGCCGCTCCTGTCAAAAAAGAGGCGCTAGGGACGCGCTAGTGTCCCTAGCGCCTCTTTTTACCGCGGGCCCTCATTTGAATACTAAATCACATGCACAGGAGAGTGGCCTGTGCGTGCGCCGGGAGAGCGGGCGCTTGCCCGCTCTCCTGCGACTTTTACTGTATCGGCCCGAATGTTATCCTTTAAGGGTTCTCTTTTATTTGGCAGTGAGTTGGTGAAGATACCGAATAGCTGGGGGGAGTCCAAGATTCCTTGAATGCCAAAGGACAAGAAGGTGGCATCGCGTCCTTTTGGGACGAGGAGCTGCTCCAGGGATTCCCATCGGCTTCATCCTTACAGATGGGTAGGTATTCAAAGGTCTCGTCCCTTCGGAAGATCCAATAAAAAACAATTGCCAAAAAAGTCACCTTGATCAACATCCAGTCCTTGATGGGTACTCTGACCTTTGCATGCAATGAGAAGAGTTTTCCTAAGGTGTTTAGCAGCAACAACAGGCACAACCAGACTGCAACACTTTATATGGATGACAAGACTCATGAAGGATGATCTTGCCATGTGTGTGACATTCCTGGAGGAATATAACAGCGTCTTATTATGGCAGGTCCCCCCCCCCCCCCCCCCATTTCATGTAGGGACCTAGACATACACTCCAATGCTTCAGGCGGATGGGGATTTGGAGCATACTGCCAGGGTTCGTGGTGTGCCACGCCTTTGCCAGCATCAGGGGCTGAAGCAGGATTAACCCGTATCATCACATTCCTTGAGTTAATTCCCCATAATGGTGGCACTTGCAGCATGGGGCAGTAAGTTGCGGAATAAGTATATAATATTCTGGAGTGACAGTCAAGCTATAGTTGAAATAATCAACAGCCAGATGCCCCAAAGTCGTAGATTTGTTAAGGCAGATTGTGTTGACAGCATTGAGACTCAGTACTACAATATGGACACGCCATGTATCAGGGATTAACATCAGTATCGCTAATTCCCTGTCTCAAGCTAAATGGGATTTGTTCTGTATGCAGGTTCTGGGCACAGACAGAGAGGGGATGGCAATACCGCAGCACCTATGGAAAATTGGAGCGCAACCACCAAAGACCTTGTTCAGAGATAGGTAGCACTGACTGCTTGGGCAGCATACATACATTTTTGACCGGCTATGACTGGGTCCCGGGTCCAGTCCTGGAAGACCTAATTGTTCACTACATAGCAGACACAAAATATTGTGGATTTCCTAGTGTGTAGACAGATGGACTTAGGACCAGTGGGTTATGCTCCCCTGCCAGCAGATGGAGACGGAGGAAGCTGACGACATAGTATATATACTCCTGCAGTGACCCCAGCCTGCCAGTATTCTCCATCTCCAGCAGATGGTGGACATGAATCTCCCTATGGGGATTGCTTCGGATTTTTTGGAAGGAGAAATTCGAATTCAAGAGAAGAAGCCCTGCTCTCCAGTGATGATAACAAAAGATCCCTCCCCCAGTTGAGAATTACTGAGGTGATTTCCGTGGTCCCTCAGAGGTGTGTCTTGATCCGGTGGCTGTGGCTGTGTGTCGAATTTCTGAGTTGCAGGCCTTGTCTTGTTGGGAGCCATTCCTTTGGGTGACTCCAGGAGTATTACAGCTGTGTACTGTTCCATCCTTCTTGTCCAAAGAGGTCTCGGAATTTCATTTGAATCTGTCCATTTCTTTGCCATCCTTGGATAAGGATAGGGATACGGAAGAGTATCACCTGCTGCCCCCCTCGGATGTCAAGAGACTTGTCGTGCAGTATCTGGAGATTTCTGAACCTTCTGGAAGACAGATCACCTGTTTGTCCTCCATGGGGGAAGTAAGCAGGATGCTCCAGTTTCGCAGGCTAAAATAGCTCACTGGATTAAGGAGGTGGTCATGGCCGTGTATGTGGATGCTGAAAAGCCTGCCTACGCAGGTTCGGGCTCATTCCACTAGGGTTCTGGCAGTGTCATGGGCGGAGGTTAGATTGTTGTCTCCCATCGATATCTGCCAAGCTGCGATGTGGTGGTCCTGACATACTTTTTCCAGGTTTTATTGTCTGGATGTGCAGGCCTGGGAGGACACAGCCTTTGCATGTGTGGTGTTGACTGGACTGCGGGCAACCTCCCACCCTGTTTGGGAGTAGTTTTTGTAGATCCCGCTGGTGCTGAGTCCATCTGTCTACACGCTAAGAAATGGAGAAATTACTTACCTGATAATTTCATTTTCTTTAGTGTAGACAGATGGACTCAGCTTCCCGCCCTCGGCTGCCGCATGAGTGTGTCAATAACCCTCATGTTGGGCTCTGGGTCCCAAGGGATTACTGGTCAGTGTTCATCCAGTCCCTAGTTTGGGGTACCTAGATTCTTACGTGAGTTCAGTGTTTCTTGTTGGTTGAGTATAGTTATGGCTGCCTATTTTTAATCAAGTTTTTAATCAAGTTTTTTGCTAGTCTGTCCACAGTTGCTTTTGAAGAGAATACTGGCAGGCTGGGGTCACTGCAGGAGTATGTATACTGTGATGTCAACTTGCTCCTTCTCCATCTACTGGCAGGGGAGCATAACCCATTAGTCCTGAGTCCATCTGTCTACACTAAGGAAAACAAAATTATCAGGTAAGTAATTTCTCCATTATCCAGGGACTCCATGACCAGTCATTTGGCCATTTTTGCCTTCTTTGTGGAAGCGCGAGGTCGTGGTGACCCTGCTAAGAATTTTACAGTAATAAAATAAAAAAAATGTTGATGTGGCGGGCCAAGAAAGCTAGAATTTCAAATGACTTATGATGCCCCGTGACACATGATGTATTGATTCAGTTATGGCACACGTCAGTTGTATGTGAATTGGAATTTGAAACCATACTGTTCCGACTTGCATTTTCTCTTGCGTTCTTCAGTGCACTGCGTGTGAGTGATCTGGTGATAGGGTCCAAGATAGACTCTGACCATAATCGGTTACTGTTCAAAAATGTGGAGATCATAGGTCAAGCAGCATAGATTAACTTACACAGGTAAAAGGTGGATCAGGCGGCCCTCTGTCTCATACGGATCGAATCTCTAGTCACTTGCCCATAAGTTAATTGTAAAGCACTTGCCCATAAGTTAATTGTAAAGCACTGCTGCTATTTTCTATCTGTTCTAGCACTGCTGCTGAAACTTTGTTTATATGTGAACCGTCATGATGTTACTAAACGAATGGCGGTATATAAAGAACCTCAAATAAATAAATAAATAAATAAATAAATAAATAAGAACATGCCATATTGGGTCAGACCAAGGGTCCATCAAGCCCAGCATCCTGTTTCCAACAGTGGCCAATCCAGGCCATAAGAACCTGGCAAGTACCCAAAAACTAAATCTAGTCCATGTTACTGTTGCTAGTAATAGCAGTGGCTATTTTCTAAGTCAACTTAATTAATAGCAGGTAATGGACTTCTCCTCCAAGAACTTATCCAATCCTTTTTTAAACACAGCTACACCTACGACATCTTCTGGCAACAAATTCCAGAGTTTAATTGTGCGTTGAGTGAAAAAGAACTTTCTCCGATTAGTTTTAAATGTGGCACATACTATCTTCATGGAGTGCCCCCTAGTCTTTCTATTATCCGAAAGAGTAAATAACTGATTCACATTTACCCATCCTAGACCTCTCATGATTTTAAACACCTCTATCATATCCCTCCTCGGCCGTCTCTTCTCCAAGCTGAAAAGTCCTAACCTCTTTAGTCTTTCCTCATAGGGGAGCTGTTCCATCCCCTTTATCATTATGGTCGCCTTTCTCTGTACCTTCTCCATCGCAACTATATCTTTTTGGAGATGCGGCGACCAGAATTGTACACAGTATTCAAGGTGCAGTCTCACCATGGAGCGATACAGAGGCATTATGACATTTTCCGTTTTATTCACCATTCCCTACCTCCAGTAGAGAACCTGTGAGTATATTTAGCTAGGCTTCCCGCTGGAAGCATGCATCTATTGATTCACCATGATAGGGTTCTGCTTCAGAGCAGCATTGTCTAAACTAGGTTTTAATGCATTGGAATTCGGTGCCCATTCTTTTAGAATAGGGTTGGCCTCCAGCGCAGCCCAGGCAGGGTTTCACATAGAAACAATTCAGTGAAGTGGGAGATGGAGGTTGGCTGCTGTGAAGTCATATGTCCGATTGTACTTAGTTCAAGCACATAATTTTGTGAAATGATCTCCTTTCTAGATTTACCCCACAGGTGAAGAAGGGTTTGAATCGTGGGACATTCCTTCGTGCATTGAGCAGCACAGAGGGCACAGGACCACACCCATATGGTACCCACTTATGTCTTGCTCAGTACATTTTGTGGTTTTGCAGCTGCGGCCTGCGATGGGAGCAACTGCTACCTTTTTTATGGTGGAAGAAAGACAGTGTGGCGGCACCCAAAGCAATAATTCATCTGGAAGGAAATGACTTAGGAGAATTAAATTGCAGACAATTGATAAGGCTTATGAAAAGCAATGTGGTGCAATTTTCGAATATGTTCAGTCAGACTCTTTTCTTGTGGTCTAATACTATCCTGCAGATCAAATGGTCTGACACGAAATTGTGGAAGTGGGTCGCAAGAAATTAAATTGGCAAGTTGATTTATGGATTGGCAAGCTGGGGGGGGGGGGGGGGGGGGGGGCCGACAAATCATGCACAAGTGGGCTAACAGTGCGTGGGTTTTTACAGACCAGATTGCATTCATCTATCAGACATTGGCTACTAGTTATTCAATAATGCACTGCAGGAAGCCTTTGAGGGCACCCTACCCAGGTATATGAGAATTCCATTAGAAATGCTTAAAGGATGTGGGGTGACATGAGTCAAGTTTAGCACTGCTTCACACCTGTGGCAGGGTACCCGAGCCAGTGCTGTTTTCAAAATGATGCAAAAACAAATACTTTTATTTTTATACAATAATTTAAATAGAATAGAATAATCTGCATTAGAACATTATTACAAATCTATAGCAGTACTTTAGTACATTAGAACAATTATGAAAACATGCATTTGTGGAAACAAACACCTCCGGCCAATTAGTTGTTCACCTCGCACGTGTACATGCATAAAAGTGTCACACACATGCTGCTGTGGGAATCCCCAAATAAAACACACTAAAAAGCAATGAACCACAGAATGTATACCTGCCACACCTGGTAAATATCATTCAACATATATCAAAATCACATACCACATTCCATACTTAAAGCCCAAAAAATACTTAAAACAATAAATAAAAATTCCTCCCCCCCCCCCCCCCCCATCAGGCACCCACTTTCTTCCTCCTTGAGGCATCCTGTTCTCCCATTAGTCCCCTCTTTCTCCCATTAACTTCATTTTGTGTGTTTTACATGATACCTGATTATGTGCATAGCTTGTAACCCACCTAAAGCTGTAGGTGGAGCAGGATATAAATTTTTTAAATAATTAAATAAAATCTGGCCCCCTCTGAGCACCCTCCTTTCCCCCAGTCAGGTCCCCTTCTTCCCTTAAGACACCCTTCTTCTCCTGTAGGCCTCCCTCCTCTGAGCACCTCAATTTCCCATTGGATCATTCTCCTACTTGCTCTGTCATCAGCCTTTGTACCTGAGGGCACCATTCCCTTCCCTATCGGATCTCTGCCCCATTTAGGACACCCTTCTCTTCTTCATTGACCCACCTTTTTTCTGTTACTCATCAGCCGGCCTCCACACCAGGGTCAGCCATGGGAATGTACTTGAGCACGATCAGAAGAGAGCTGGCAGTTCAATGACTGACAGTTGCTCCCCCCCCCCCCCCAGTCCGAGGTGCCCATATCTGCAGCCAGCAGTTTGCAAGCCTTTTTTCCATTCGTAGGTCTAATCTGTAATAGTAGTAGCTCGCAGGCAGCCCAGTGTATGAATGATGCCATTTTTTTGCGTGCAGCTGCCCGTTTCCTCCCGCCTTCCTGTACGAGCTGTCCACTGATAGCCTGCATTCTCCAGTGGGAACACAAGGCAGAGAGTCATTGGCCCAGGCTGATGTCTGGAGGGAGCGATCTCAGACTGCTAAGCCAATTAAAATAGCAAGGGCTATAGGCGGGGAAGAGAGCTGGTACATGCAGACAGAGCCCCAAAATTGGGGAAGGCACACTGGGATCAGTGCCACAAACCTGGAGGTGAGCAATGAGCATACAGCAAAAGCTCTGATTGCAGGAGGGGAACTATGCAATTTTGCGCAGTTATGTGTATGTCAATTAATTATGCATATGTATAATCAGATAATTCTCCAGGATGTAACCAGTGAATACCTGCTCCTCTTGATACATATTGCACTCTTCTACAGTTACAGGGAAGCACCATGTGTCTTAGATTCTCTCATCAGGTTTTTTAGCATTTCCCTCTGCTATTCCTAGAGGCAACAAAGTCTAGCCTCATATGATCTGTCACTAAATGTCTGACTGCAGATGTCAGAGTAATGTGATTGGCAAGCATGTTTCACCACAGGCTTATGAAGCCATGCATTACCATAGAGTTTGTTTGGTCTATACCTTGTACCTTTCACTGAATCCCATCTCCTTTATACACACTTGCACACATATACAACCTGGTTTTTTTAACCAAATTATTCATATTTCTGTATTTTTCCAATTTTTAAGATGCATATAGCAGAAAAAAATGGTTGAGTTGACATAAGTTTGAAGCTTGGGAGCTATAGTGCCAATTGTCAAGGCTTCAATCTTAGCTACTGATTTTTCACCCTACTGCCATAAACATTCATAATTTGGTTACGACCTTAAAAAACAATACTCCTGTCTTTGCCCACTTTATGATTGCAATAGTGGCTTGTACTGATAAAAGGCATCAAGACATGATAGGTCTGGGCTTTTAAAAGCTAAACTAGCAATTTAAATATCAATAGAAGGTTTGAATTTGCAGGGGAGGAGATAGTCTTTGGTTACTTGGATAAGGGGGATTGGAGGTCTGAGGAAAATCACATGTTTAGTGTTTCTCTGTGTCCATTATATGTACCTATACTTGTCTTGTTTCTTCTTAGATTGAAGTCTGATTGATGTCACAGCATGACACTATTTTATCCTTATGGATAGCTCATGCCACAGTCCAGCATGCTGGTTCTTTGAGTATTTTATCTTGATGTTTGCTTCATCAGTGCAGCCATTATTTGGACAGATCTTAAAATTATCAATTATGTCAACTTCTGGCTGGAATGAGGTGTAATGGGGGCTGAACAGATAAAATATCTATCTTAAAATGTTGTTGTAATGTGGAATGATATAGTTTTCTGACCTTTTGAAAATAATTTTTTAAACTTGTCAATTAATTTTTTTTGTTTTTTTTATTTTGTGTAGCATATAAGTAAGGATCCCAAAGAAACAAGAGATCAAAAAGACTACAAACCAGAATTCAACAACAAAGCTGGTTTAGAATGTGGGAAACAGCCATCACTGCCCCACCTACAAGCTCTACAACAGTCGCTACCTCAGAACCAGAGCTATGTGACTACTGCCGTTGTAAAATCACAAACCGGTAAGGGATATAAAAAAAAAAATGTCCTCTCAAGCTTAAAAGCTATAAGACCTGGATTATGTCTGCTTGCAATTGCATGCTTGTTTCTTGAAAGTCAGGGAACTGCAGTGTCATTAATACCAAATGGTGTATAAAACTCCCAAATTTCAGAATTCAAGTGGCTTTCCTGCATTCAAACTCTTTTACCACCATTGAATATATATATTTTTAAACTTATTTATACAAAAGGCACATTTAATAAAGCATTCCAACAGACAACAATTGAGCAATAATAATCAAATATACAGTAGTTCCCAGATATCTTCAGCAACAAAAGAAAAAGAAGATTAGTGGCACCTAATAGCACAAAAATGGTCACATTGAAAGTATCTCCCCCGTCAGCTCCAATATGGAGAGCATAGGTTAATCTTTCCAAGTTTGCTATCTCAGCCACTTTAGTCTCCCAGCAAGCAATCATAGGCATTGGCTTCCACATGTGAGCAATAGTCAGACCAGCAGCATGTAAGAATTGGTTAGTTAACTTCCTTTACCCCCTTGCATGCTGACCCTGTTGGGCCAGAGGCCCAGAAGACACAAAGAAGGGGAACAATTTGAATAATAACTTCTCGTAGGATATAGATATCCTACGAGAAGCTTGCCAAACGTGTGTCCAGTTTTATCGTCCAGATTCTCCTGTAAATCCGCATTCCATTTATGTATGTCCAGGTGATGTACCCTCTTTACAAATCTGCCTCCAAAGATATACAGCAAAGAAATAAAATGACACCCCCCATTAACCCAGCACAAAAGCTTCTCCAACCCCTTACTCTTCTACTTTTCTATATTCTCCACACCTTGGGAAATATCTCTAAGCAGTTGTAGAAACAATGAGTACGATTAGGTATCTAAAACTCTACAACCAAATCCCTGATTGATTTGAAATGACCATTTTCTAAAAGTTGCCCCAAAAATGTAAACTAGATGCCAACCACAGATCAATATTGGGGGGTGGGGGAAGAGAAGAGTACCAATAAGAGCATGGGGATCTTGCTGAGCGAAGTCATATAAGATCTAGCCTCAACTAAATACCCAAGCCTGGTTTGAACTGTTCACCAGACCCATAAAGTGTGTGCCAATATTGGATGCTTTCTACAAAACCGTTCTCTATATAGATGAGGTAGAGAAAGGAGTTGCAGTAAAGCCACTAGGCTAAGTCTCCTAGCCCCTCAACCTCCATTAATAACCAGTTTGAGCAGCATCCATCTCCACCCACACGAGAAGAGAAGCTAACAGACATACCCAAAAAGACATTTAAAAATCAGGCAAACCAATTCCACCCTTATCTTTATGTTGAACAAGAGCCATATATCTAAGTCTCAGTAGTAAACCCTTTCAAATAAAATTTCCCACCGCACTTTTGAGAGCCAGAAAATCCTTCATAGAAATATCACAAGGGAGATGCATGAAGGGGTAAAACAGCCTAGGAAAGACTGACATTTTAATTAAATTCACT
The DNA here is from genome assembly GCF_901001135.1 of Rhinatrema bivittatum. NCBI lineage: Eukaryota > Metazoa > Chordata > Amphibia > Gymnophiona > Rhinatrematidae > Rhinatrema > Rhinatrema bivittatum. Next base: position 132,841,396 of record NC_042622.1, on the reverse strand, counting down.
CTGCCCAGTAGAGGCATAGGGTAAGAAACCAAGTCTTTCTTTCTTTGAGAATGGGAGTTAATTATTCTTGTATAAATTACAGATATCACTGGAGACCCAAATATTTATTTATTTATTTATTTAGAACTTTTTTATACCGACATTCATGTAAAAAATACATATCACATCGGTTTACAAAGAAACAGATTATTGGATAAAAACATTACATAGAACAGGGGTTACATTGAACTGGGACCCAGGAAGTTAAATACAAACTGCTAACATATAATTTAAATAATGTACAAGCATTAAACAGAACCGAAATCGAAATGACATCACCTTCTGAGATGAGCTCAGAGTAACTTCAGTGGTAGGAGGAGGAAACGGATCTAGTGTGAGATGGGGAGGGGAATTTCTTAAGGTAGATTAGCAAAAACCGATTAGATAAGGTGAGAAAGAAATAGTGGTAGTTTAACAATAGTATTACAACAGGCGACTAAGGGACTGCTGGTTCTCTAATAGGATGAGCAGTTTTCGCTTGGGGTGGGGTAGCATCACGAGAAGGGAAGGTTAGGGTTGAAGAATTACACCAATTGGTGATAAAGCATATGGTAAATGTGAGCTAGTAAGTGGCATAGCCTGCCAGCAGGTGATATGCCCTATTCAGAGTCAATACAAGCGTCTTGTCCTGTCATGAGTGAGAGAACGATCATCCATTAGGGAAAAGCTTGTCTGAATAGCCACGTTTTAAGCTTTTTTTTTGAAGGTCAACGGGCATGGTTCCTGACAGAGATCAGGGGGGAGAGCATTCCATTGTGGGGGACCAGCTGTTGATAGGGCGCGTTTTCTTAAAGAGGTATTGGCTGGGGGGGGCATACAGAGTGCCTTTATAAGCTGTTCTCATAGGTCTAGAGGACGTGTGGAGTCGAAAAGGGATGTTTAGATCAAGAGGGGTTAGATTGTGTATGGCTTTGTGAATTATCGTGAGGACTTTGTGGAGAATTCTGAATTTGATGGGTAGCCAATGAAGGTTCCGAAGGATGGGAGTAATGTGCTCTCTTTTGTTGGTGTTGGTCAGAATCCTGGCGGCGGAGTTCTGCAACATTTGAAGGGGTCTGATGGTGTTTGCTGGGAGTCCGATAAGGAGAGAGTTGCAATAGTCGATTTTTGAGAAGATGATGGATTGAAGCACCATGCGGTAGTCCTGAAAGTGGAGGAGGGGTCTCAGCTTTTTTAGGACTTGCAATTTGAAGAAACATTCCTTTGTGGTATTGTTGACAAATTCTTTTTAGGTTTAGATGGTTGTCCAGAATTACGCCGAGGTCTCTCACTTGAGAGGAGAATGATTTTTGAGATGTAAGGGGTTTGTTGATTAGCCCGTTATTGTCATCCTGGGAGATGATCAGGATCTCCGTTTTGTTAGTGTTGAGGACCAAGTTGAAGCTGGTGAGAAGGTGGTTGATTGACTGTAAACAGCTATTCCAGAAAATGAGGGTTTTGGAGAGGGAATCCGTGATCGGGATGAGTATTTGCACATCGTCGACGTAGATATAATGAGTTATCTTTAGATTCGCAAGTAGATGGCAGAGCGGGAGAAGGTAAATGTTGAAAAGCGTTGGGGAGAGAGATGATCCTTGTGGGACTCCCAGGGTGGAGATGACAGGGTGGGATTCTTTAAATACCAAGGTATCGAATATCTAAAATGGCAATACAAAGGACATTTGCTTCTCGAGGCAGGGGCTTGGGGAGCCAACAAACATAAGTTGGCCCCACAAATGCTAAAAAACTTTAGTTGGTCAAGACCTCGTGTTCCTTGGTATACTTAAGATCTTCGGCAAAAAAAAAGTGAACTGCGCCGAGTAGAAATGGTGTGGCAGAAATCTAAGACTGATGATGATATAATGTTATATCTGAAGATGCATCAGGATTATAAATTGTTTGACGCTGCTAGAAGGGCGTATTTTCATTCCTGCTTATCTGAATCTCTTAATCGACCAAAAGAGCTTTTTACAGTAGCTTATAAACTTGTTCAAGATTCGGATACCAAATATATCCTTCCTCCTTTTTCTCCAGAGGAGTTTGCTAAGAAATGTGTGTCAGAGATTTCTAGATTGACAGATATGTTCTCGGTAAAGCACCATGATTTGCATTTGATATCTCCTAATGATAAGGCGGTAGAAGTAAATCCTTCAAGTCAATTTGAGTTCATTGGGACTACAGAAGTGGAAAGCTATCTGGTAGTGTTAAAAAAAAAAAAAAAAAAAAAAAATCTACATGTCCCTTGGATCCTTGCCCTTTATCTCTGATTTATTTGTTGAAAGAAAATTTTCTAGAGATTCTAACTGCTTTATGTAATCTGTCCCTTTCTGAGGGATGCATATCTGAAGTTCTAAAAGTTTCTTCAGTGTTCCCAGTGTATAAGAAGGGACTTCTGTTAAATGATCCAAAGCGTTATAGGCCAATTTCTAATTGAATTTCTTTAGGGAAATTAGTAGAAAAGGTGGTGTATAGACAATTAGATGAAATTTTAACCACTAATGCAATTCTACATAAGTTTTAATGCGGTTTTTGTAAGAACCACAGTACAGAGACGTCTGTTTTCGTTTTGGATTTTCTTTTGCGGCAGTTGGATAAGAAAACACCAGTTATTGCTATTTTTTTGGATATCTCAGCCGCATATGACACAATTAGTCATGCGGTGCTTCTTTGGTGTTTAAAGCAATTGGGTGTCTTAGGATCTGTATTTGAATCCTATTTACACGATCAAAAACAACAGGAAAGGAGTTGGAGGAATTGCTCTGATTGGTATATATTAAAGAATGGGGTTTCTTAGGGTTCAGTTTTGTCTGCCGCTCTTTTCAACATTTATCTGACCCCTCTTTGTCAACTGTTAAATAGTTTCAGCATAGAGTTTAGACTCTATGCTGATGATTTACAGTTATTTTTCCCAATTGTTGATTCTCTGTCTATGACCTTATGTCATTGCCAACTGCATTACTGCTGTTAATATGTGGATGCAAGAAAATATCTTATGCTTAAATTTATTAAAGACTGAGGTGGTGTGCTTCCAACGTCTGACTCAAATGTCTATTGACTTGAGTCACCACCTGATTAAAGTGAATGAAATAGAAATACTTGTAAAAACTATTACAAAGAACTTGAGGGTATTATTTCATGAGAATTTGAAATTTGTACCTCATTTAAAATCTGTTTTAAGTGTTGGTTTTTTAAGCTTTGGAAGTTGCATCATATGAGATGTCATGGATCATGCCGATTTCTGTACTTGAAAGTGCAAAAGACTGTATTAATCGATTGATTGCTGTAACAGCTTATATGTGGGGTTACCATCATCTAGTATTCATGCTTTGCAGATCCACTACAGCGTAATTGTTTTAAATTATTGATCTTAGTGTCAAGTTATTGAAGTTGGCGGGGCCTTCTTACTTGTCAAATTTCTTATTCAATTATTTGCCTATTCGTGCTCTTCGATCTCAGGATAAGAATCTTTTGGTGGTACCTTCTGTGAAAGATGCTTATTTATCAGCAACAAGACGTCTAGCTTTCTTTGTTATGGGCCCTATTACTTAGAACTCATTACCTATTGATTTACGTAAGATTTCAAATTTGAAGTATTTCGTAAACAATTGAAAGCACATTTGTTTCTAGAAGCCTTTGATTTGTAATTTTCTTCCTGAGTTCTTTAATGAGATAGTTAATTTTTGTATTTTATATTTTTTTGAATGTGCTAATGTGTTATTTTATTGTTGTAATCCACCCAACACAACTGGATTGATATGGGCAGGAAATAAATGTTTTAAAATAAATAAATAAGCTCTGATAGAATAGTTTACAGTGTAACCCGAAAAAGAGCTACCGGGTCAACCAATGGCTACCGCTGCCATTGGTCGACCCCAGTGACATAGTAAGGGCAAAGGGCCATCGGCGCCATTTTGATTACTGGCAGCCGACGGCCCAAGTCCAGGAGATCGCTCCCGGACCGCTCCTGAACTCCCGCTGGACCACCAGGGAATTTTGGCAGGTCTTGGGGGGGTCAGGAGGGTGGGGATTGTATTTAATTAATTTGGCAGGTCTCGGGGGGGGGGTGTGTTAGGAGAGTGGGGGATTGTTAATTAATTTAAAGGATTGGGAGGTTTGTTTTTTTTTGGGGGGGGGGGTTCCCACAGAAATAGAAAGACAAAAGTTTTCTGATCTGGGGAATTGACCGAAATGGCCCTCCCCAGACCCAAAAACAAAATGGGGAGAAAAAAAATGTTATGCACTCCCCTAATTTGCTCCATAAGACGCACAGACGCCCAGGGACAGAGCGGGTTTAGCACAAAAAAAATTTTTTTTTTAATTATCCCCCTCTTAATCCTAGGTGCGTCTTATGGAGTGAAAAATACGGTATATTGATAAGATTGATTAAGGCTGGCAGTGATATAGAAAGATAAGTCGCATCATGAGTGTCATCAGCATAGAGAGAAATCTTGAGTGGAGTCATAAAAGTTGAAACCCTAGATTGAGAGACTATCTGATTGCTTGCGCCAAGGATTCAATTGACAAGTCAAACTATAAAGGGGATTAGCGGCACCCCCAATGAGTACCACAACAAATAGGAATTGAGGAAGAGAGAATCTCATTAGAGAGAATTTTTGCAGTGGGATTACAGTAAAACACCTCAATCCAGGAGACAAATCCTGCTGGAAACCCAAAACGGGATAAAAGGTCAAAAAGATATGACTAGGATATATAGTCGAACACGTTATCAGTATCCATAGATAAAATAGCCCCAAACTTACCAAGGCGCTTAACAAATGTATTATATAAAAAAGTCTTTGAGTATTATTAATTGAAGACTGTCCCTTATTGAAATCTGTCTGATCAGGAATGCATCCCTCAATCTGGAGCTGCAAAATCTTTGCTAAAATCTTAGGGTCGAATTTTAAAACCGTTGCTCATGCTAAAAGGCCAATATATGCAAGTATGTGGGCTGTGCATGAGCAATGTGGATTTTAAAAGCTGATAATTATGCACAGGCTAAATATTTGCGAGCTAAAAAAAAAAAAAGGGGGGGGGGGGTGGAAAAGGGGCAGGGCATGGGCGTTCCAGGGTGGGGCCAACAGTTACACATGTAAATCCATATTTTAAAACCAGAAGTTGCAGTGCACGGCGGCTTGTTAGCTGCATATATTTACTGCTGCTGCTCCTGATGAGGTGTACATCTGCAGAAATTGTGTTTTAGGCTTAATACGACAGATGAGAAGTTCAGGTCAACTGGGGGAAGTACAGGCTGAAGAACCAGAGGGGTCTGGATGATCTCAAGATAGACTAGGCAAACTGGTGGACTACTTGGTAAAACTGGGAATGTCCTTCGCGTGAGCATGTTTTAAAATCCACTTATCTGCGCATGTTAAAGCCAACAAAGTCCTAAGGAAAATATGTGAAGAATGTTTGCTCGAGTAATGACTTAAAATTAGGTACACATTTATGTGCAGTAGGTGTATTTTAAATCATATGCAGGCAATTGCGCTCATGATTTAAAATGCCAGTGTATGTCTGTTTGTGCGTCCGTACGTTTCATTTGTCTGCGTTGATCAACGAAATGGGTCAATATGAAGAACACTCCAATGGGTCCTTGTATTTTTTAGGTATCAATATGATTAAAACCTCAGTAAAGTTACCCACTCTGGCTCCCAGCGATCGAAGAAAATTAAAAAGATTGCAAAGTACAAGATCCTTATAAAAGTTTAATGGGAACCTATCGGGTTCAGGACTCTTACCAGAAGAGATAGCCTTAATAGCCGTAGTCACTTTGTCTACAGTAAGACCGAAGATCCTCCAGTGCCTCTGGAGGAAGACGGGGAAGCCTGAAAGGTTCTAGAAATACAGTAAGTTCCTCCGTGGTGGGGCCAGGGACATCTTCGTACAAATTAGAAAAATAAGATACAAATAGGGAGTTGATGTCCTGGGGCAGATATTTGAGATTGTCTTGAACATCATGAATACCATAAATTGCAGAGCTATTAGTTCTCTCCTTTATAGCTATCACCAATAGAGGGCCATCCCTCCCCCATGCTTGTAATATCTGTTTGGTAAATCTGAGGGACTTTTCAGTGTTGGCCACCTGGAGACCCCTCAATTCATTGTGAGCCAGGATTCATTTTTTAAGAGTGATAAAAGGACCATCAGCTTTTTGTTAGGACTTCAGTTATCGAATCTTGTGTCTGCAACTCAACCTGCTTGGCTCTCCAAGTCCTACTAATGTGACTCGCCTACAAAATAATTTTCTCCCTGACCACCGCTTTAAGAACCTCCCAGCACAGAGTGGGATCATAATTCGTTGGCTTGTGCCTATCAAAATCATGGATAGTATATCCCAAAATTATTTCTTACCTGATAAAGGGACATTAAGCTGCCAAGGCCTAAATGATTTTGTGATTCAAATAAAATGGAGATTGCGTGATGGCAGAAATTGTACAAGACAAAATATCTGCATGAACAACCCTAGAGGCTAAAACCAGATTACATAAGAAAAAATCAATCCGACTGTAAGTGATATTGTGGGAAGATATCCTGCATGTGGGATATCTCAAAACGCCAAATATCTTTGAGACTATATATGGCACAAACCTCTAGAAAACTGCTGGAGGGGTCCACTGAACAACCACCATAGCTCGATCTATGTATAAATTCCAGTCCCCCACAATACATAACCTACTAGTTTTGAAATTGGACAAGACTCCTTGGAACCTCCAGTAGAATTCAAATTGCCTGCTGTTAGGAACTTAGAGATTTACCAGGGTCAAAGATTTTTCAAACAGAGTGGCCTCTACAATACCAAATCTGCCATCTGGATCACAGTAATGATTGCCCATATCCTAACAAAAACTTTAGCAAGTGCCCTGTTTTTAACACCATATCCTCCCCAACATGGAATTCCCGCTATCCACCAAAAATTCCCCAGCCCATATCCATCCTCAACAGTTAACACGTGAAAGTACCATCCAGAACATACAGGAGGTGATTAGACATCCTCGCAGAATAACAACTCTTCCTTTCCACCCTAACCCATGCTCCTTGAAAAAATGTTCTGGTCAAATGTAGCTGTGTATCATTGTGAAAATCAAACAGAAAATATTCAAAATATTCAAATATAGCCAGATAATTCCCATGGCAGATGACCTTAGGGAAAAAATACTGATTCAAGTACCACTGCCAACACCCAGAGCATACCTACATGAAAATAAAATAAAATAAAACAGTCAGGTAAAAAGAGCATTGAGAGAGTCACAAAAACTGAAAAGTGCCCAAGATAAAAAAAAAATAAAAAAATAGTCCAGGCCCCATACTGCAGTATTGAATTCTGCTTCATAATGTGCACACTGGGCCTAAAAAGAAGACCTCCACTGTGCATAATACAAGAATGGAAAAGAAGACAAAAATCAGGGCATGTAATCTCACAAGGTGAAAATTCGAATCAGCTGTGTGTTCAAAATGAAAAAGAAAGAAAAGAGGCCAAAAACAGATCCCGTAGGAGGACTTATGCACAGAACTCCACCTGGACTGGGACTGTAATAGAATACTGAGAAAATTCAAGTTCCAACGACTGACAAAAAAATAACCATCCCTCAAAAAAAACAACATAAAAAGAATACCAGGGGTCAAGTTTAAGAGCCAATATCTTGTGCCAATGATACCTCCAGTTCCTTAACCCATCCAGTCCATATCAGCCATATCCTACCAATCTTCCAACATTTTTGTATTAAATAGTTCATTTAGGAGATCATCCCCGTGCACCTGCCAGAATTTTTTTGACCACCTCTGCCAAGTCAAAGAAACGACTTGTTAGCACTAACCTTCAGTCGTGCAGAGTACAATAATGCATATGGTAAGTCCTGAGCAGGCAGAGAGTTTTTTACCTCCTAAAATCCTACCTCTTTATTCTGCAAAGCTTGGGAGAAATTGCGAAAGAAGATGATCTGATGGTCCTAATAATGGATCTCCGTTTTCAGTCGTGCCTTCTCCAATACCCAGGCCTTATCGAGGAAATGAAACTTAATAACTGCTCGTGGTCTACTGCTGAAGGCAGGGGGTGGGGCCAGAGCTGGATGGGCCTGCTCAATCTTAATTAGGTCTCCCTTTGTTTCTATGTTGAAGGCCTCTGGCAACAGTTTAGGAAAAAAACTTACTGTGTTGTGGCCCTCAGCTGCATCTGGTGTTGTGTTTGTGGCATCGTGTGGACCCTTAGTCTCAGTGGAGATGACTCCTCCCATGGGGAGGGGCCCCATGGGGAACCACAGCGATAGGCTAAACTCAGAGATCAGACACTTGTAGGTGGAAAGCTTTATTGTACTGCTGTAGATAGATGATATGAGGCAGGAAGGAAAGGCACTGAAGTCCGGCAAGGTGCCAATACGTTCAGACAGTCTCAGATGTAGAAGTCTCATCCAGATGTTCAAGGTAGATAGGAACCCGCAGTGCGGGAAAAGCCGAGCCTGGTGGGTGGAGTTGGAGAACCAGATCATAGAGGTACTCACAGGAGCATAGTGCGGGCGTCTTCCTGGTAATGGAGATGGTGAGACCAAAGGTCCGTGGTGCAGGATACACTGGACTGATAGGCCCTTGAGGAGTGAGTAACTGATAGCACAGAAGATCCTGAAATAAATAAAGAGAGACCCCCGAGGAGCCGTTGTCTAGTTAGTAGAAACCCCGAAGAGTTGTTGGAAGCGAGAGGCCCCCAAGGAGCGGGTGCCTAGAGCTTTGTCGGTAGCTAGGCGTCTAAGCGAGCAGCTTAGAGCGGTTAGAGTAGCTAAACCGAAGTCCTTGCTAACTCAAAGTAGGTAGCGTAGTGGAGGCTTAAATACCCGGAGGTATTGACGTCATATGGTGGGGAGGCCCCGAGGTTCCCGCCATAACATGAACTTACGCGTAGGCAATGTAGACCACGGGAAGGAGCATGGCGAACTGGGACATCCATGCTGAGTTGGAGATCCCGAGGCTTTTGGCACTCGGCACCGGAGGCAGCCATCTTGCCCAAGGAGGAGGAAAAGGGTAGAAAAGAGGTAAGGCAGAGCGGTCGCAGCCGTCTGCGACCGATGGACGCAACATCTGGGAAGCCCACCAGGCAAATATGTTCCGTTGACCGAGATTCTCTAAGTCATCCAGTTTTCTTGTCAAATCTCGAACGCTTCTTTCCAGGCAGTCTATCTTCAGGCATGCACTGGCGGGTGACATTCAAGTTCCTCCATGCAGACCATAGTCTCCGAAATACATGTGGTATTTTCCTGAATGGAGGAGACCTACTAGGACACCTTTTCTACCACCACCCCTAAGTTTTATTGATATCAGTGGAAAGCTTCTCAGATAGTTGTTTAAACATGCTCTGTAACTGCCTCTTGGCATCGAGTGGGGTGGCAGGTGCAGGTCACTCATCCTTTGAGCCAGAATCATCAGGCTGGCTTACTGCGTCTGTGCTAATTTTCCTTGGTTGTCATGTTTTACCAGAACAGTCAGCCCACATCACTGGCAGGAATTTCGAGGACATATTGTATAATAACTCAGAGTCCAATCACCACACAAAACAGATATTTTACAAATGTTGTGATCTGGGTCGGGAGAGCTCAGTGATCACACATCTGCCCCTCTAGCAGCACATCACATGACCCCCACTAGTGAATATTTTGGCATTCCCATTGTGTAGACGTTTAAAGCAGTACAGCTTTTACTGTGAGCTGAATGAGGCATTTCTTTTCTTCATTGTAGAGGTGTATCTGAAATCTTTTTTACCTGTTCAGTTCATTTAGCCCATATTTAGATCTTGAAATATTCCCAGCACATCATGGCAGGGATGTGGCTTATATACAGGACTTAATAAAAACAGTAGCTAGAGATTTAGTTTTTGTTCTTTTATTTATTGGTACATTTCTGAGGCAATTAAATTTATTTAAAGTCCAAAAAATATACATTCTCTCCTAATTTAATTTAAATAAAGACTTGTGTTCTGGCTTTCCAAGGGGGAAATCAATCCTTCAAGGCAGATCACAGTAACCTTGTCTAAAGTTGTTTCATTAAATGTGATAGGAAAAAAAATGTCCATTGTTGAAAAGCCTTCTTTTGGCCTTCTACTCCTATTTTGACTTTTAACTGTTTTAAGGTTTTTCTGCTGAATTAATTATATTGCTTATTGTCCCTGGGTTTACCATACCTGCCCTTTTGGTTAATATTTGCTGTTCTCCATGGACAAGCAGGACAAATACATGGGAGTGGTCAACTGACTGTGCCAACACGAAAAAATTACTCTTACTATAGCTCGGAAAAATTTTAAACCTTTCTGAGCATGCACAAAATTCCCATGCAGCCATTGCCTTGTGACCTCCTCAGTTTTTTTTCTTTCAAACTGTAAGGACACAAAAAGTCTTGCTCTACTTTGGCTGCTGCCATCTTTGCAAGTTTTTCATGTATTTTTCTGTTTATTTTGCCAGTTTAATCTTCTCTAGATTCATTCTCTTTTTGTTGCGAGTGTCCAAAAAATATTTTTTTCTATTAGTTCAGTAGCAATTCCTTCACCATCATTCTGTCTGAAAAAGGATCATGATCAGGTAAACCCCATTTAAACTCTATTGTTGATTCCAACATAAGATGTGTAAACAAGATCTCCATGATTTATGCCTTAGATGTTTGGGGTTTTCTCATGATGTGACAAATTATTCAGCATGTAGCAGAATATCCCCTCATGTTCAAATAAATAGAGAAGTTAAGGTAAAATACCAATATTTGTTTCCCATCAGACAAGGAAAAAGATCCTCACTGGAGAGACCTGTACAAAAATCTAAAAGATCAAAGTTCAAAGAATGAGGCCATATCTCTTCAAGTTTCTGCATGACACACACAGCACTGAGGAAAAAGTTCATCATTTGGCTCCATCAACTTCAAAGAAACACTGTGCCAAACATCAGTGCCAAAGTCGACCCTTTCTTTGGAGCCAAAAAATAGAATGCTGTTAGCACGGTCTACCCCATCTACTATGATACAGTTGCCTATGCCGCAGAAACCTATTGGTGCTAATGCAAATAATTGGCATGGTAAGTTTTCTACTTCTCCACTGACCGTTTTGGTCCCAGAATTGGATGTTTGTACAGCAACACAGCATTCAGTTTCTTCAGGATGCTACACCTTCATATAAAAGATGTAGTTGGAATTTGTTCATTCCTATATGAAAAATTTACCAACTGATTCTTCATTGACATTTTACAGTCTGCATTAGAAAGATTTACTACACAACTGCAGACTTGATCTCATTTTATGCTGTTCCAGAAATGCCCATCACTGTTAGATGATGGAGCACTTTCTAGACAAGTCCAACCTTCTAGAGATTCTGGTACTTATTCACTTTTAGAAGAATATTCCTTCTCCGGGATCGCAGTCTCTTCAGTCTGTAGCATGCTCTGTAGATTTTTCCACCAGAGCCTATGAGTACATCACCCCCGGATAACATATCTCATTCAAATTTAATTCAAAAAATGGTGGCTGCCATTCTTTTCAATCTAGAAGAGGAGAATTCTACCACTGAAGATTTTCTAGGAGTATTAACATTCATTCACCCTCCTAAGCAGTCCAAGGCCCTTATGGTGCAAGATCTCCAATTGAAGATTTGGTAACAACCTCTTAAAAATACCACTAGTAGACAGAAAAGTGGACTTGAGATGTAAAGTTCAACTGTATCCAGGGCACAAACAAACACAACTTCCACATGATTCCATAATAGTGAAAGCAGCCCTTAAAAAAAAAAAAAAAGACCCACAAAAAAATCCAAGTCTTTCAAACGTATCTCCAGGGAAAGATGCCCATCATTTTAGATATAGCAGGAATAAGAGTATGTCAGTCAGCCATGTTGCAATCCAGAATTTGTGCTCACCAATTACAAAATGGTGCAATAATACCTATACAATACTTTTAAAACAATTAAGAAAACCTTGCAAGTTATGAGCCCAGAAATAAAAGAAAAATAATCTGCACATATGACAGAGGCAGAATGTTCGAAACATTTGATAAAGTCTATATATGATGCCTTCAATACATGTTCCACAACATCTGCTATAGCAATAGCTTCCAGAAGTCTTGTTTGGCTTAAAGCATCTGGATTACAGGAAGAGGTCTATGTGACAAGCTGGCAAATATTTTGTATAAAGGGGAAAACCTTTATGGAAGTAAAATGAAAGAAACTTTATCTCATTAACAATAGCTACTGCAGATGCGTCTTCATAAAAAATATTCCAATAATCTTACAAGAGAAATTAGTAATAATCTCATAAAAAATATCATCCTTATTCATATTATAGAAAGTGTCCACAGATGCCTCATCAGACCCAACAACAGCAATCTAAGCATCACTCAAAAGATAAAATGCAGCAACGAAACACTCAACAATCCGCATAGAAGCAAGGGCATCAGTTTTGATTTTTGCTTTCCTGCACCTTCTCCTTGCCTTCTAGCTCTTCCAGTGGGGGGAAAGGCTAATGCATTATCAAAAAAAATCCAAAACAGACTTTTGGATTTTGAAGGTCATTCAGGAAAATTTCTTCAACTTCCCCCAGTTAGTCCTCCATATCATGATTTCTTATCTCCACAACAATTGAACATTTTGAAAGAGGAGTTGACAGTACCAATAGCAGCAAAGCCTATAGAAACAGTTCTGCTTGTACAAAAAGGAAAATATTCTACTCAAGATATTTCCTAATTTCCAGGAAAACAGGAGGCCAGCATCCAAGTCTATATCTACAAAAACTGAACAAGTTCCTGAAAAAAAGAAAAAATTCAAGATGAACGCCATTGAAATGATTTTACCACATCTAAAAGAAGGAGAAATGGTTGACAGTTTTCTAAATTTAAAAGGTGCTTATATGTCCATAAGCATTCACAAAAACTACAGGAAATTCCTACAGTTTGTAATGGATCAGAAACATTACTAATATTGTGTACTTCCATTTTGGCTATCATCAGAACCAAAGGTTTTTACTAAGTGTCTATCAGTGGTAGCTTCCCACATCATAAACAGCAATGTGTCTGGTTTTCCCTATCTAGATAATTGGCTTATATAAGACCAGTCTTTAGTGCAGACAAAAAGAGCAACAAACTTCACAATTCAGTCCCTTCGATCAGTAGGCTTTCTAATCAACGACAAAAAGTCCCATTTAATTCTAACATGTCATCAGGTGTTTATAGGAGCCTGCGCATACACCAAAGAGAGCAATATATTTCTATCTTTGCAAAGAATGAAAAATCTAGTTCATTTAATTCATATATTAACCAGTTGTGACAGCCATATTTTTCATTGTTATTAGATCATATGGCAGCTACAGTGCATGTAGTCCTGCTGGCTTGCTTATAAATGAGACAAATCCAATGGTATCTGAAGCAATGTTGGCACTAACATACCCAACCTCTAGTTTTCAAAGTGCAGATTACAAGATTGCTTGTTAATGTTCTGCAATGGAGGACCCAATCCATCATTTTTCTACGTGAATAAGATTTTCACTCCTCATATCCCAATCTATTTTCTGACAACAGATACATCCACTCAAGGCTGGGGCACACATCTGAATGCTTTATGTTCCCAGGGAACGTGGTCCATTCAGAAGAAAAATCACCACATACATTTTTTAGAACTCTGAGCCCTATTCAGTGCTCTGCGAATAATTGAAAATTGTCTAGAAAGTAAAGTAGTCCAGATGCAAACAGACAATTGAGCAGCTAAACATTAAATACAAAAAACAAGGAGGCATGGATTAGGCAATTCTCTGCAAAGAAGCATGCAATATATTGAAATGGGCAGTGAACAGGAAGATATACTTAGTTGCAATATATCTTCCAGGAAAATTGAATGTCCTAGTGGACATGTTAAACCGTAAACTCCATCCTCATGAATGGTCTCCACTCATATATGGTGAGTCGTCTATTCTGGTGCTGGAGAGCAACAAGCTTCTCCTCCTCTATGAGGAAAGGCTGAAAAGTTTAGGGCTGTTCAGCTTGGAGAAGAGACGGCTGAGGGGGGATTTGAGGTCTACAGAATCATGAAAGGACTTGAACAGGTAAATATGAATCGGTTATTTACTCTTTCAGATAATACAAGGGCTAGGAGGCATTCCATGAAGTTAAGAAATAGCAAATTTAAAACAAATCGGAGAAAATTATTTTTCTCTTATTGCAGAATTAAGCTCTGGGATTCATTGCCAGAGGATGTGGTTAAGGAAGTTAGTGTAGCTGGACTTAAAAAAGATTTGGATAAGTTCCTGGAGGAGAATTCCACAAACTGCTATTAATTAACAAGGAATAGGCATTGCTTCTTGCCGGCATTACTAACGGGTTCTGTTTAATATGTGGGAACTTGTGACTTGGCTTGGCCACTGTTGGAAACAGGATACTGGGCTTGATGGACCCTTGGACTGACTCAGTATGGCATGTCTTATGTTCTGTTTTGTTTAAAAAGACCGGCTCAGAATGTGCTAGTATCCAAAGCTTTTCTTCTTCCTTCTCTATGTATTCCCCCAATTCTGTTAATACTGAAAATCATAGTAACATAGTAATGAAAGCAGAAAAGGACCAAATGGTCCATCCAGTCTACCCAGCAAGCTACTTGTGGTAGTATCTGCAGTGTCATGTAGGATACCCCCATGTTTCTCATAAGGGTAGCAACTGCCGCTTTGTGCAGTTACCCCCAAGTCTTATGATAACCTATAAAAAAATTTATTGCTAGCAACATTTTTATTGGGTGATGAGCCACCTTGAAAATTCAGGCAGTGCTGCTTGAAGTGCTTGGCTTATGGAGTTGAACTTAGCCATAGAAGCAATCCTGTGCTTTTTTCTCTATGTCTTTGTATCAGTGCCCCAGACCTTAAAATTGTTGGTTGTCTGCTGAATACGATTCCTTGCCGCTCCCCCCCCCCCCCCCCCCCCCCCACTGCTGTCAAAGCAAAGAGTGATGCTGCAGTTGCGTCAAAAGCACCAAGGCTTATTGGTTAAGGGTTGTAATCCCATGCCTTCTATTAGGTTACTCTCATGCTTATCAGTTCCCCAGACCATAAAAGTTGGGGCCCTCGTTGGTTGATGTCTGAATCCAGTTCCCCCTTTCCCCCCCTGCCATTGAAGCAGAGAGCAATGTTGCAGTTGCATCAAAAGCATCAAGGCATATTGTTTAAGGGTAATAACTGCCGCACCAGCAAGTTACCCACCCATGCTCTTTTTTCCTTCATTTCTATCCTCTAACCTTTGGGATCCATAGTGTTTATCCCATGCCCTCTTGAATTTATTTACTGTTTCAATCCTCACCATCTCCTCCAGAAGGGCATTCCAGGCATCTACCACCCTCTCTGTGAAGAAATATTTCCTGATATTGGTTCTTAGTTTAATTTCATGACCCTTGGTTCTACTGATTTCTTTCCAGTGGAAAAGGTTTGAAGTTTGTGCATCATTAAAAACTTTCAGGTATCTGAAGGCTTGTATCATATCTCCCTTGCACCTCCTCTCTTTCAGTGTATATATAATTAAATCCTTCAGGCACTCCTCATAAGTCTTCCGATACTGTTGCTATCCTTTTTGAGATATGGGCTCCAGAACTGAACACAATACTCTAGGTAAAGCCTCACCAAGGACCTGTACAAGGGCAGAATCATCTCATTTTTCTTGCTGGTTATTCTTCTCTTTATGTAGCCCAGCATTCTTCTGGCTTTTTCTATCGCCATGTCATAACAACAAAGAATCTTCCAGTATTAAATCTTCAGTAGGAGTTCCTCAAGGATCCTCCTTATCCCCCACCCTATTTAACATCTACCTCCTCCCCCTCTGTCAACTGCTTACCAACCTAAGATTAACACATTATCTCTACGCAGACGATGTTCAGATCTTAATCCCCATAAAAGAGTCACTCTCAAAGACTCTCCTATACTGGGAAAATTGCCTTCAATCCATTAACCAACTCCTCAACAATCTGAATCTAGTCCTAAATAAGTCCAAGACCGAACTGCTCATCATTTCAACCGACCATTCCGACTCCTCGCTTCAGCCCCCTCATACAACCCAAATCTCTCATGCTAGAGACCTCGGAGTAATCCTTGACAATCGCTTAAATTTAAAGAAATCCATTAACAACACAACAAAGGACGGCTTCTACAAACTGCAAGTCCTAAAAAGGCTCAAACCCCTCCTGTTTTTCCATGACTTCAGGACAGTCCTCCAAGCCACGCTCTTTGCCAAGATTGACTACTGCAACACACTCCTTCTGGGGCTTCCACTCTCCGCCACAAAACCATTACAGATGCTCCAGAATGCAGCAGCTAGAGTCTTGTCTAATACAAACCGCAGAGATCACATCTCCCCCATCTTAAAGAACCTACATTGGCTGCCAATAAACTATAGAATCTTACACAAATCCCTCATCATAATCCATAAAATGATCCACAAACAACACCCGTTGGACCTCCAGTTCCCCCTCAAACTCCATTCCTCATCCAGACCCATCAGAGAATCATACAAAGGATCTCTCCATGTGCCTCCTAACAAAACGTCACGCCACACCGCAACCAAAGAACGAGCATTCTCGATAGCAGGACCCACTATCTGGAACAATTTACCGCCGGACCTCAGACAGGAACCCTGCCTACAAACATTTCGAAAAAAATTAAAACCTGGCTATTTAGCCAAGCTTTCCCTTAATCTTTTCACTTTCGGAACTCTACATCTCAAGCCTACCTGACAACTTACATAGCGAAACCCTTTAATCACAAATGGTTATCCCTCTGTCCTTCTCTTTCTTCTATTCCCAAGTTTGATCTCCTTGTTATATGTAACTTTTTTACCTCCTCTGATTATTTTACTGTTAAACGGTTGATAAGAATGTTTACCCCTTGTTCCATGTAAACCGATTTGATATGACACCCGTCATGAAGGTCGGTATATAAAAGAATTAAATAAATAAATAAATAAATATTGCCTCACCATCTTCAGATTGCCAGACTTATTACCCCAAGATCCCTCTCATGGTCCGTGCACATCGGTCTTTTATCCTCCCCTTTATATACTGCTCTTTTGGTTTACCGCATCCCAGATGCATGTCTCTGCGGTTCTTGGCATTGAATCTAAGCAGCCAAATCTTTGATCATTCTTCAAGCTTTCTTAAATTACTTTTCATTCTCTCTACTCCTTTAGGCATGTCCACTCTTGCAGATCTTAGTATCATCTGCAAATTGATAAACTTCACCTGCTATCCCTTCCACAATGATGCTCACGAATATATTAAATAGTAACTATCCCAATACCGATCTCTGCGGCACTCCACTCAACATGGTTCTCTCTTCAGAGAAGGTTCTATTTACCATTACACTCTGTCTCCTATTAGTCAATCAGTTTGTAATCCTCACCAACACCTTGGTGCTCACTCCCCAGTTTCTCATTTTATTCACAAACCTCCTATGCGGGACCATACCAAAAGCTTTGCTAAAATCCAAGTAGCTCACATCGAGTGTTCTTCCTTGATCCAATTCTCTAATCACCCAATCAAAAAAAATCAATCCGAATTGTCTGACAGGACCTTTCCTTGGTAAATCCATGCTGCCTAGGGTCCAGCAACCCACCCGATTGTAGATAGTTCACTATCCTTTCCTTCAGTAGTGCCTCCATTAATTTTCCCACCACCGAGGTGAGGCTAACCGGCCTGTAGTTAGTTTCCAGCTTCCTCTCTGCTACCACTCTTGGAAAGCAGAACCACAAATGCTCTTCTCCAATTCTTTGGTATCACTTCCACTTCCAGGGATCTATTGAACAGATTCTTCAGCACATCTCTGAGCACCCTCAGTATCCTCAGATGTATCTCATCCGGCCCCATGGCCTTGTCCACTTTCAGTTTGCCTAGCTCTTCCCATACATTCTCTTCTGTAAAGGGAGTTTTGTCTACCCTATCCTCATAGTGAACACCGAATTGAAGTATTTGTTTAATATTTCTGCCATTTCCTCATCTCTCACCACACATTGCTCCTTCACACTTTTCAATTTCGCTATACCACCTTTTGCCTTCCTTCTTTCTTTTATATAACTGAAAAGAGTTTTGTTACCTTGCTTTACTACTTTGGCAATCCTTTCTTGCAGTTGACCTTTTGCTTTCCTTATTTTGTCTTCCTCTCCTTCAGTTTTAACAGATATTCTTCTCTGTGTTCCCTTTTCTGGGATTCTTTGTACTTCTTGAATGCTGTTCTTTTTGCCTTTAATTTTTCAGCCACCTTCTTTGAGAACCAGATGGGTTTCTTTTTTCTCTTACTCTTGTTTACTTTTCTAACATATAGATTTGTTGCCTTTGTAATGGCTCCTTTTAATTTGGTCCACTGATGTTCCATCTCACTCATTTTCTTCCAGTCCTTCAGTTCTTCCTCCACAAAGTTCGTATTTGTGAAATTTCAAATCATTTTCAAATTGAGAAAAGACAAAGCCCCGCACCCTTCTGGCCCTGACAAAAATGGTGTCCTTGACTACAGAAGTTGGCTATACTTGTAATATTTCCATATTTTCTTACAGAAAACAAAGAGACTCTTCTACATCTAAACCTCCATTCTTTAGCTTTGACAGCATGGATGTTGAAAGCAGATTAGTACAATATATGCCCTAGCCAGACGAAACAAGACTAGTGTTTCTGGCAGCAAGAAAACCTTTTACTAGCCATTCTTATAACTTTAAATGGAAAAGGTTTTCACTGTGGTGTACTAGTCATAACTAGATCCTTTCAACTCAACATCTTATATTCTTCAGAATCTGTTGGAACTGTCTGTTTCAGGACTGGGCTAATTCAGTGAGAGTACATTTAAGTGCAATAGCAGTTTATCACACTTCTTTGGATACTCATCCAATATCTCATCACCTTGTTAAATGGAGATTTATAAAAGGCATCTTTATCCTCCATCCTCCAATAAAAAACCCTCCAATGCAACAGGGTTTTAATATAGTTATGGCTAAGTTAATGAAACCTCCATTTGAACCACTAGCTACAGTCCATCTCAAGTATTTATTTTGAAAGGTGTTTTTTTAACAGCAGTTGCTTTGGCTTATAGAGTAAGTGAGCTTCAAGCTTTAGTAACTTGAGATCCTTATAGTCAAATTTTCAAAAATAGAGTGGTTTTCAGATCTTATCCAAAGTTTTTGCCAAAGATTGTTTCTCACTTTCATTTGGTCAAACCATTTTATTGCTAACGTTTTCCCTGAAGCTTACTCATCAAGCACTGAATGAAAGCTATTTACAGTAGAAAGAACTAAGCCCTTCAGGAAATTTCAACTTTTTGTATTATATGATCAAGCTATACACGGCCTACCAGTTTAAAAACAAAACAAAACAACAACTTATCAGCAAGGCTTTCAGATTGTATTTCCTTGTGCTATGCAAAATCTGGTATGCAGCTCCCTACAAAGATTAAAGCCCATCAAATCAGAGCTAAATCAACATCAGTTGCTCATCTTAGATCAGCATCTCTAATTTGTAAAGCAGCCATATGGTCTTCTGTTCATACATTTATGAAGTAATACTTTAAAAAAAAAAAAAAAAAAAAAAAAAGATTATCGTAGAGACAGTAGCTTTGGTCAAGCAGTTCTAATAAAACTTCTTTAAATAGAGCTTCAACTCCCTCCATCTCGTCAGGTTGCAAAGAAAAAAAAACCAAATTAGAGATAAACTAAATTAAAAAATAAGAGATAAGCTATAATAAAACTATTTACAGACCTCAGCTTGTAAGTCTCTTCGTGTGTGGATGGATTTATTCTCCTTGTGTGTGGAGAAAGCAAAATTGCTTACCTGTATCAGTTGTTCTCCATGCACAGCAAGACAATACAACCACACAATCCCTCCCTCTTCTATAATTGTTGAAGTTCAGCTAGGAAGAGACTGAGGAGGCTTTCAAGGTAGTGGCTGCGCAGGAATCCCAGCGCATGCTCAGAAAGGCATAAAGATTTTTTGAGCTATAGCATAAGTAACTTATTCTTGTCTGTATTGTCAGATGATGTCACTCACTTGTGTGGCTGGTTTGTCCACTTATATACAGAGAACCCCTGACATAGGTAATTAACTTCGCTCTCTCTTGGACAGTCGACATGGCATTCATTTACTCTGATCGCTGCGTATGCCTTTTGGGGCTCTTTTCACTTTAGTTTTAGTTTAGGAGATGGAATGAATGAAAACAGAAAGGAAATGCAGCAGCAGCATTCAGAATCATTGCCATTTTGTACCATAGAACATTCCAGGGAGAGCAGGCAGGATGAAATGGGGCAATACACACCACAAGTAGATTGAAAAGAACAAAAACAACAAAAAAATCATATCATGTCCAAGATGGTCATAACAAATTACACATTTAACCTCAAGGTCCTTTATAAAATAAAATTATTTTAGCATTGGGGGGGAGTGACTAAAGAGCAGTTAACCTGACTGATAGTTCACAGTGGTATCTGCCATTTCATTTTAATAGATTTATAGGGTCTGTACATTTACTGGACAATGGAAAAGTGTAAATTATTAAAAGTTATAAGATCAATATTCATGAAAGAATAGAAAACGCCCAAATCGTCCCTTTTAATGATTTTCACTTTTTACTTTGTAATGGTACAGGCCAAACCATAGCTGTGTGTTCTGAGGTGGATGTTTTATAGTTAATTTCAGTACATGTAACGCCGGCAGTATGATGCAGTGCATAAACCATGCTTTTGTCATGAAAAGAACAGGTGGATTGGCTCACAGTTTTCAACTATCTTATGTGTCCAAAGTGATAACATTTTCAGCTCTAGTACTGTATGGGCAAATGTTTCTCCTTTTGTCATTTTTCTTAGAAATTTCCTAGGAATTTCAGAATGCATTTTAAAACTTAAAATTCAAGCAGCAGCTATCATAGTTGTTTTTTAAATTGTATTTTATTTTATGAGAGAATGTTTAAATAATATAGGATTGAACTTTAACGCTGTCTTTTCCCCCCTGACCTTAGCAGCTGTTGTATCCCGGAAAAAGAAGCGGAGAATGGGAACGTACAGCCTGGTTCCCAAGAAGAAGACCAAAGTGTTAAAGCAAAGGACAGTGTTAGAAATGTTTAAGAACATCACTCAGTCCTCTGCTGGTGCCAAGGTGAGGGTGCCCCCTGACTCTCTTGGCTCAGGCTTCTAGTTTACATTTACCACAGTTTGTTTCCAGATCTCCAAATCTTGGAAGTATTTAATAATTTGAAAAATATTTCTGTACATCAGTTCTTGGGCATTAACTTGTTTCATTCTATGTAGAAAATTTTTAATATAAATTTTTTACAAGCAAAATTAACTCTCAAACAACCAAATAAAAAACAGATGGCTGATGGTCAGGAGATAGTGGAAAACATAAATCTTTACCCATGTAATGTCACATCACATGCTTCATTACAGTTGTCAGTTTGTACATTTTTATATGGCTTCAGTCTTTTATATGTAACAATAATGTACAAACCAAGTGACCTCAGACTAATACAATGTATTTAGGCTACTTGTTTTTATTAGCAGGTAGCCACCAAGTTTTACAGGCATCCTAGCCACTCTGAGCACAATCTGTACCACTAGATTAATCTCATCAGAGTGGAAGAAGAAAATGTCTTGACATGGAGGGAGGCCTTGTGCTTGGGGGAGATTATGTGATTGGCATCCGATGGCTGTCTCACTTTCCTGCTAATACAATGCATTAGTATAACACTGTATTTTTATTGTGTTTGCATTTATCCCTCAGATTGGGAAGGACCTGGCTGACACCAGCCCTCATGTGAATGGCGAGAACATAGATATGGATTCAGAAGAGGAGGACTCAGATGAGCTGGATGAGGAAGATGACCATGGAGCTGAGCAACCAGCCCCATTAACTGATGAGATCAGAACTCCTAAGGAGCCCATGCTGGGTGCAGATAGCACTAAAAAGGTATTGCAGTTAAATGGTTGTGTGCTTGAAGACAATGAAAGAATAAGTATTATTAGTAGCGAAAGATGAATTTCTGCTTAGAGCAATGGAAAAGATATCCAGACAACTGTATATTGACACAAAAGGTCTGACTTGTTGTTACTTGCACCTCCTCCAGTTCTAAGAATGGTTGACGTTTTAAGAGTTGTGAAATAGAAATATAGAAATGACGGCAGAAAAGGACTAATTGGTCCATCCAGTCTGCCCAGCAAGCTTATGGTAGTATCTGCCTCATCGTACAGGTCACCCCCATACTTATCAGTTTTCCAGACCATAAAATTCAGGGCCCTTGTTTGTTGCTGTCTAAATCCAATTCCCTTTTGGCAACAGTTGTCATTTACTGGACCCCAGAATGTTTCTGTACTGTGATGATAGCTGTTGCCCTGTATATGATCATTATGAATGTAGGGAGTTAGAATCTGTTTTTTGAAATATGTCTCCAGATTAATAGCTCAGCAACATCAACTAGTTAAAAAATTAGCTGTATGTCAGACATCCTGAAATGACATCATGAACGAGTGATTAAGGGGATGAACTAGAGATCTATTCAGGGTCTCCCCATGCAGGTTCAGATCCTGCTGACTACAGCAGTAAAAGTTTATTTTCCATGCACAGAACACCAGAGGCAGGCTGAGCTCTAGAGTTTCAATATGTGGATGAGATTGTGATGTAGAGAGAGAGCATTTTAGGTTTGAAAGGAAATGGGGAATATTCTGGGGACAGTAGAGAGTATTCTGACATGATGGACTGCATATTAACCATAGTGGAACCAGGCTCCTGGCACTAACATTTATAAAGGAGATAGAGCAGTTTTTAAACTAGACCAAGGGGAAAGCCAAAAGTCACTCAGAAGCACATGGTTCAGAGGTGGGGGGGATCTTCCAAGTATACTCATTTAACTTTCCTGCTTTACATTTCAGTAGAGAGGAGGTTGTTAAGACTGAAGTAGCCTAGATATTTATTTATTTATTTATTTCTGAATTCTTCTATACTACACATTTATTTTTTTTTTTATTTTTAATTTTTATATACCGACATTCCTGTATAGAATACAAATCAGGGTGGTTCACAACATACAATATAACATCGATAAAACAATATAAACATATTTTCCCCGTATGTGCCGGATCAGTCCAGACTCCTGGGTTTTGCCTCCCCACCAGCAGTTGGAGACAGAGAAGTTTTGACTGACTCTGCCCTATACCCTAAGGTGCCACACAGGGACCTTCTCCAGCAGGCCTGATTATTCACGAAGATCTGTCTTGATTCTCTCTTACGGGTCTGATCCTTGAGAGGACTCGCCTGAAGAAGCGCGGTTACTCGAAGGCGATGATCGCCATCCTGCTCCACACATGGAAGTTCTCAACGTCTCTGGCATACATATGGATCTGGAGAATATTCGAAGCCTGTTGCGAGGATCGCGGGATATCCTCGGGAACGACCAAGATTCCCATGATTCTGGAATTTCTACAGGACAGTATGAAGAAAGGGTTGTCACTCAACTCCCTCAGAGTTCAGGTAGCAGCCCTATCCTGCTTTAGAGCCGAGGTGAACGGAATCCGTCTGTCAGTTCATCCGGGCTTGGCCCATTTCCTAAAAGGGGTTAAGCAACTTCGACCACCCCTAAAGTGGCCGGTCCCCCTATGGAACCTCAGTCTGGTATTGGAATTTCTAGCAGGGGCTTCCTTCAGACCATTGCGCAGTCTGTCACTACACCTCTTAACATTGAAGACGGTATTCCTAGTGGCAATATGTTCAGCCTGTCGCATCTCTGAGCTACAGGCATTATTTTGTCGGGACCCGTTCCTTAGGTTCACTCCAGGAACAATACAGCTTCGCACCGTCCCCTCCTTCCTATCGAAAGTGGTCTCCAAGTTTCACTTGAACTAAGCCAACTCTCTACCATCTCTGGATGAACATAAGGACTCAGAAGACTCCCGCATTCTTCACAGTGGGACGAGACAAGGCGAAGCGGCCTCGCGGGTGACCATAGCTCGCTGGATCAAGGAAGAAATTAAGGCAGCCTATATAGAGGCAGGGAAACCTTTGCCCCTGCAGGTTAAGGCTCACTCTACTAGAGCCCAGGCAGTATCCTGGGCAGAAGCCAAACTGCTGTCGCCCGCCGAGATCTGTTGAGTGGCGACGTGGTCTTCCCTACACACCTTCTCCAGGTTCTACCGCCTGGATGTCCAGGCTAGAGAAGACACAGCATTCGCAAGAACAGTACTTAGTGGGCCTTGGGCAGCCTCCCACCCTGTCCGGAAGTAGCTTTTGTACATCCCACTGGTCCTGAGTCCATCTGGCTACATGCTAGGAAATGGAGAAATTACTTTCCTGATAATTTTGTTTTCCTTAGTGTAGACAGATGGACTCAGCATCCCGCCCACGGTTGCTCCCAGAGAAGGAGGACCTTGGAAAGCGAACCTCGAGATTAAACAAATACGGGTAAGCCGTTGCCTACCCTTAGTTCAGGACACCCGCAGTTAAACATGTGTCGGCGTTAACTTGATTGAGTGCACTGGCGGTCTCCAGTTTTTGAAATCAGTTTAATCAAGTTGTTTAAGCAGTATATATGTCCACAATGGCTTTTCGAGGAGAATACTGAGGAGCTGAGGTCACTGCAGGGGTATATCTAGGGTGACGTCAGCTTTGAAATCTGACTCCGTCTCCCAACTGCTATCAGAGGAGCACATAGCCCACTGGTCCTGAGTCCATCTGTCTACACTAAGGAAAATGAAATTATCAAGTAAGTAATTTCTCCATTATCAGTTTTATGGAATGTCCTTTAGTCATAGTACTTTATGGAAGAGTAAATAATTATTCTCTGTTAAAGTGTTTCACCGCACTCATGATTTTATAAATTTCTATCATATTCCTTCTTCAAACTGAAAAGTCCTAATCTATTTAGTCTTTCTTCATAAGGGAGCTATTCCATCCCCTTTATCATTTTTGTTCTCCATCGACACACACAGATGAATTAGCCATGATACTTGGGTGACATTATGTAATGGTGTCGGACTCATCTCTAGTTCAGTAGAGTTTTACTACTGAGCATGAGTGGGTGTTCACACGCACATATTGACTCATGAGATCTCAGTATTTTTTTGTTTGAGCTTCCACACAGATGTGTACCCTCTTTCTTTCTTTTTTTCTCTGTGCCCTATAGCTTGTTTTCGCTGTTATATTTTTTTGTCTGGCTACTTTGGAAGCACTTTTTAATGCTCATAAAAAAAAGAAAAAAAGGGAAAGATGTCCATTTCCAAGAAGTCCATGCTCAATGACTTTAGGGATTATGTCTGACTGCAGGATGTCCATCACCAGTGACCATGTTCATCTGCTATAAGTACCTGTGAATAGACCACGATTTCAGAAACTGCTTTGAGTGTGATTGGATGTCACCTAGAACCCAGCAGACCAAGACGTAGAAAATGGTGGAGTATCCTCAGGCTACCTCCATGCTGAGTTGAGCAAAGACTTCTCGAGCAGGGCTCCCTCACCTATGGTGTGAAATTCTGGTTCTTCCATAACTTTGAGGCTGAGCACTCCCACAGTGCACTCCCAAGTCTTGCCCCCATTACAGAGCTTGTTGGTGCTGAAGAAGAATAAATGCTCATCAACAGTCAATGCCATCGATGCAGAAGTTCTTGATGCACCCAGCAATGTCGAACACCAGCTCACGGCACTGTTAATGAGCAAAGCCTAAGTGCCTTCGACATTTAGACCCTTGTTGGTGCATGAGCCCTTAGTGTCATTGATGCAAAAGGCTACGTATTTGGTGCCATCGAGGCCCATAGTAATTCCAGTACTGGTGGATCCCAAAAGACACCTCACAGGTGCCTTTCCTGGCTCAAAGAGTGATCTTAGTACCATCTCAGCTCTTCTACCCAAATCTTGGACCAACCAGGGACTTGTCAATATCATCTGCTTGGAGCACCCAGCCCATGTCATCCTCACAGTGTCTGGAGATACTAGATCCTATCTGCTTCATTGTACCCTTGGTCTCCATATAGCCTTTAATGCAGGTAGCCAAGGAGGAGGTCACTGCCTGGAGTCCAGTGCATGCTTCTCAAGAATATGACCCTATTCTGCTCTCAAAAGAAAGATGTCTCTTTTCCAATTCCAAGGACACAGCTGTCCTTGGATGATTTTACAAAACTGGAAATGACTTTCTTCACCTCACTGTAGGACAGTGACAAAGAGGGTACCCTTCAACCTTCCCTGTCCAGGATGCAGGATCTATTCTCCCAAGGGGGACTCCCTTCCATGCCATAGGAAGTCTTTTCAGAGCTTCCAGCTATAGAAGTTAGCCCACCTTCGTTGAGCAAACCTTCTTCCTCTGCGGAGACGTCCAGCCAACATTCAGCGGATGAAGTGCATGGCATGGTTGTGTCTGACCTCCCTCGGCAGTTTCCCTCTCCGAGACAACTGTGAAGTCCCTGACCTTTTCACCCTCTTCATCTGGGTCATGGGTTAGCATCCATCTTCCATTTAAATCATAAGAGGAATTTATGGAGATCCCCTCAGACTAGTTTCCTAATCTTCTGGAGCATTTGTCTCCACCAGAGGACCTCTTCTACTCCAGATTTCTGGAAAAGTTGGGGAAGATCTTAACATCCAGAAGAACAAGGACCCATGTACGGAGGTCTTTAGGTTACTTTGGATTCTCGAGTCCTTGTCTGAGCCAGCAGCGATCCCAGTTCATCAGATTCTTTGGGACCTGAAAATGGGAATAGAAGCTTGGCCCATCCAGTCTGCCTATCCATCCAGTTAATTTAGCCTTATAATTCTAATCACTTCCTTTAAGATCTCCTGCATTTATCTCATGCTTTCTTGAATTCAGGTACTGTTTTTATCTCTACCACTTCAACTGGGAGGCTGTTCCACACATCTACCACTCTCTCTGTAAAGAAATATTTCATAAGATTACTCCTGAGTTTAATCCCTTTAAACCTCATCTCATGACCCCTAGTTCTTGAGCTTCCTTTCTATTGAAAAAGGCTCACCTCCTCTGCATGGAAACCTTTGAAATATTGAATGTCTCTCATATCTCCCCTATACATGCTTAGATCTTTGGGACAAAACAGCCTCCTGCCTCCAGTAGTCAGAAAGCAGGATCTCAAATACAGAATCCAACAGGCTCATGGTTTTTGAATAGTCTAGCTGCTCCACCAGTCAGTGGTAGGGACCCTAAACTACTGAGCAACTTTGGGAAGAAAGTCTTCCAGCATTTGATGTTGAGCACACGTATTGTGGCTCATCAACTTTCCATAGTTCAATATTTACATTATTGCATCAACAAGCTGAAGCCCTATATGGAATCTCTGGATGGGGAACAAAAGGGTTATCGCCAGGCTGTCTTGGATGCAGAATATAAGAACATAATAAATTGCTAAACTGGGTCAGAACCAAGGGTCCATCAAGCCCAGCATCCTGTTTCTAACAGTGGCCAATCCAGGCTACAAGTACCTAGCAAGTACCCAAAAACTAAGTATATCCCATGCTAGTAATAGCAATGGCTATTTTCTAAGTCATCTTCATTAATAGCAGGTAATGGACTTCTCCAAGAATTTATCCAAACCTTTTTTAAACCCAGCTACACTAACTGCACTAACCACATACCATCACCGTTACTACCTTCAAGTGGATGCAAAACCTATCTTCCTTCATTCTTTAGTATCAAAATTTATGAAGGGCTTGTGGCATACAAAGCTTCCAGTTGCAAAACTGCCTGTGTACCATGGGATTTTAATGTCATTTTAGCACAAATGATGAAGCCTCCCTACGAGCCATTGGAGTTTGCCTCCTTGAAGTTTCTTACATGAAGATGGTGGTCTTAGTTGCTATCAGGTCAGCTGGAAGAATCAGTAAACTACAGGCATTAGCTTCATACTCTCCATTATTGCAGTTTTTCAGTATTAGGGTGGTGTTTCTAAGTAAAGTGGTTTCTGCTTTTCACTTGAATGAAGCTATTATTTTTCCTAAATTCTTTCCAAGAGCACATAAGCATAAAGGAGAGAAGGCCTGCCATCCACTGGACTGTAAGTGAGCTTTACCTTAAAACCTGATAAGAACTCAGACACATTGTCAGGCTTCTCAACTATTCATATCCTAAAATCCTAACACACTGGGGTAGCAGTTGCCAATATACTTTGTCCAACTGGCTAGCAGACTGCATTGTGAATTATGTGATGGCTGCCCTTCAGATTGCAGACTCTAACAAGGCTCATCAAGTAAGGCATGGTTACTTCAATTGTTCACCTAAGAGGAGTCTCCATGGAAGATATATGTAAAACTGCAACTTTGTCATCTGTTCATAGCTTCACTGTCTGGACAGTTTTTCAAGAAGTGACAGTAACTTGTGACAACCAGTTTTGTGCAGCATGTTCACCCAGTAGTTCACTCTCCATGGAGGAGTCAGGTTGCTTATACAATAAGTGCTTCACTACACAACACTTCAACTTGGGACTCTCCATGTGTCATGGCTAGCTAATTCAGCTCTGCTTGTTGATGGAGAAAGTGAGTTTGCTTACCATAAATGGGGTACTCTGTAGACAGCAGGATAAATTAGCCATGCTTAATACCCACCCACTTCCCTGGACAGTTGTTTACCTAGCTAAAGCTAAGCTCTGCAAAGGACTGAAAGGTTCACAAGGCAGCACATACGCAGGAACTCCTAGAGAGATGGGTATATTCGGTGCCATCAAATGATGTCACCCACATGACATGGCTAATTCATCCTGCTACCTATAGAGAATCCTGTTTATGGTAAGCAAACTCGCTTGGTCCTTCTCTGCATCTTTTCTAGTTCCATTATATTTTTTCTGACATGGGGCAACCAGAACTTACAATATTTTCAGTTTTATTCTGCATTCCTTTCCAAATAATTCCCAACATTGTATTTGTAATTGACCTCCACTATACACTAGGCTGAGAATTTCAACATATTGTCCACAATAACTCCAAGATGCTTTTCCTGAGTAGTGACTCCTAAAATGGAATCCAGCATTGTGTACCTATAGTTAGGATTATTTTTCCTATATGCATCACTTTGCATTTGTCCAGTTTAAATTTCATCTGCCACTTAGATGCTCAGCTCCCCAGTCTTGCAAAGTCCTTCTGCAGTTCTTTACAGTCTACTGTTTTAGCCACTTTGGTGTTATCTGCAGATTTGTTCATGTCACTCTTATCTCTCTTTTCCTGATCATTTATATAATTAACAGTGATCCTGAGGTACTTTCACTATTCACTTCTCTCCACTGGGAACATAAGAGCATATGAAATGCCACGCTGGATGAGACCAAGGTCCATTTAGCCCAGCATCTTGTCTCTGACAGTGGCCAGTCCAGGTCGAAAGTACCCCAGTAGTTGATCTTTATATTGTATCTCACTCACAAGGATGAAAGCTGGCTTTCCCAAGTTTACCTGGCTAATAACTGTGAATGGGCTTTTCCTTCAGGAACTTGTCCAACCCTCCTTTGAACCCCACTATGTTAATTGCCTTGACCACATTGTCTGGTAACGCAATCCATAGCTTGGTTGTGTACAGAGTGAAAAAATACTGCCTACAATTTGTTTTAAGTCTGACAGTTGCTAGTTTCACGGAATATCCCTTAGTCCTAGTGTTGTTTGAAAATGTGAATAACCATTCACTATTTACTCATTTCATCCCACTTATGATTTTATAAATCTCAATCATACCACCTCTCAGTCCTCTCTTTCTTTTCCAAGGTAAAGCCCTAATCTCTTTAGCCTTTTAACATAAGAACATAAGAAATTGCCATGCTGGGTCAGACCAAGGGTCCATCAAGCCCAGCATCCTGTTTCCAACAGAGGCCAAACCAGGCCACAAGAACCTGGCAATTACCCAAACACTAAGAAGACCCCATGCTACTGAAGAAGATCCTATGCTTTTCCATCCCTTTTACCATTTTTGTCACCCTTCTCTGTATCTTTTCTATGTCCACTATATCTTTTTTGAGATGGGGTGACTAGCTCTGCACACAATATTCAGTGTGTGGTTGCGCCATGGATATATACAAAGCATTATGATATCCTCAGTTTTGTTCTCTGTTCCTTTCTAAATAATTCCTAATATTCTATTTGCCTTTTTGACTACTGCCACATACTGAGCCAAAGATTTTCAAGGAATACCTCAGAGTCCACAAGGACTCTGAGGTATTCTCACAGGACAAGCAGGTGCCTTACTGTAAACCGTTGTGACGGTACCCACCTTAATGACGGTATAGAAAAGATTTAAATAAAAATAAATGGTAGTCCTCACATATGGGTGACATCAGGATGGAGCCCAATCACGGAACACTTTTGTCAGAGTTTCTAGAACTTTGACTGGCACCTACTGGGCATGCCCAGCAATGCACTGACCCTGCATCCAGCAGGGGGTTCCCCTTCAATCTTCTTTTTTCCGCGCAGCAGTAGCCCGCGGATTAAGGAGCTCTCTTGAGATGCCTGACAGGAATTTTCCTCACGGAACTGCTTTCAAAAAATTTTTTAAAAACTCGCCCCATAGGGGTCTCCCTATCCATATACATACTCCGCAGTCGAAAGGTAAGGTTTTACCCTTGTTGCAGTCGATTCCCATCAAGTTATCCCTTCGGGGCCTACCGGCCATCGACTGCACCGCGCTAAATTTTTGTCGGAGTCATGGCGTCGGGTTTTCGTTGGTGCCTCGACTGTAGTCGAACAATGTCTATCACTTACTCGCACGGGGTCTGTGTTATGTGTTTGGGGTCCGACCATGATGTCCTAACTTGAATCAATTGTGCCCAAATGACACCGAAAGGCCGTAAGGCTCGTTTAGGGAAAATGGAGTTTCTCTTTCAGTTAAAAACCCCGACTCCATCGATAGCTTCGACTTTGTCCGAGCCGGTGCCATCGACCTCTCGCCAGCATCGGGACACCGCTGCTGCCCGACCAGCGTCGACGATTCCAAAGGTGTCGATTCCCTCCTTGCCTCCTCAAGAAAAGGACCGAAGAGATCATCGTGAAAGACGTAGACACCGTCATTGCAAGGTTCAGTCCACCGATCCAGGCAAGCCCTCAGCATCGGCGTCGACAGAGCCACCGACAAAGAAGCCCCATCCAGAAAAGGCCCATCCTCTTCTGTGACCGGGTCACCGAGGCGTTCCCCACCTTCAGTGGTGCCGGGATCCACAATTCCAACTTAACCGGTGGACTCTCCGGCTACGCCAGTGCTGCCTCCTACTCCGGAACCGGGGTTCCACGCCCCAGGCTTCCACGAGGAATTGGATCGGATAATCTTAAGAGGCTATCGGTAAAGCACTTCAGGGCTTCCAACCTCCATTGACACCGGTACCAGTCCCCGAGCCGGCCACCAATCCGATTCTCGTAGCGCTCGCACCGTTACTGGGTAGACTGGATGCGTTGATCGGTGCCCTGCCTCCGATGGAACCAAGAGCACCGGTGGGTCCAATGCCTTCCACACCGATTCCATTATCATCGAATGATGAGGAAACACCGATACCCATTCCACCGTCTGGGATTTTACCACCGACTCGTCCATCGATGTCACCGGTCCCTTTGGTGCCTCCATCGATGCCGTCGGTGCCACATCCGATACCACCGATGCCTAGGCCTGGTCCTTCAGATTAGCACGATTTCTCCCTGCTGGAGACCCGCTAGGTGCTGGAGATCAGCCCTATGATCCTTGGACCGATGATACGTCCCAAAGTACAGATGATCTACCATCAGAGCCCTCTCCCCCAGATGAAAGATGACGTTCTCTGCCAGAAGATCTGTCTTTTTTTAATTTCATCAAGGAAATGTCTGAAACCATTCCCTTTCTACTTCAGACGGAAAAGGACTCTAGGCGCAAGATGCTGGAAGTACTCCAATTTCTAGATGCTCCTAAGGAAATCATGTCTATACCTATTCATGAAATCCTGCTTGATCTCCTGAAGTGAAACTGGGAGCACCCATGTTCGGTCCCACCTGTCAACCCAAGACAGATGCCACCTATCTGGTGCAGTCAGCTCCTGGGTTCCAAAAGTCACAGTTGGATCATCACTCTGTGGTTGTTGAATCAGCCCAGAAGAAGGCAAAACGTTCAAAACCTCATTCCTCCATACCTCCAGGGAAGGAACAAAAATCCCTGGATGCCTTTGGCAGGCGTGTCTTCCATGGCTCAATGCTCATATCTCGCATTGCCTCTTACCAGTTATACATGACCCAGTATAACAGAGACCTTTTTAAGAGGATCCAGGATTTCTCTGATTTTTTACCAGAGCAACTCCAGGCTCAACTTCATACTCTGGCTCAGAAAGGTCTGGATGCTGGAAAGCAGGAGGTCCGTGCTGCCTATGATATCTTTGACATTGCCTCTAGAGTGTCTGCAGCTGGGGAATAGTGCAAGAAGATGGGCCTGGCTCAAATCCTCGGACTTAAGACCAGAAGCCCAAGACAGGTTAGCAAATCTACCCTGTGTGGGTGATAATCTCTTCAGGGAAAAGATCCGAGAGACCAATGCGCAGTTGAAGGACCACCATGAAATGCTGCGCCAGCTTTCTTCTGTGCCGTCTGAGTTCCCTTCCGCCTCTAAGAGAACTTTCAGGCGTGACTCTAAGTGGCCAGCCTACAAGCCAAGGAAATTTTATCCTCCGGCTTCTAGAGGACGCCCTTCCAGACCTTACCAAAAAGGTCAATTCAGGCAGACTCGGCCTCAAAAGTCTCGGCCAGCTTCTCAGCCTGGACCAGCGTCAGGGTTTTGACTCCTTCCTAGAGAGTGTAAGCCAACCTCCTCTTACATCCATACCGGTCGGCAGTCGGCTCTGCTACTTAAAAAGCGCTTGGCATACAGTTACCACAGACAAGTGGGTACTTGCAGTAGTCACTCAGGGTTACCACCTAAATTTCCTGACTGTTTCAGCAGACTCTCCACCTCGGCTGACGTGAGGGATGTCCGACCACTCTCCCTTGCTCGAACAGGAAGTCTCATCCCTCCTCAGATGCCGAGCAATAGAACCAGTGCCCCTCTCCCAGCAGGGGCAGGGGTTTTATTCCCAGTATTTTCTAATACCGAAAAAGTCAGGTGGCGTACGCCCGATACTGGACCTCCACGCCCTAAACAGATTTTTGCAGAGAGAAAAATTAAAAATGGTAACCTTGGGCTCTCTACTTCCTCTTCTACAAAGAGGAGATTGGCTATGCTCTCTAGATCTCCAAGACACTTACACATACATCTCAATTACTCCATCTCATTGCAAGTACCTGCAATTCCTGGTCGGCCCTTGTCATTTCCAGTACCGTGTACTACTATTCAGCATAGCGTCCGTTCCACGAGTATTCACCAAGAGCCTGGTGGTGGTCTCAGCCTTCCTCAGGAATCAGGGTGTGCATGTCTACCCATATCTTGACGATTGGTTGATAAGGGCTCCAACTCAGCAGGGTGCACTAAACTCCCTGCGTCTCACTATCAACACCCTGATCTCCTTAGGGTTTTTAATCAACTATTCCAAATCCAAGATAGTTCCATCCCAAACCCTTTCCTTTATAGGGGCTGACCTAAACACTATACAGGTGAAAGTCTTCCTCCCCCAGGATCGTGCTTTCACCATAGCATCTCTGGCACATCACCTACAGACTCGAGTATCTTCAACTGCTCGTCACTTCCTCATACTGATGGGTCACATGGTGTCCTCGGTGCATGTCACTCTGTTGGCTCGCCTAGCCATGAGAGTGATGCAATGGACCTTAAAATGCCAGTGGATTCAAGCTTGTCAGCCAATGTCCAGCATTATCCAGGTTACCAAACAGCTCCGTCTGTTACTAGCCTGGTGGATACACTACTCCAATCTCATTCAAGGCCTTCCATTTCAGGCTCCAGATCCTTAAATTACCTTAACAACAGATGCATCCAACCTCAGGTGGGGTGCACATGTAGGCGACCTGCAGACTCAGGGAACCTGGTCTCCAGAGGAAGCCAAACACCAGATAACTTTCCTGGAACTATGGGCGATCAGATATGCCCTCAAGGCCTTTCAGGATTGCCTATCAAACAAAGCCATCCTGATTCAAACCGACAATCAGGTTGCAATGTGGTACATCAACAAACAAGGGGGAACGGGCTCCTACCTCCTGTGTCAGGAAGCTGCACAGATATTGGCATGGGCCCTTTCCCGCTCGATGTACCTCAAAGCAACCTACTTGGCGGGAGTGGACAATCTTTTGGCGGACAAGCTGAGTCGCACTTTCCATCCGCATGAATGGTCTCTCAACCCCACGGTAGTAGACACAATATTCCAACGCTGGGGTTACCCTCACATAGACCTCTTTGCATCGGTCCACAACCACAAAGTAGACAACTTCTGCTCTCTCATTCGCAGTCACCACTTGCAACCAAGAGATGCCTTCGCCCTCTCCTGGGCCAGCGGTCTTCTTTCTGTGTACCCTCCACTTCCTCTCATTTCAAAGACTCTCGTGAAGCTCTGGCAGGACAAGGGATTAATGATCCTGATAGCTCCCCACTGGCCAAGCCAGTTGTGGTTTCCAATCCTCCAGGACCTATCAGTACGCCAGCACATTCCTCTGGGGAAGGATCCCCTTCTAATCACTCAGAACGAAGGGTACCTGCATCACCCCAACCTCGAGATTCTGTCTCTGACGACCTGGATGTTGAAAGGTTAATACTCCAACCTTTTAACCTTTCAGAGTCTGTATCCCGAGTCCTGGTGGATTCATGAAAGCCTTCAACGAGAAGGTCTTATCGCTCTAAATGGAAGAGGTTTACGGTCTGGTGCACTTCCATGTCCATAGACCCCTTCACTTGTTCCACTGCGAGGTTCCTAGTCTATCTCTGGCACCTGTCAGAGTTAGGCCTAAAAACTTCCTGTATCAGAGTGCATGTTAGTGCAGTGTCTGAGTACCATAAGGGTATAGGAAATGTCTCCATTTCAACACAATCCTTAGTATCACGTTTCATGAGAGGCTTGCTCCATTTAAAACCTCCACTGCGCCCTCCTGGCCCTGCTTGGGACCTTAATCTGGTTTTGGGACGGCTCATGAAACCTCCGTTTGAGCCTCTGCACTCTTGTGATCTTCGTTATCTCACGTGGAAAGTAGTTTTCCTTCTTGCTATCATATCCACTCGCAGAGTTAGTGAATTGCAGGCATTAGTTACCTACCCGCCTTACACTAAACTTCTTCACGATAGGGTAGTCCTCCGCACTCACCCTAAATTTTTACTGAAGGTAGTGTCGGAATTTCATATTAATCAATCTATTATCCTACCTGCCTTTTTTTCCCAGGCCCCATTCAAACCCAGGAGAACAGGCTCTGCATTCCTTGGACTGCAAACGTGCTCTAGCCTTCTATCTAGACTGCACGTCAGCTCACAGGAAATCCACTCAATTGTTTGTTTCTTTTGATACCATCAAGTTGGGAAATCCTATGGGAAAGCAGACCCTCTCCTCCTGGTTAGCAGACTGCATTTCTTTTTGCTGCAAGACTTTGTAAAAGCACATTCTATCAGGGCCATGGAGACATCAGTAGCGCACCTCTGTTTGATGCCGCTTGCTGATATTTGTAAGGCTGCTACCTGGAGTTCTCTCCATACCTTCGCAGCCCATTATTGCTTAGATAAGGCTGGCAGACAGGATTCCATCTTTGGCCAGTCTATTCTATGCAACTTGTTTTCAGTTTAACTTCCCAACATCCTTCCACCGACCCATTCAGGGTTCAGGATGCCCTCCTAACCAAATTTCCACCCTGTTGTTGTGCCTGTTGCACGTCTTTGGGTGCATTGGGTTCTTTGCTCGGGCATCCTCAGCTCGGTACTCACCCATATGTGAGGACTACCATCCTGCTTGTCCTGTGAGAAAGCAGAGTTGCTTACCTGTAACAGGTGTTCTCACAGGACAGCAGGATGTTAGTCCCCACGAAACCCGCCCGCCACCCTGCAGAGTTGGGTTCGTTTACATTTTCTTATTTTATTTTTCGCATGTACTTTTACTATAAGACGAGACTGAAGGGGGACCCCTGCTGGATGCAGGGTCAGTGCATTGCTGGGCCCGTGATTGGGCTCCATCCTGATGATGTCACCCATATGTGAGGACTAACATCCTGCTGTCCTGTGAGAACACCTGTTACAAGTAAGCAGCTCTGCTTTTTTCCTTAATGGTGACACTACGTACATTATTTTGCACTCGTCGACATTAAATTGCATCTGCCATTTATATGCCCAGTTTCCTAGTCTCACAAAGGCCTTCTGCCAGTCCTCAAAATCTGCTGCTGTTTTAATAACTCAAAATAATTTTGTGTTATCTGCAAATTTCACCTCACTCATTGTTCCTTTCTCCAGATCATTTATGAATATACATAACATAGATCCCAGTATAGACCCCTGTGGCACTCCACTAATGACCTTTCTCCATTTGGAAAACTGTTTAGTCCTACCCTGTGTTTTCTGTCCTTCATCCAGTTACCAATCCACAATAGGACACTGCTTCTGATCCCATAACCTTCCAATTTCTTGAGGAGTCTCTCATGAAGTACTTTGTCAGATGCCTTCTGAAAATCCAGGTATACTATATTCACTGGCTAACACTTATCTACAATGTTTATGTACACCTTCACAAAATTCTAATAGATTGGTAAGAGAAGCCTTTCCTTTGCTGAATCCATATTGGTTCTTCCCTATGAAACCATATGACCAATAATTCTGGTTTTTTTTTTTTTTATAATTTTTTCTTTATTGAATTTTCAATTAATTTAACAAAAATACAGGAAATAATGTGTAGATTCACATAACATTTTCAAGGAATACAGCAAGGAAAATTAATACTATCTGCATCATCAACCATAATAACTACCGACTGACCTAAGACTGGAACCCTGTCTTCTTACCTTTCGAAGAAAACTTAAGACGTGGCTTTTCCTCCAAGCCTTCCCCTAACTCAAAAATGTCACATCAGACTCAGCCCAAGGAATGGGATATTTACTAATCTCTGAACCAGTCATATATTATTTATATGTAGTTAATTTCTCTCTGTCTACTTCCCGGCTACTTTAGCCCCCAAGTTCAATCCCCCTGTTATATGTAACTTTGCTTGTTTCGGCCTTCTTGTTTGGTTACACTTGTTAATCCCCCAAGTTCTATGTAAACCGGCCTGATATGAATCCCATTCATGAAGTCCGGTATAGAAATATATTAAATAAATAAAAATAAAAATAATACCTAGGGGAAAAAGAAAATATGCAACCTTACATATATTATTCTACTATAAGTGCATTCATTCAAATAATAAAAATAAATGAGGAGAGTTATCAATTATTTTTGGTCGTCATTTCTCTCCCCTTCTGGACTCCTATCTAACAAAAAAGTCTCTAGATGGAGAGGGTCAGAAAAACTAAACTTTTTCCCCTGGAAGGTAACATAACAAAAACAGGGATATTTTAAAAAGAAATTAGCTCCTATGGCTAACAATTTACCTTTTAGGGACAGGAAATGCCTTCGTCTAGCTTGTGTAGCTCTGGAGACGTCAGGGAAAATTTGTATTTTCTGGCCACAAAATGCCATATCCTAATTCCTAAAAAAATCTTTAAAAATCGTATCTTTATCAGATTCAAGCACAAACGATTCAAAAAGCGTGGATCTGTTATGGATGATGTCAGTTGATTCCTCCAGAAATGTGGACACTCCCAGACTGGAGGAATCAGCCGTACCATCATCTTGAGTCTTAGCCTTTCTCACCATCCTACTAGGAAAATAGAAAATGTTTGATAACTCAGGTGTATCATCATCCTTATATAATATATTTCCCTTAAATATTTTTTAAACATTTCTAATGGTGATAGTAGCTGTGTCTTGGAAAATTAATCAATCAAAAGTTTTTAGATCGAATCAGGTTTTCTATATTTTCCATCTCATTATGTATAGCCAAGCTATCCTTAATATGAATACTTTTTGTATTCTGTAATAATTGAACTTTAGCCAATAATACTCCCAGATTATTTTCTATACAAGAAATTGTTTTCATCTGATCATCAATCAAAGATCTATTCAAGTTAACAATAGAAGTTAAGGATGCATTTACTTGAGAGACATTTGAATCCAGTTTGGATGTCATCCTCCACAAGTCAACGAGGGTCACACTATTAGGGACATTCACGGGCTGCTGATCTAGCCTGTACATTTCCCCATGTGCACCATCATTATCTGAAACAGATATCTGATTTGATGTTAATTGACCAGCCTGAGGATAGCTGTTGAACTTCTCCAGAACAACAGCCTCGCTAGACTTTGTCCTGTACCTTATTGACATCAGGTGGAGGAGGTAGAGATGAACCCATGCCAGGACTCAGGGAGACTGATAGTAAAGCTCCCTTGCTGACCTCACTTGGCAATTCAATCAGCCTTAAGACATGATTGACCGTTGGGCTTTTAGCTGTAATTGGAGAAGATGATACAAACTTTACTTTCCTTTTTCTTCCCATTTACAAAGGGGAGGGGGGGGGGGGGGGAAGAGAAGAAAAGAACTTCAAATACACAAAATACAGCACAATCTATCGATTTTGTCCGAAGAAGAAAAGGCAATATCTGGTAAAACCGTGTGCTGGCAGTGACTGTGCGCCGCACT
Source organism: Rhinatrema bivittatum (assembly GCF_901001135.1). NCBI lineage: Eukaryota > Metazoa > Chordata > Amphibia > Gymnophiona > Rhinatrematidae > Rhinatrema > Rhinatrema bivittatum. The sequence goes on along the minus strand of NC_042622.1, from coordinate 132,802,819 downwards.
GCCACAGGTTTTAAAGCGGCAGTCGTGCGTCGATGACATCATACACCGCACCCCTCGATGATGACCAACCAGCTCCAGCTGGTTCAAGGTCAACGGAACAAGCCCTGCACAGTGATGTTCCCCACATGGGGCAGATGGTATGGGTGCTGGACAGCCCGGACTCTCCTCACCTCCAGAGTCCCCCCAATAATTCTGTTTTTAAGAATAGCTTCTACTATTTTGCCCAGCACCAACAACAGGCTCACTGGTCTATAGTTTCCTGGAATACTCCTGGAGTTCTCTTTGAAAATTAACATTACATTGACCACTGTCCAGTCTTCAGATTCTTCATGATTTCATTGATAGGTTACAGATTGCTAGTAACAGGTCTACAGTTTCATATTAGAATTATTTTAGAACTCTGGTATGAATGCTTGAAATACCAAAAGCAGAATAAATTAAATAAATAAATACCACCTGGGCCTGGTGATTTATTACTCTTTAGTTTGTCCAGTTGCTCTATTACATCTTCCAGTTTCACAGTTATTTGCTTCAGTTCCTCTGAATCATTACCTTCAAAGATCATGATTGGGGTGGATATTTATTTATTTGCTTTTGTATACCGACATTCGTTGGGGTACATCACATTGGTTTACATGTTGGCGTGTAGAAATAGTAGGACGAGCGTGTCTTACTATTTTACATGGAGGAGGCAAATCAACAGTTAGTACAATTACGTTATGCGAATCAACAGTATAACTACCTTTCAGCAAATTAGCAGTTAGTACAAATACATTTTAGCAGTGGTGAACATTGAAACGGAGTTGATTCAAACAGCTCAACAGTTAGTACAATTATATTTTGGAAGTCAACAGTTAGTACAATTACCTTTTGGCAGTGGTGAACATTGAAACGGAATTGATTCAAATGGCTTAACAGGGCGATTTGATTTAACATCTCAGTAGATCGAGAACTGTGGTTACATGGGGAGGTAGGTATCTCTAGTTATTTACAGGGGGGGGGGGGGCTTATTGAGGTAACGCAGGCATATCTAGAGGTTAATAGGGATTGTGACGTTTCTCTTATGTTGTGAGGTTGGGGATATCTCTCCAACATCCTCCTGAGTAAAGACTGAAGCAAAGAACACATTTAGTTCTGTTTGGCGTTGAGTTCCTTGAGTGCCTCTTTTCCCTCAAATGACTCCTTCAAAGGTTTTTTGCTTTTGTTGTAATTGAAAAAGATTTTATTAGCTGTTGCCTCTGTTGCAAATTTCTTCTAAAAAAATGTTTCTTGGCCTCCCTTATTAATGTATTACAACTGCTATTGCTTATGTTCTGCTTTCCAATTTTTGGATTTGCCTTATAGTTTTTGAAAGATGCCATTTTTTTCCTTTAATATCCTCTTTCTCCTCAATATTTAACCATGTTTGGTCTTTCTTTGTTCTCTTTTAATGTTTTGAATATATTTTATGTGGGCTTCAAAGATGGTATTTTAAACAAACTCCATGCCTCATGCAAATTTTTAACCCTTGCAACCTTATCTGGATAAGTTCATATTTGTAGTCTTCCTTTTTAAAGTTTAATACTACTTCAGTAGTCTTATTTGACATTCTCCTTCTTGTGATTGTCATCTTTGGGATATCTATGCATCCTGCCAGAGAATAGAATATTTGTCTCTGTGGCCACACTATGCAGTTGCAAGGTGCAGAGGACAGCCATTGCACAGCTTCTAAATGATATAGGAATAGTGTGATTTTTGCCAACTTGTAGACTTATTGACTGAGGTCTCTGCCTGGATTGTTGCTGCCTACAGATAGGAGATATTGATTCTGATGAGGAGCAAGAATCTGGCGAGTCTGGTGAAGAAGAGGAAGATGGCGATGAGTCTGATCTGGTAAGTTTGACTTGTGCATAACAGTGCCTGCTTGGAGCTTTTAAGTAAATAATAATCCAAAATGTAGCTGAACTACACACACATACCAGCATATTGGAATGTGCTTTTTCTTCCCTTTTTCCAAAGTTCTGAGGGTATTTGGTTTACTTTAATGCTTTGAAGGTATGAGAATTTTATACAGACAGTCACCATACTAGGTTCCCTATATAGGTAACCAAGCTTTCAGCTCGGATTCATGATCCATTTTGAGCTGTTCAATTTGTTTGTTCCTATAGGGAGAGAGGGAGATGCTATCCTATTAAGAGTGCCTTATGTACATTGAAGCAATAGTATTCCTGGTTTGAGCATATGTATGGCACTGAATGTGAAATCTCTTTTCTGGTCAAGCTCACTAAGAGCACCCTGGGCAATACTCCAGGAAACACCTGTTTATACCCAATAATCCTAAAAAAAATACCACCAGTTTTACTTGTTGGTGTGATGTACCACTATTCGAAGATATTTTTTTGGTTACTCAGAGTTCAGAGTCCAGTATAAGGAAGAGACTGCAGAAGAAGGGGAAGATAGACAGCCTGTGGCTCAAATCCTCCAGGAGGCGAAAAAGGAAGAATAAGAGGAAACCAGGTGCTGTGTTTGCAAAACTAATACAACTTTTAAAGAAACAGGCTTTTTATGTTGATGCTAACGATAGTTGGATTTTACTATTCCTGAGAAGAAAGGGAGATCTGGTGTTGAGAATGTATAGAGGGAGGATAACTTTCAAAACTGCTCTCATGTGCCCACTTATGCGTGTTTATTGGGTGCACGCAAAACTGCTGTTATGTTTTATAACCTGTGTGGATAGGATATGTGCAGGTTATAAAATACCAGTGCATATGTGCGCACAAATGCTCATGTATGTAAAACCATACGCTGCACAAATTTGGACTTATCTGGAAAAGTAGCGGTACTTATCCAGATAATTCCGATTTATTCGGCTAAGTAACTGCACTCAGCCAGTCTGAAAAGTACTATTTGGACTTACCAGATAAGTTTAAAAAAAAAAAAGCACTACTTATCTGGATAAGTTCATATTTGTCCGTCTAACTAGGGGCAAAGCAGAATGTAATCAGATAATTGTGCGTAAATTAGATAATGACATATTTGTACGGGATACATGAGTAGGTTTTACACGTGTTGTTTAGATGCATTTACCCCAGTAAGTCGGCTTTTACATGCGCATGTCAGGGGATTTTCTAACATGCCCGCAGCCATGAAATAACCAGTTTTATCAATTAGTCTACCAGTTCATCCAGTCTCTCTGCAGCTCGTGAAGACTCTCCTGGTTTTTCAGCCTGAAGTCTCTCCATTTCACCCAGACCTCCAACCCAGTCATTTTTTCACTTTTAGGTTGTTTGCAGTTATTTATGTCAGATAATGACCAGGTGTAAATATACATGGGTAAAAGACTTAAGCATGTCACTTTGGCAAGGTTGTAAAACAGCAACTTACTCGTGTAAATGTTGGCTCTTCTGTGGAAAATCCCTAGCTTGCCCCTTTTTTACACATGCAAATTTGCTCCTGGACCCAGATTTATGCCTGTATGTTGCAGTTTTTAAAATAGCATATACTCACAACTTTTGAAAATTCACCTTTAAGATGATAGGAGGTGTATGCATATCTGTCGTTATTTTCCCTTTAACTTCTATATGATCCTTTTCCATTACAGAGTGTTTACATGTTAAATAGGGTATATAATTACCACAATTAATCCTGAATGGAGTAAAAGACTTCAGTTAGATCATTCTGTTCCTATACATTTAAAAAAAAAAATGTAAATCTAATAGTTTTATTTCAGTAACAGAAATCCTGCCCCTCTCCCTCAGTAGTTCAAGTGGTTGTCATTCTGGTTCTTGTCAATAACGGAGAAAACTTATTTTAACATAATATACTGACTACACACAGCAGAACAATCTATTTGTAAAATGCCCTGAATTTCATTTAATTTATTTTATATTCCACTTTTATGTTCAGGTACTGTAGGTATTTCCCTGTTCCCAGAGGGCTCACAATCTAAGGGGCAGATGCAATAAATCTGCGCAGAAAATGGATGCTCAGGGTTGAGCTCCCACTTTTCTAACGCGCACCCAGCCACCTCTCCTGGGCGCGTGATCAAATATTTAAATGAGGGATTGCGCTAAAAATAAGGCACTAGGCACAAATGTGCATCCCTATCACCTGCTTGGCAGCATGTGCCGAGGAGAAGTGGCTGTCAGTGGGTTAGAAAACGGACGCTCAATTTTACGAGTGTCCGTTTTTCTAACCTGTGCACAGCCACAGCTTAGGAAAATGGACACTCGTTAATTGAGCGTCCCTTTTCTTAATTTGACCGCCAGCACACTTTTTTAAATATTTTTTTTTTTTAAACATTCTTGTCCTTTTGGTTCCTCCGACTTAATATCGCCATGATACCGGTATAAAGTTGCAGGAAGTACAGAAAAGAAGATTTTCTGCTTTTCTGTACCCTTTTTGAGTTGCTCAGAAATTAACCCTGCTCTGGGCAGGTGTTAATTTGTCAGGGTAAAAATGTGTGCGTTGGGCGTGCATTTTTTTTTTTTTTAATCGGAGGAGAGTAGCTAATAGCCTCATCAACATGCATTTGCATGTGATGAGCACTATTAGCTTCACGGGGGAGTTCAATGCCTGTTTTGGACGTGCTAATCCCTTTATGGAATAAGGAGTTGTGGATGCCTGTTCAGAACTCACCTCCAACCCTTGCATCAGCCCTTAAGTTTGTACTTGAGGCACAGAGGGTAAAGTAACTTGCCCAAGGTCACAAGGAGTGGCAGTAGGAATTGAACCCTGGTTTGTAGCCCATTGCTAACAACTAAGGCTTCTCCTCCACTTCCATGTCTTAAAAAAGGTGCTCAGCACTACCAGATGGACGCAGGTCAAAGACTGATTTTTTCCAGAAAAGACGATGCCTTTGCATAGAGAGAAATGCTGTTTAATCATAGGGCAAGCATTATGCCTGCTTAACATTAAATTGTAAATACAACTAATCTATGATATGCTCACAAAATTATGCAAATTGACCAAATCTCTGTCTCTTTCAAAGAAGAGCCACCTTTTTATAATTGTGTGAGTGCTGTTAGATAATAACAATTTTGTTTAAATTTAAATGTATTCATTATAAAATTCAGCTGACACAGACAGGGATGCTATTTGTGATACACATGATGTCACGCTTTAGTACAAACCCATTGCTATAGCAGCCTCCTGCTTTTCACTTTGGTATCACTTCCTAAAAAAATCTAGTTTTCTCCAGGACTAGTACTCCTATTAGAACTCTGCACTACTAATTTTCTTATTTAATTGCATTTTGATTTCTTTTCACAATGAACTTGACTAATCTGTGTTAAAAATAAATCTTCAAGGGAAATCAAAATGTGTTAGGTTTAGCAAACATTATTGCATCTGTAGAGGCAGTTGCCCTTCAGAAATCTTAGCTCATGAGTTGCCATGTACAGCTCTTATAAGAGGTGGTGTACTCTCCAAGTCAAAGGCATTGCTCCTTATTTATAATATTTATTTATTTATTTATTTTTAGATTTTTTTTTTTTTTATACCGGTGTTCCTGTATGAAATACAGATCACATCGGTTTACATTGAAACAGAACATAAATTTCGCCTAGAGGCATTACATAGAACAAGGTTACGGAACTTGGAACAGGGTAAACTAGTTCAAAATTAAAATTGTAAATTTAAACATATTGGCTAACAAGTCTCATTGAGCATCAAAAACATAAAACAGTAAAAGTATTTGGGACATTGTCCAAGTGTGGAGACTCTCAAGCCTTATAACTTGAGATTTGTTAACTGTGCTAGTAGACAATTAGGGTGAATTCAAAACTGTATATCGGGAACAGCAAACCCATCATAACTGCTGCTAAATTTCATGGGGGTATTCAACTGCTATCCGGCTGAACTAATTAGCTGGATAATCCTATCCAGCTAACTTAGGATATTCAGTGGCGCAACTGCAGAGCTGAATATATCCAGCTATCTCAAAGTTAGTTGGATAAGTTTATTCAGATAACTTTAGGACAGGTCTCTGGCATGACCAAAATTAGCCTTCCAGTTATGCGCCCACCCCACCCACCACTTAATCAGCTATTTAGTCAGATAAGTAATTACCTGGCTAAGAGGAAAATTGGTTCTTACCTGCTAATTTTCGTTCCTGAAGTACCCCAGATCAGTCCAGACAAGTGGGTTTTGCTTCCCTACCAGCAGATAGAGGCAGAGAACTAAAAACTGAGGCATTGTTACATAACCAAGAGTACCAACTGTAGTCCCTCAGTAATGACTTGTACCCAAGCCAACTATAGAGTAACAACCCCCTAAATGAGGGCGAACACCAAACCCAAAAGTTGGAGCCCCTCAAACAGAAAATCAACCCAAGGGGCTAACCACAACCTGGCAAACTTCTTTAGGTTCTGTATATATACATTCTGACAGTTCTTTCCAGTAAGCATACCAGAACACAGACGTGCCATTAATATTCTTGAGAAAATTAAGGGGGTGGGTCTCTGGACTGATCTGGGGTACTTCAAGAACGAAAATTAGCAGGTAAGAACCAATTTTCCTTTCCTCTTTGTACTCCAGATCAGTCCAGATAAGTGGGATATACCAAAGCACCCCTACACTAGGCGGGCCCATAAAAGACCCCCCTCTCAACACACTTTCGCCAAAGGCTGTCCTGGAGCCTGAACATCTAAATGGTAACGGCAAGATAAAGTGTGAAGAGAAGACCACGTCACTGCTCTACAAATCTCCTGCGGTGAAACTAATTGACACTTGGCCCACGACGCTGCCTGCGCTCTAATAGAGTGCACGCACAACCCCTCTGGAATTCTCCCCTTACAAAGGAAGGCTGAAACAATAGCTTCCTTCAGCCAATGCATTGTTATGCCCTTGAAGGCCTTGCATCCATTTGTGGCACCTCCAAACAATACAAATAAATGATCTGACCACTGAAAACTGTTTGTGACCTTTGCCTCCGGCGACTTAGCACATCAATCTGGGAAGATAGCGTCACAGTCTGATTCAGGTGAAATGAAGATACCACCTTAGATAAGAACAAAGGTACCGTGCGCAAATACACCCCTTCGTCCAAAATCTTCAAAAATGGTTCCCTGGAGGATAAAGCCTGCAGCTCCGAGGTCCTTCTGAACGAAAAAATTGCCACCAAAAATACCATCTTCAGCATGAGGTCCTTTAATGATGCCTTCGTCAACGGCTCAAAATGGAGGTCAACAAAGCATCTGCAAGACCAAGTTTAAACTCCATGCCAGACCCAATCTATGCACCAGCGACCACAGATGCTCGACCTCCCCCCTTCAAAAACCTCACAGTATTCGGAAGTGAGGCCAACAACCTTTTCCTGGGAGTATACCTCTGAGACACCCCAAGACTGCCACCTAAACCCGCAAGGAATTGTAAACTAAGCCCTCAAAAATCACAGGCTCATAGGCTGAGCAGACTTTGGTATCTCCTTATAATCTGTAATATGTATTACAAGCCAGGCTGGGCTGCGGATGTTAATTACACCCATTACGACTGCTTGGCATGCTTTTATGGCACGGCTCAGTATCCCACGAGTCAGCGCATACTTACTACCCCTGCAAGGGAACCCTGAGTTTCTTCCTGGGGCATAATCGGTGGGGGTGAGAGGCTAGATAGCGGAAGGCTTGGCTCAGCTGGGGAACTCTTTGGATGGCACTGGACACCTGCTTCCATTGCATGAAATCATAACTCTTTATGGCCGGGTAAGGACACCAGAGTTTTCTTATTTGCAGCTTAAGCATTATGCTCACTCCATATCGGCTGACCTCCGCAACCCGGCTGTATTCTGTCCGCTAGAAGGAGTGCTACAACTGAGCCGGGGAAGGCACCCTCCTTGACCTGTTATTATAAATATCTCAGGACCAAGGGGCGAGCAGATCCCAGTCAATTGATGGCTGATAGATGGCCCAACGACTGGTTATTTGTGGTCACTGCAGTCATGATTCAACATAGCCTTAATAGCATAGCGAGAGTGTCCCCTAATCAGTATTTCCGTGAAATGCAATATAGGTTCCTTTGGCGGGCTTATATTTCTACCCCACTGGCATTTCGCTCACATTTCGTATCTTCAGAACTCTGTGGGAAGTGTTACCGGGAAGTTGGTACGCTTTCGCACCTGTTTTGGGACTGTGTATTGATTAAGCGATATTGGCCAATTACCTCACAGAACTTCTTGATATATGTGTACCCCCCGCCCCCCATATTCTGTTATTTGACAATGTACTTGATCTGAAACTGCGGGGGATGGTACCCCGCCTATTCCTCAGGAAGGCTAGCTATGTGGGAAAGAAGGTGATTTTGCTCCACTGGAAGGACGCTGCTCCCCTTACGTTTTGGGAATGGCGCAACCATTTACATAGGCTGCTACAAATGGACAATATGACCTCCTGGACATCTCCACGGCATCGTCGAATGTTCTTGCTTACCTGGGATGCATATCTCCAATCCCTCCCTCATAGATCGCGTAGTTTGCTTCTCAATAAATGACTGCAAGAACTCTCTAGCTGCCTGTGGCGTTGCCCCCTCTCATATGGGAATGAATATGGACTGGCTCCTGGGAAACTCTGGGACGGGGGGGGGGGGGGGGGGGGGGGGGTGGAAGGGAGATGTGGGTAGGGGTGAGGGGAAGGGGGGGGAACCTATTGGGGTGGGGGGGGGGGAACTCAAAACTATGCTGTTTGAACCATGTAGGCACATAAGGACAAATGTGCTCATGGGGATTTTTTTTTTACTGGATATGTTTGCAATACAATAAAAACCGTTAATTACAAAAAAATCACAGGCTCAGAGTATCCTTTTTGTCGCAAGTGCTTGTTCTCAAAAGCCAAGTTGCGAGACAAAAGTGATCTGCCCGATCCGAGAAAATAGGAACTTGCCTTAGCCTCTGCAAATGAGCCAATCTCAGGGACCCATTAATTGTGCGCTGAACCACGGATGACACAGCCTCTCCAGCACCCCAAGTACCACCCTGCCTGGATGCCTCTCGATGTGCCTAAACCCTCGACCTATTAATGGTCACGGAGGGAACACGTATAGCAGGATCCTTGTTGGCCATGGAAGAACCCGAGCATCTGTGCCCTCGGCTGTGACCTGTCATCTGCAGTTGAAGAAACTTGCTGCCTTGTCGTTGCTCCTTGACACCATGAGATCCAAATGGGGACTGGATAAGGCTGAAAACCTCTGACAGCTCCCATTCTCCCAGATCCAACTATTAACTGACATAATCTGCTTGCACATTGTCCACTCACTCAACATGTGAAGCGGCTATCCCCTGCAAATGTCGCTTCACCCAGGCAAAAAGGTCCTGGGTTCCTTGGGCAACCACGTGACTCTTCGTTCCCCTTGCTGACTGATATAAGTCACCGTTGTTGCATTGTCCGAAAACACTCTGACCATTAGACCTTGGACTTGAGCCAGGAATTCCACCAACACCATGCATGCTGCACTCGTTTCCAAGCAATTGATAGACCAGGATGCTTCCATTAGCAACCACAGTCCTTGTACCAGCCATTCTTGACAGATCACCTCCCAACCCTTGAGGTTGGCATCTGGGATCCCTATAACCCAGGTTCTTCTCCAGACCCATCCCTTTCTCCAAACTGGTCCGACACAGCCACCACGAGAGACTGGACCCGGAAGTACCCTGCAGTGGTAAAGGCCGATGAAACAACAACGGATTCCATCATGACAGCAATGCCTCCTGTAGAGGGCACATGTGGGCAAAATCCCATGGCACCAAATTCAATGTAGATGCCATTGAACCCAGGACTTGAAGATAATCCCAAGCCCTGGGCACTGGCATCCACAAAATCCACACCACCTGGGCTTGTAACTTCCGAATCCTCTCTGAGGTGAGAAACACTCTGCCGAGCTGAGTATTGAACTTTGCCCCCAAGTATCCAGCATCTGGGTAAGGCTCAGGTGACATTTTACCAAATTCACCACCCAGCTCAAGGACCGCAACATAGCCATCACTGTGTGCACAGACTGCTGGCATACCTCCTCTGATTTCCCTCAGATAAGCCAGTTATCTGGATAAGTATGAACTAGGATCCCCTCCCTGTAGAGAGCTGCTGCCACCACCACCATCACCCGTGTGAACATCCGAGATGCAGTTGCCAAAACAAATGAGAGGGCCCAAAACTGGAAAAGTTACCCATGAACCATAACACGAAGAAACTTTGATGTTCTTCCCTAATGGGTATGTGCAGATAGGCTTCTGTCAAGACAAGCATGGCCCGAAAAACTCCATGAGACAAACTGCCGTTATCACCGTCTGCAATGTTTCCTTATGGAAAAATGGGGAACTTGCAGTATCACATTTCACCTTTTGCAGATTGAGGATAGGGCAAAAGGCTTCTTCCTTTTTTGGCACAACACAGTAACTCGAGTACTTCCAGCGACTGTGCTCCCTGGCTGCTACCGGTACTATCATGCCAGCAACTAAAGGCAACACAACATGTCATTATTCACACATGGACGAATGGTCTCCTATCCCTTCGAACGATGGACTCAAGCTCTCCCAGGTTAAAGCACCTTAAGCTTTAACCCATATTCTTTTCGTATTATGCTACAACTACTTGCCTTACCTTTCTTCCAGCTTTTTAAGCTTCCAAGTTTTTACTCCTTGTTAAATGTAACTTTGCCTTATTCTCCTCCATTGGTTTTTACTTTATTTATTGCTCTTGTTATTCTCTTGTTCTATGTAAACCGATCCGATATGGTTATTACTATGAAGGTCGGTATAAAAAAAAAAGTTAAATAACTAAATAAATAAATGTCCCAAATCACCACTTGCTTGCCTCGGACACTGCAATGAGACACCATGAAAGATTCCATGATGAGGCAAAAAAATTCTAAAGCACAGCCATCCCTTATTACCTCTACGACCCATTAGTCCGAGGTAATCCTGGTCCACTCTTCATAAAACTGTGATAGATGGCCTTCCACCGCCATCTCGAGAGAGTGGACCAGCCTGGCTTCATTGTGGAACCTTACTGCAGCCCGCCCTGTGGTTGGAGCCCTCTCAGGGAAGTCTACTGGTGCCTCAAAAGGACTGCTGCCTACCAGAACCCTGGTTCTGCCTCAAAGACAGTGCAGAACCCTTATTGGGACAAAAATCACCACAACTCCCGAAATCTAGAGCGAGGCAGAAAAGACTTCCTGACTGTCATCTTATCCTCCAGCAGCTTATTCCCTTTAGACTCCCCCAAAACCCTTCATCAATTGTTTCAGGCCCTCCCTGAACAACATTTTTCCTTCCTTTAAAGGGAAGATTAGAGCTGAGACTTGGACCACATATCAGCCGACCAATTCTGCAACCACAGCAGATGTCGCACTGAGACCGCTGTGGCCATATTCCTGGCAGAAGTCCAGCTCAAGTCATAAAGCGTGTCAGCCTCATATGCAATCCTGGCCTCCACCTGTGTTGCCTGGCTATTAACACCAGCGCCTGCTGAAGACTTCTCCTGAGACTTCTGGACCCAGCATAAACAGGCCCTCTGCATCAGACTTCCACAGATCGCTGCTCGCAGGCTCAGTGCCAAGACTTCAAACATCCTCTCCCAATGCATTTTGAGCATACAGTCCTGTGCATCCTTTAACACTGCCAAACCCGCAACCAGAATAGTCGACTTGTTAGTGACCACCGAGACCGAAGCAAGCACCTTCAGCAATACCAGCAGCTACAGGATATCTTCTGTGAGGGAATAAAATTTTGCTTTGGCTCTAGCCACCTTGGGGCTTGCCTCTGGGAAGTCTCATTCCTGGTTCACCAGCTTCTTAATCCTTTTAGGGAGAGGAAAGGTTTTTGGTGGGCCCCGGAGCCTAAACAATACAGGATCATTGTCAGACTCCTCCTAATACCCAGTTCATTCTGAACATGGGAAACAAGGGGCCTCAACTCTTCCTTTCAGAACAAACGAACCAACCACATGTCATCTCCCTTCGTTATCGGGACCTCTTCGGCATCAGTCTGATCGACATCCACCATGAGAACTGCTGGGTCATCCGGACCAACCCCCAAGATCATCTTCCGGGTCATCCAGGTCCGAATCATCTGAACCTCCAGGCCCCTCAGGATAGTCCAGGCCCAGCCGGTGAAGGAGGTCTCCATACCCCCTGGCTAAGGAGCCCCTCGGCTTCTTTGCAGCAGGACGAGATGGCTGACAGAAATGCCCTTTTATAGCCAGTGCTTTTCCTGGTTAAAAAGCCCTTATGCTTAAGCAAGACAAATTCTGAGGAACACTCCACGTCATCCTCTCCCCTGTCCGGCCTAGAGCTCGCATGTCGTTCCCCCCCCCCCCCCCTCAACAGTATTGCCGGAGATAACAGGGGAGGGGAGTCCTTGGACTCCTCGAAATCTGTCACCTTCCAAGTTATAGTCCTTCTCATGCGTGACAGGCTGTTTAGGCTCCCGGTATTTATCCTGACAGGGCCTTGGGAACCTGTGGCTCTCCTACCAGCCTCCCCCCCACCACCCCCCAGGGACCCTTCTCTCCAGAAAAGAATTGCGGCATAGCACAGCTGCATTCAGCTGTCCCGGAGCCAGGCCACCGGCCTGGCAAGCTTTTCTGCACTGGGAAACTGCTGTTGGCACCATCTTGTCTCCTCTGCTGCAGAGAAACAGAAGCTGCATGATTGCGGCACATGGGAGAGAAAAGGAACATTGCCCAGTGCAGCCTCTGGCTCACCGAGCAGCCCGTAGCTTTCTCATTCTGGGAAATTGCTGTCAGAGCCAGCTTGTTTCCACGCAGCCAGGCCTACTGCAGAGGAACAGAAGCTGCACGATCGTGGCAAGCGGAAGAAGAGGGGAAACACTGCCCATCGCAACCTCTGGCTCCCTAGCAACCCGAAGCTGCGAACAGAGGAGCTACACTGCTCCCTTCCCCAACCGAGGCCTACCCAGATGATCAAACCAGAAACAGCCCACTCACCCAGCTCAACCTGAGGAATGGCCGATGAAGGAAATCGCTCTGAGAGCGATTTCTAACTTCTCTTCGTCTGCCCTTTCTTTTTTCTTAACGGCAGGTTTGCACCTCTACCATCTGCTGGAGACAGAAAAATACTGAGGAACTGCAGGTTGCACTCTCGGTTATGTAGCAGTGCCTCAAAGGTTTTAGTTCTCTGCCTCCATCTGCTGGTAGGGATGCAAAACCCACTTGTCTGGATGGATCTGGGGTACGAACAGGAATGGCATTCGCTGATCCTGGGCAGATATTCAGCCGCTGCCACTTAGCAGCACCGGTCAAGGCGTATCCCCAGCTTCACCGTCCGCAGATCAGACTCCTCCAGGCAGTTTCACCCTAGTAGTGCTAGTAGTTTCCACTTCCATGGCTTCCTCCTCCTCTGAGGAGCTGAGCTTCCCTTTAAATTCCAATGTAACCCCAGTGCCTTCCTTCTCCGTCGTCATGGGTTCAGGTGTGTGCATTCCCCAGGTGCCATTCTCAGGTGTATAATCAAGCCTCTCTCCTTTCTCCATTGGCTTGTCCTTGGCTCAAAGAACCAGGGAAATGTAGTCTTCCCCTGTAGTCTCTGTTGCCTGGCTCTGCCCCTGGCTCTCCCTGAAGTGATCCGGTCTGGGTTTTTCCCCTTAAATACACTATGCACCTCATCATACTGGATAAGGTGAAACTTAACCAGCTAAGTGGTGCTTTATATCTACCTCCATGTGACTGCAGCTGTTTGCTTATGTTGTCACTTTTGACATTTTTTCTTCTTGTGTTCCTCCACTGAACTCATATTTATTTCTGATTATGAATGCATTTCAGCATTTGTGAGTTGACCTCAGCAAGATCTTGCACTATGCAAGGGTCATCCTTAAGCAGTAGGCAGACCAGAAGGTGTTGCATTACCTTTCTTTTGCCAGATTTGCAGTTTTCAGTTCTGGTTGAATATCCCTATTTTGCCATGTTGTTTCTTGACCTGCTGACTTGGGTACAGAAGTGATTTAAGGCTTACATGTGGTCCACTCCTCCTTTGCCTCTGCAGGAAGCTGCTCAGTTGCTCTAATACTCATGCTAATTCCAGTAGCAAGATCTCCAAGTTGCATGAAAGAAGAGATCAGGGATAGGGAGTGCAAATTCCTTCTATTTAGGGTTTTAGTGCAAAGGTTTTCCCTATGCATTAAAGGACAGACATTTAGCATTATTTCAGGAGTATGAAATTCTCATCCTTGACAGCCACTGGCAAGCCTGGATAAACAGAATCTAAAATCCTTTTCTTATGCTGTATGTTATAGTACAGAGGTGGCCAACCTTTCACGCACTGAACGCTAAGGAATCAGAATGCATAGTACCAAACAGCCTCACATTTTCAAGAGAAGGTATGGTGGTGGTGGGGTGTGTGTGTGAGGGAATCCCATCTCCCCTTCTTATTTCTCTCTCTTAAGTCTCTCCACCTAGACGGTCCCCACCAAACACTCTCTCTCAATCCCTCCACCCTCTGCCCACCATTCTTTCACAATCCTCCCATATTATTCCTACCAGTCTCTCTCTCTTTAAATCCTCCCACCCTGTCCTCCACCTCTGTCTCTCTCTCTCTCCTTCTCTCTCATATTCCTCCCACTATCCCCATTAATCCTCTTCTCTCAAATCCATCTTCCTGTCTCCCTCTTTATTTCTTCTCCTTACTCTTACCTCTACCAGTTCCTCTTAGTTCCCCCATCCTGTCCCCACCAGTATCTTTCTCTATCCCTACCAATTTCTGACCAGCATCTCCCACTTTTTCTCTTCCCATCTTTGCCAAACGTCTCTTTCTCTCTCAAGTCCCCCATCCTGCCTCCATACATCTGTCTCTTGGCAACCCAAGCGTAACAGTAGCCTAGTGGTTAGAGCACTGTACTACTTACATAGGAAGCTAAGGTTCAAATCCCATTGCCACTGTTTGTGACCTTGGGAAAATCAATTTACCCTCTATTAGTTGCATTGATGGCTGAGTGGTCTAAGGTGCCGAACTTAAGTGTTCCTTCTTCTCTGTGCTTTCTGTTCTGGTCTCCTGATGGAGTCGTGGGTTCAAATCCCACTTCGTCCTTGAATTTGATATCTTAATTCTTCAGTCGGTTTTACTTTCTAATTGAAAAAATAAAATTTTAGTTGCCTCGATGGCTGAGTGGTCTAAGGTGCTGAACTGAAAGTGTTCCTTATTCTCTGTGCTTTGTGTTCTGGTCTCCTGATGGAGTTGAGGGTTCAAATCCCATTTCTGACGTGCTCGTCCTTAAATTTGATATCTTAATTCTTCAATTGGCTTTAAAATCTGTCAGCGGCCTTTATTACAATTAACTGTTCCCAACTTTGTACATGACTGAAAGAGCTGAGTATAGGGGTTGTACACCTGCAGTGCATTGTCTTTTTTGACAAATATCACCCACTAGGTAGAGTTTAATGATAATATATACCAGTCATGGCCACTGACCATAGGAGTACCACAGGGTTTACCCTTATTGCTGTTCTCCCTGAGTGCCATTATTAGGGACCAGGGAGTGAAGGTATAATTAAGTTGACTTAGATAAGAACATAAGAAATTGCCGTGCTGGGTCAGACCAAGGGTCCATCAAGCCCAGCATCCTGTTTCCAACAATAGCCAATCCAGGCCACAAGAACCTGGCAATTACCCAAACACTAAGAAGATCCCATGCTACTGATGCAATTAATAGCAGTGGCTATTCCCTAAGTAAACGTGATTAATAGCAGTTAATGGACTTCTCCTCCAAGAACTTATCCAAACCTTTTTTGAACCCAGCTACACTAACTGCACTAACCACATCCTCTGGCAACAAACTCCAGAGCTTTATTGTGCGTTGAGTGAAAAAGAATTTTCTCTGATTGGTCTTAAATGGAATAGACTTAGTTTTTGGGTACTTGCCAGGTTCTTATGGCCTGGATTGGCCACTGTTGGAAACAGGATGCTGGGCTTGATGGACTCTTAGTCTGACCCAGTATGGCATGTAAAAAAAAAAAAAAAGACACCCACAAGAACAGTGACATGGGCTCGGTAGTTCCAACATAAAACTTCTCGCTCTTCCTCTTACGCTACCTAGCCCCCTGTCACCATCACCTTCTATCTAGCACCAGTATTCCACCCGACCCTCTCTCTTTTTTCTCCCTACCCCACCCCCATTCTATCCTCTCTTACTCTCTATGCTCAACAGCAATATCCTCTGCCCTTACCAGCCCGCCTCTCTTCATTTTCACTTGACCTCATTCTCCTCTATCTCTGACACTGCCCCTCTTTCTCTCTACCTCACCCTCTCTATCTCTGATCCCTCCCATCACACCTTCTGGAGATCTCACATACACCCCCAATCACCCCTCTGTGTATGTCTCTCTCAACCCATTCCCTCTTCCAATCACCATCCCCCCCCCCCACACACACACACACACACACACACACTTCTGGCTCTTTCACCCTTCCTATCTCCTATTCACTATCTCTGGTTCTCTGTACACCTCCCTATTTCACTTTGTTACCCATGGCTTTGTCACCCATCTTCATTCACCTCCCCCTTCACCCAGCTCTGACTCTTTCACCTGTTAAACCTCCCTTCAACATCTCTGGCCCTCTCTCACACACACCCCTCATTATGACCTCTGTCCCATCTAAATCCTATCACACACAACAACCCTACACACACCTGCCTTTCATCACCACCTCTGGTTGTCTTTCATATAACTGCCTTGTTCCCAGTTCTCATGCCCCCTTCACTCCTCCTACATTATTTCACAGATGGTCCCAGCCCTCCCACATGACGCTCACGAAACCATTATCCTGGTGCCCTTTAGTCCTCCCACTCAAGCCATGGTCTTCTCCACTTCTGCTGCAGAACATGTGGCAATATGGATCTTGGGAGGAATAAGGTGTCAGTTCAATTTGCATTGCTGACTTTTAGGAAGAT